>NW_028136383.1:600000-1087062 GCF_964662115.1 Mustela nivalis
GCCCCAGTGAGCTTCCCTGACACAATAAATGAGGATGAACCTACATGGAACTCAACTGTACCCAAATTATACATTCTAACCTGGGCACTAATGCACTGTCTGACACAGCCTGAATCCATACCTCCTGAACAACACCCAGAAAGCTGACCGCACACTGAGCACATCGGACCCTCCATGACCTTAGGTTATCATCTCATCCCAACCTCGATTTTCTGGATTCAGAACTTAGATCTTATCTCCAGTCACTGCCCAGGCGTGAACATGATGCAGAAATCAGAATTCCTCCTTCCCCATGGAAAGAAACCTTGTGGTTTGTATGTTGTCCAAAGTTCAGTGTAGGAGAATCAAGCATGGCCCATGAGTCCATGCTTGATGCCTACATTGGGCACAAACATGCATTGTGACCCTCAGTGTGAGCACTGTACTCAAGTAAGACCTCTCAGTGGCTGGACCAAGGTACCCCATATGGGGATTGCCATGCCCTTAGGCCCCCAATCTTATACAGAGTTCGGGTTGTCCAGTCGCCCCTTCCCAGGGTTCTGCTCTGGAATCCCTCTTTAGTGGCACACCTGAGGTAAAAAACAAAAACAAAAACAAAAAAAAAAAACAGAATGGACTCCTCCCATCCCACGGAATGACCCCAAAATATTGGGATCATCCAAATCCCCATAGAGGAAGTCTCACCCATGGTCCATGAGGACGCCCCTACATTCCACGGCCATCAGTGACACAAAATCCAGAGTCAAAAGCCTGAGCAAGTGCCTCACACTCACTCTTTGTTCATATCCTGAAGAGTTCTGCTCAAGGTCTGTAGATCGGGCCTCCCATACCTATGTCCCCAAACCTAAGACGAGTTTCTGTTTTCAGACTTCTGTCCCCACAGCTCTGACCCACACACCCTCCATGCTTGAGCCCCTAGAGCCACACCTCAGGATTGTGCCTTCCCTCCCCAAAGGAATTCTGCCCATTTCATTGGCCACAAACTTGCAAATTAGGAGAAACCTCCAAAGTCAAAGTGGCCATCCCAATAGTGTAGACTGCCCAGGACAAATAGGGGCAATCTGACACCAGCTGAGGAACTACCTCCACTCAATCCCATAGACAGATGAACCGAGAGAAGAATATTAAACCAGACAGGCCCCAGGCCCTAATCAGATCCATTGCCTTGGTTTCCAGGCATCTCTCCTCAGAGTTCTGGTTTCCAATACCAGCATATTGGGGGTTACTGAAGCACCAATGAGAACAAATCTTGTTTCCCCATGGGAAAAATGCTTCTTGGAGCTGTGTCAAAACCTCTGGTTAGGAGCATCCTTCAGAGCCCTGGTGCCACTGCCCCATTCCAAGGTCTCCATGGACACAATCCCACATTAGGACCGATCCTCAGGAGAATGCATTTCAACTCAGCCCCCTCGGCTGCTACATTATAGGCAGCAATCAAACGTGCCGTTTCGCTAGGAGACAATTGGAATGCAAGGCCGGATGCCCAGGCATCCATCCTTAGAACCCTGCTCTGCAATTGTTCCATATGGGATGTCCTGGAGCCATCCAATAGGTTTCAACTGACCCGCAGAAAATCCTTGTGGTTTGGAGCATCTCACTACTGCCATCATGGGAAAACACCAATGGCGGTGTGATGACCCCCCTTCATGAAGGGGCCATCATGGACAGAAACTCCAACCTGAGCCAATATATGAACCTCGCCCTGACCTCAGATGCATGAAATCTAAATTCAGCTCTGCAGAGTGTGCCTGCCATTTCCTCGCCCTGAAACCAAAGCAAAGCTTCAGTTCTCAGACTTACATCCTTGCATTCCTGGCCGCAAGGCCTCCAGTTTGGCAGTTCCGGAGCCAGAATGCAGCACTCTGCCTGCCCTCCAGAAGAAAGACTTTGCCTTATGGGGCTACGGAGAAACCCCAAATAATTATCTTCTGCATGCCACTCAACTGTACCCCAATTATACAGCGTATCTGGGCACGAATGCCCTGTCTGGCACAGCCTGAGTTCAGACCTCCTGAACGACACCTAGAAAGCTGGACCCAAACTGAACACATCGGACCCGCCATGGCCTTAGGTCGTCATCTCTTCCAAACCTCGGTTTTCAGGCTTCAGAACCTAGACCTTATCTCCAATTAGTGCCCAGAGGTGAACGTGATGCAGAAATCAAAACTCCTCCTTCCCCATGGCAAGAAACCCTGAGGTTGGCATGTCCAAGGTTCACTGTAGGAGAAACCTGCAAGCTCAATGAGGTCCCGCCCAATATTGAGGACCACCTTGGGCACAAACACACATTGTGACCCTCAGCATGAGTCCACTATTCAAGTAACGTCTCTCAGTGGCTGGACCAAGAATCTGCATATGGGCTTGCCATGCCCAATGGACCCCAGGCCTAACCAGAGGGTGGGTATTCCAGTTGTATGTACCCAGTGCTCTGCTCTAGAGTCCCTCTATTGTGGGGACACATGAGGCAGAAAACAGGACTCCTCCCTTCCCACAAAATGACCCCAATCTCTTGGGAGCCGGACAAATCACCAGAGAGGGAGACTTCCATGGCCCATGAGACCATGCTTACATTAAATGACCATCATGAATATAACATCCAGAGACATAAGCCTGAACGACCGCCTCTCACTCGCCTTACTTTCTAATCACAATGAGCTCCCCTCACGGACTGTAGATCACTCCTGCCATAACCTCAGCCCCAAACCTCAGCCGAGTTTGTGTTTTTGGATGTCTGTCCCCACAGCCCTGGCCCACACAGCCGCCAGGCTGGGGCCTCTGGAGCCACACCACAGGACTGTCCTGCTCTCTCCAAGGAGACTATGCCCATTCCATTGCCCATAACCCCACAGAATAGGAGAAACCTCAAGGCCCCCGAGGACATCCCACTACTATAAGCCTCTCTGGACAAAGGCATCCTGACACAAGCTGAGCAACTACCTCCATGCAGAAACACAGACAGATGTCGGCAGAGACAGTAGATTGAACCAGACAGGCCCCTGGGCCCTAATCTGAACTCTTGCTTTGGTTTCCAGGTGTCACTCCTCAGAGGCCTGGGTTTGAAGACCAGCATCTGGGGCTTTCCTGAGACACCAAACAGAACAACTATCGTCTCCACATGGGAAGCTTCATTGTTGGAGCTGTGTCAAACCCTTCGGTTTGGAGAAACCTGCAGAGTCCCTGAGCCCCCGCCACATTCCAAGGTCTCCATGGCCACCAACCCACAGTATGACTCATCCTCAGGAGAGTCCATTTCAACTCAGCCCTCTGAGAAACCCGCCCAAGAGCCTGAAGATTGAGCCTGCCTTGCCCCAAGCAGCCAGTGGGAATGTGAGGTGGCATTTGCAGACATTCATGCTTAGACCCCTTCTCTCGAGTCTTTCTGTAGGGGTCATCCTAGAACCATCTCATAGTACTCGACTGTCCTACAGAGGAAACCTTGATGTTTGGGGCAGCTCATAACTCCCAGCGTTGGGAAACCTCCCTGGCCTCATGACGCCCCCACCCCCTTCAGGAAGGGGCCATAATGGACACAAACTCCAACCTGAGGCAACATCTGATACTCGCCCTGACCTCAGATGCAGGAGATCTCGATTCAGTCTCTGCAGAGTGGGCCTGCCATGCCCTCGGCCCCAAACCTAACGCTAGCTTGTGTTTTCAGACTTCCCTCTTCACACTACTGGCAAACAAGCCCTCCAGACTGGGAATTCCAGAACCACAACACAGTTTTCTGCCTGCCCACCAGAAGAAAAACGTTGCCCTATGGGGCTCTCCAGAAACCACAAATGAGAACCAACCTGCTCTGGCCTCGACCGCACCCTAACTGGAAAGGCTACCCTGGTCAGTAATGCTCTGTCTGACACAGCCTGACGTCCCGACAGACAAGGAAACAGCTGGCTGCACACTAAGCACATCAGACAGGCCATGGTCTTATGCCGTCATCTCTTCCAAACCTGGGTTTTCAGACATCTGACCCTAGATATTATATCAAATCCTGGCAAACGTGGGTAACTGAAGCACAAATCAGATCTTCTCCTTCCCCATGGCTGGAAAACTTGCTGTTGGCATGGAGTCATACCTTCAGTGTAGGAGAAACCTTCATGGCCCCTGAGGCCAAGCCTAAACTTGAGTGCCTCCTTGGGTACAAACTCGCATTGGGACCATCAGCATGGGCCCCATGTCGAAGTAAGGTCTCTCAGGGCCTCGACCAAGAGCCCGCAAATGGGGCTTGCCAAGCCCCTATGATCCCAATCTTCACAAGAGCTCGAGTATTCCATTTGCTCGAACCCAGGACTGTGATCTGGAGTCCCTCTCCTGGAAGAACACCTGAGCCAGACAGCAGGACTCCACCCTTCCCACAAAATGTCCCCAAAATCTTAAGAGCTGGACCAACTCCTCAGAGAGGGAGACTCTTCCATAGCCCCTGAGGTCACCCCTACATTCCACGGCTATGGGAGACAAAACATCCAAAGACAAAAGCTTGCGTGACTGCCTCCCATTTGCCCTTCTTTCATAAGCTGAGGATCTCCTCTCACGGTCTGTGGGTCCATCCTGCCATGCTCTCGGCTCCACACCCAAGCCGAGTTTGTGTTTTCAGACTTCTGTACCCACAGCCCGGACCCACACACCCTCCAGGCTAGGGCCTATGGAGACACACTGAAGGACTGTGCCAGTCCTCTCCAAGAAAACTGTACCCAATCCATTGGCCACAACCCTAGAGATTAGGAGAATCCAATAAGGTCTCCAAGGCCATGCCTCGGCCATGGACTAAGAGGGGCACTCTGACACCAGCTGAGCAACTATCTCCACTTAGATACTCAGACAGTGTCCCCAGAGACAGAAGATTGAAACGGACAGGCATCTAGGCTCTAATCTGAACCCTAGCTTTGGTTTCCAGGTGTCTCTACTCAGAGAACTGGTTTGAAGACCAGTATCTGGGGCTTTTCTGAGGCACCAAAGAGAACCTGTCTCATCTCCACATAGGGATCTCTTTTTAATTGGAGCAATATTACACCCTTCGTTTAGGCGAATACTTCATGGCCCCTGAGCTGCCAACATATTCCAAGGTCTCCATGCACACAAACCCACATTATGACCCATCCGCAGGAGAGTCCATTTCAATTCAGCACCCTAGTTAGCTCGCCCCAGAGCCAGTAGTTCAAACATGTCTTGTCACAAAGAGCCAATGGGAATGTGAGGTATGCTGTACAGGCATCCATCCTTCGAATCCTGCTCTCCAGTCTTTCCGTATGGGACATCCTGGAGCCATTCAACAGGACTCGACTGTCCAGCAGATGGAAAGCTTGTGGTATGGGTCAACGCACAAACTAGAGTTTGTGCTGGTGTCTAAGGTGCTGTGCAGGATTCTCCAATCTTGAGGGTTTGGCACAGGTCGAAGGGCATGGTTTCCTACTGGGGACAGGAGATATTCTATTGTGTGGCTCAGGGACCACATGTTGTATCCTAAGTTGGTATTTCAGAACAGGAACCTGAGGACAGATGCCTGAAAACCTAATCTAGTGTTCCAATGACGTCCTAGGAGCATGTCAGGTACAATCTTCTGACCCAGGAACATTGAAATGCCTGTCTGCTTGGATGTAGGTGATCAGGGCGTTTCAGACTGGCATTTGTGTCCAGTGCTGCCGACAATATTGGGTTGGGCTCAGGGCTCTTGCGTGTTTCTCCTAAACTGGAAGGTTTGGGCAGGTTTGACGGGCACAGTTTCCTTGGGGATGGCAGGCCCAGTCATGTGTTGTGGATCCAGAGACCCTGTCCTGGAGGGCATATGAGCCATGGTTTTGGGAGAGAAGTCTGCAAACACAAATGTGGGTTATTGTTAGTGGAATGGTGATCACAGGCCCAATGAGTAGACCTGGAGTGCAGCTTGTCAGAAGTAATTAGGGTGACTGGAAGGCAGTAGCACAGGCTTTTCTCTCTATATTGTGTGTCCAGGATGGCCTTGGAATGCAGGTATAGTCTCATGGGTCCATGGGAAACTTTTCCTCTCTATGGATCTGTGCAGCTCATAGTTTGGTGGCTTTTTTGGGGAAGGGAAGAGTGTTGTTTTCCATCTTATGGGTGCCCCCAAACAGAGATTCCAGATACAGGCTCTTTTTCTGGGCATCAGGGACTTCCCACCAAGGGTTAGGATTTGCACCTAGGGGTGTATGAGGCCTGCAATGCAGGATCATGATGGTGCAACTGAGAGGGATTGTTTGAAAGCTTGCTCAGGCTGAGTCTCACAATGCCTGTTTGCTCCCATGGCGGCCCTCAGGAGTGGGAGTGGTTTCATTGGTCATATATCTGGCTCCCTCTTAGAGAGTTGGACACCCAACCCAACAGCCAAATGTCCTGCCATGAGGAAGGATGAGTTCTCTTCTGTCAGGTTCCTCTGTGCTTCAGGTTGCCCCATTAGCAGGGTTTCCAGCAAGGTCTCGAGATAGGTGCCTGAATACCAAGGATGGGTGGAGATGACGTACTTGGGCCATAGCAATCCCAAATGCTAGATATGAGGCCTAAAACTCGGTCGGGGCTCAGGCTCTGTCAGACACAGCGCTAGTGGCCATGGCAGCCTTTATATCAGAGTAGATTCGGGGGCGGAGCAGATTGATCCTCATGTGGAGTTTCTTGGGAAGATTCCCAGGCATTTGTTCATTCAATAGGGAAGGCAGAATGCTGTGTTGTGGCTCCAGGTTTTCCAATCACGAGAGCTTGGGAACCAGTCAGTTTTGGGTGGAATTGTAAACAAAAGCTATGGTTCAATTCAGTGCCAAGCAGAAGGCAGTTCCAATTTGTAGCAGTTTACTCGAGACATCCAGCACTGGAATAAGGGTGGATGTCAGATGCTTGCTCACACTAAAGTTTTTGTCTATGATGACCGACAAGTGGAGGGGTGGTATAAAGAGGCCATGGAGGAGTTCACATGCTGAGGCCTGTGAACTGCTGCAAAAAGTAACATTTCTTTGTACAGTGTAGGTGAAGTCTGGTTTGTTTACTCTAGGTTTCCCCATGTGGAAAGTTTGTGAAGAAGAGCTCTCCGGCATGGATGCCAGGAAAGCACACCTCCATTGACAATTGCAGCTGAGGAACATGGCAGATTCGTTCTGGTGGCTCTGGGACAAAGTGCCAAGGCCTTGAGTTGACATGGGATCTCTTGCAGATGGGTCACAATGCTTGTTTGTTACCAGGGAGAACTTAGAATGTGCTGGTTGCTAAGGTGCCATGCAGGATTCTCCTACCCTGAGGGTTTGGCACAGGTCGAAGAGCATGGTATTCTTTTGGGGACAGGGGATGTTCTGTCGTGTGGCTCAGAGACCACATGATGTGTCATAGATTGGTATTTCAGAACAGGCCCCTGAGGACAGATGCCTAAAAACCTAATGGGGTTCCATTGAGAGCCTAGGGGCATTTTAGGTTCAATCGTCTATCTCACGATCATTGACTTGGCTATTTCCCTGGATGTAGGTGATAAGGGTGTTTCAGACTGCGCATTTCCATCCCGAGTGGCCGGCAATATTGGTGTGGGTTCAGGGGCCACACAGGTTTCTCCTAATCTGGAAGGTTTGGGCAAATCTGATATGCAAAGTGTCCTTGGGGTTGGCAGCCAGAGTTCTGTGTTGTGGCTTCAGAGATAACATTCTGGTGGGCATGTGAGCCATGGTTTTGGGAGAGAAGTCTGCAAACACAAATACAAATTAGGGTGAGTGGCGAGGTGATCACAGGCCCAATGCGTAGACCTGGAGGGAAGCTCGTCATGAACTATAATTAGGGAGACTGGAAGGCAGTAGCACAGGCTTTTCTCTTTGGATTGTGTGTCCAGCATGGCCTTGGAATGCAGGTGTGGTCTCATGGGTCCATGGGAGTCTTTTCCTCTCTATGGATCCTGGTGGCTCTCCATAGTTTGGTGGCTTTTTCGGGGAAGGGGAGAGTGATGTTTTCCACCTTATGGGTGCCCCAAAACAGGGATTCCAGAGACGGGCTCTGGTTCATGGCATCTGGGACATCACAACATGTGCTAGGATTTGGGCTTAGGGGCATATTAGGCCTGCAATGCGGGTTCATGGTGGTGCAACAGAGAAGGATTATTTGAAAGCATGCTCAGGCTGAGGGTCACAAGGCCTGTTTGCCTCCAGGGCATCCCTGAGGAGTTTGTGTGGTCTCACTGGACTTGTAAATGACTCCCCCTTTCAGGGTTGAACACCCATCCTAACAGCCAAGTTTCCTGATATGAAGAAGGAGGAGTTCTCTATTGTGCTTCAGGATGCCCCATTATCAGGGATTCCAGCAAAGGTCTGGGGACAGGTGCCTGAATACCAAGGATGGGTAGAGATGAAATACTTGAGCCATGGCATTCCCAAATACTAGATGTGGGGCTCAAACTCTGGTGACTGACACTAGGTCTGGGCTCAGGCTCTGTCAGACACAGCACTAGTGGCCAGGGCAACCTATAAATCAGGGTCCCTCCGATATAGGGCCGAGCAGATTGATCCTCATGTGGGGTTTCTGGCCAGACTCACCAGGCACTTGTTTCTATCGGGAAGGCAGAATGCTGTGTTGTGTCTCCATAATTCGCTATCAAGAAGGCTTGGGGACCAGTCGGGTGAGGAAGGAATTGTAAACACAAGCTACAGTTCAATTCACTGCCAAGCGGAAGGCAGTTCCTGTGTCCAGCAGCTTTTTCGAGATATCCAGCACCTTAGTAAGGGAGGACGTCAGATATTTGCTCACACTGGAGTTTGTGTCTATGATGACTGACAAATGGAGGGGTGGCGTCAAGAAGCCATGTAGGGATTTTCACGTTGAGACTCATGAGCTGCTCCAAATAGCAAGGTTTCATTCTACTGGACAGGTGGAGTGTGGTTTATTTGCTCCAGGGTCCCCCATGTGGAAAGTTTGGGTAGCAGAGCTCTACCGCATGGATGCCTGGAATGTTCAACTTCATTGACCATTGCAACTGAAGAACATGGCAGCTTTATTCTGGTGTCTCTGTAGCAAAGTACCAAGTCCTTGATTTGACATGGAATCTCTTGCAGATGGGCCACACAGCTGGTTTGTTACCAGGTAGATCTTAGAATGTGCTGGTGGCTTAGTAGTTGTGCAGGAATCTACTACTCTGGGATTTTGCACAGATTGTAGGGCACGGTTTCCTTCTGGGGACAGGAGATGTTCTGTTGTGTGGCCCAGGCACCACATGTTGTATCATAACTTCGCATTCTAGAACAGGCCTCTGCGGACACATGTCTGATAACCGAATCAATGGTTCCAATGACGTCCTAGGGGCATGTTAGGTTCATTATTCTGACTCAGGACCATTGACTTGGCTGTGTTCCTGGATGTAGGGTATCAGGGTATTTCAGACTGTGCATTTGTGTTCAGAGCGGCCGCCGAAATTGGGGTAGGCCCAGAGGCCTTGTAGGTTTCTCCTAATCTAGACAGTTTGGGCAACTGTGATGGGAACAGTTTCCTTGTGGATGGCAGGGACAGTCCTGCAGTGTGGATCCAGAGATCCCATCCTGGAGGGCATGTGTGCCATGGTTTTGGTAGATAAGTCTGCAAACACAAATTCGAATTAGGGTGAGTGGCGAGGTGATCACAGGCCCAATGCATATACCTTGAGAGCAGCTTATCTGGAACTGTAATTAGGGTGAATGGAAGGCAGTAGCACAGGCTTTTCTCTCCGGATTGTGTGTCCAGGATGGCCTCGGAATGCAGGTGTGTTCTCATGGGTCCATGGGAGACATTGCCTCTCTATGGATCCTGGTGGCTCCTCATAATTTGGTGACATTTTTGGGGAAGGGATGAGTGCTGTTTTCCATCTGAAGGGTACACCAAAACAAAAATTCCAGAGATGGTCTCTGGGTCTGGGCACCTCGAAAATCCCACCAAGTTTTATGATTTGAACCTACAGGCATACCAGGCCTGAAATGAGGGATCATTGTGGTGAATCTGAGAGGGATTTTTTGAAAGCATGCTCAGGGTGAGGGTCACAATGCCTGTTTGTGCCAAGGGTAGTCCTCAGGAGTGTGTGTGGTGTCATTGATGTTGTAACTGGCTCCCTCTTTGAGGGTAGAACACCCATCCCAAAAGCCAGTTTTATTGCCATGGGGAAAGAAGAGTTCTCTATTGTGCTTCAAGTTCCCTAATTGGCAGGGATCCCTGCCAAGGTCTGGGGACAGGTGCCTGAATATCAAGGATGGGTAGAGATGACATACTTGGGCCATGGCAATCCCAAATGCTAGATATGGGGCCTGCTCTCTAGTGGCTGAAACTCAGTCGAGCTCAGGCTCTGTCAGACACGGCACTAGTGGCCATGGCAGCCTATAAATCGGTGTTGACTCGAGGGCCGACCTGATTGATCCTCATGTGGGTTTTCAGGGCAGACTCACCAGGCATTTCTTCATTCGATGGGGAAGGCAGAATGCTGCGTTGTGGCCCCAGATTTCCCTATCAAGAGGGCTTAGGGACCAGTCAGGTGAGGATGGAATTGTAAACACAAGCTATGGTTCAATTCAGTGCCAAGTGGAAGGCAGATCCAATGTGCAGTGGTTTATTCAAGACATCCAGCACCGGGATAAGGGTGCATGTCAGATGTTTGCTTAGACTGGAGTTTGTGTCTATGATGACTGACCAATGGAGTGGTGGCATCAAGAGGCCATGGAGCAGTTTACACGCTGAGGCCTGTGAGTTGATCCAAACATAAGGTTTCCTTCTACTGGACAGGGGAGGTCTGGTTTGTTTACACCAGGTTCCCCCATGTGCAAAGTTTGGGTAGCATAGTACTCGCACGTGGATACTGGAAAGCACACCTACATTGACCATTGCACCTAAGGAACATGGCAGGTTCTTTCTGGTTGCTCTAGGGCAAAGTACCAAGGCCTGGTTTCTAATGAAGTTAGGTCACAATGCAGTTTTGTTACCACGGAAATCTTACTATGTGCTGGTGGCTAAGGGGCCATGTATGATTAGTCTATCCTGATGGTTTGACACCGGTCGAAGAACACGGTTTTTTTCTGGGTATCGGAGATGTTCTGTTGTGGGGCTCACGGACCAAATGTTGTATCATAAGTTGGAATTCCAGAACAGGCCTCTGAGGACAGATGCCTAAAAACTTCATCTAGGGTTCCAATGAAGTCCAAGGGGAATTTCAGGTTCAATCATCAGACTCAGGACCATTGACTTCGGTGTCTGCCTATATGTAGGCAATCAGGGTGTTTCTGACTGTGCCTTTGTGTACAGAGTGGCCTCCAATATTGGGGTGGGCTCTGGGGCCTTGCAGGTTTCTCCTAATCTTGAAGGTTTAGGAAAATTTGTGGGCACGGTTTCTTTGGGGGTGGCAGGCACAGTCCTGTGGTGTGGCTCCAGAGACTCCATCGTGGAGGGCATGTAAGCCATGGTTTTGGGAGAGAAGTCTGCAATCACAAACTCGGATTAGGTTGAGTTGCGAGGTGATCGTAGGCCCAATGCATAGACCTGGAGGGCAGATCGTCAGGAACTGTAAATCACGTACCTCGAAGGCACTAGCACTGGCTTTTGTATCTGGATTGTGTGTCCATGATAGCCTTGGAATGCAGGTGTGTTCTAATGTTTCCATGAGAGTATTTTCCTCTCTACAGATCCTGGAAGCTCCCAAAAGTATGGTGGCTTTCTCGTTTGAATGGAAGAGTGCTGTTTTCAATCTTAGATGTTCCCTAAAAAGGGATTCCAGAGAAGGGCTGTGAGTCTGGGTGCTTGGAAAATCCCACCAGGATTAGGATTTGGGCCTAGGGGAGTACCAGGCCTACAATGTGTGACTTGGAGGTACAACTGAGAGCGTTTGTTTGAAGGCATGCTAGTCTGAGTGTCACAATGCCTGATGTGATTAGGGCAGCCCTTATGAGTGGGAGTTGTCTCCTTGGCCATGCAGCTGGCTACCACTTTAATGTAGGACACCCATCCCAACTACCAGGTTTCCTGCCATGGAAAAGGAAGAATTCTCTATTGTGCCTCAGGTTCCCCCATTAGCAGGTATTCTAGCAAATGTCTGGGGACAGATGCCTGAATACCAAGGATGGGTAGAGATGAGGGACCTGAGACATGGCCAGTCTCACATGCCTGACTCTATGAGTAGCTGACATGAATTGAGCACTCAGGCTCTGTCAGAAACAGAACTAGTGGTCAGGGCTGAGTATGAATCAGGGATCACTCAAGGGCTGAGCAGATGGATCCTCATGCAGAGTTTCTGGGCAGAATCACCATGCCCTTCTTCTTTCTAAGGGGAAGGCAAAAAGCTGCGTTGTGGCCCCAGAATTCCCTATCAAGCGGGCTTGGGGACCAGTAGGGTGAGGATGGAATTGTAAACTCAAGCTAAGGTTCAATTCAGTGCCAAGCAAAAGGCAGTTCCATTGTGCAGTGTCTGATTCCAGATATCCAGCACCTGAGTAAAGGTGAAAGTCAGACATTTCCTCATGCTGGAGTTTATGTCTATGATGACCGATGAATGGAGGGGTGGCGTCAAGAGGCCATGGAGGATATCACATGCTGGGGCTTGTGAGATGCTTTAAACAGTAAAGTTTCCTTCTACCACACAGGGGGAGTCTGGTTTATTTGCTCCAGGGTCCCCCATGTGGAAAGTTTGGGTAGCAGAGCACTCCCACGTGAATGCCTGAAAAGCACACCTCCATTAAAATTGCAGCTGAGAAACATGGCCAATTCGTTCTGGTGGCTCTTGGGCGAATTACCAAGGCCTGGAGTTGACATGAAGTATCATGAAGATGGGTCATAATGCAGGTTTGTTACCATGGAGACCTTACAGTGTGCTGGTGGCTAAGGGACCATGTAGGATTCATCTACCCTGAGGGTTTGACACTGGTCAAAGGGCACGGTTTCCTTCTCGGACCAGAGATGTTCTGATGTGGGGCTAACGGACCAAATGTATCATAATTTGGTATTGCAGAACAGGCCTCTGAGGATAGATGCCTGAAAATTTAATCTAGGGTTCCAATAAAATCCTAACGGAATGTCAGGTTCAATCCTCTGACTCAGTATCATTGACTTCAAAGTCTGCCTAGATGTAGGTGATCAGGGTGTTCCAGACTGTGCATTTGTGTACAGAGTGGCAACCAGTATTGGGGTGGGCTCAGGGGCCTTGCAGGTTTCTCCTAATCTGGAAAGATAGGGCAATTTGATGGGCACAGTTTCCTTGGCAATGGTGGGCACAGTCCTGTGGTGTGGCTCCAGAGACCCCATGCTGGAGGGCATGAGAGCCATGATTTTGGGAGGGAAGTCTGCAAACACAAATGCGGGTTAGGTTTAGTTGCGAAGTGATTGTAGGCCCAATGCATACTCCTGGAGGTAAGCTCCGTGTGAAATGTAAATCGCATGCCTCAAAGGAGGTAGCACAGGCTTTTTTATCTGGATTGTGTATCCACGATGGACTAAGAATGCAGGTGTGGTCTCAGGTGTCCATGGGTGATATTTCCTCTCAAGTATCCTGGCGGCTCCTTATAATGTGGTGGCTTTCTCAGAGAGGAAAGAGTTCTGTTTTCCATATTAAGGGTGTCCCATAACAGGGATTGCAGAGAAGTGCTCTGGCTCTGGGCACCTGGAAATACCCACCAAGGGTTATGATTTGGGCATAGGGGCTTACCAGGCCTCCAATGCAAGTCCTGGAGATACAACTGAGAGCGTTTGTTTGAAAGCATGCTCAGGCTGAGGGTCACTATGCAAGCTTTTGCATAGGGTGGCCCTCAGGAATGGGGGTGGTCTCAATGGCCATTCAGTAGGCTAACACTCTGAGTGTTGGACACCCTTCCGAACTTACAGGAATCCTGCCATGGGGAATGAGGATTTCTCTATTGTGATTCAGGTTCCCTCATTGGTAGGGATTCCAGGAAAGGTCTGGGGACACATGCCTGAATACCAAGGATGGGTAAAGATGACGGCTCTGTTCCGTGGCCAGTCTAACATGCGGGATATGGGCCCCGCCTTCTAGGTGGCTGACACGAGGTCGGGGCTTAGGCTCTGTCAGACACAACACTAGGGGCCAGGGCTGTCTATAATTCAGGGTTCCCTCAAGGGACAAGTAGATTGATCATAATGTGGAGTTTCTGGGCAGACTCACCAGGCCCTTCTTCTTTCTATTGGGAAGGCAGAATGCTGTGTTGTGGCTGCAGAATTCCCTATCATGAGGGCTTGTGGACCAGTAGGGTGAGGATGGAATTGTAAACCCAAGCTATGAATAAATTCAGTGACAAGCGAATGGCATTTCCAATGTGCAGCGGCTGATTCGAATATCCAGCACCTGAGTAAGCGCAGACGTCAGATGTTTGCTCAAGCTGGAGTTTGTGTCTATAATGACCGACAAATGGAGAGGAGTTGAAAAGAGGTCATAGAGGATTTCCCACACTTGAGCTTGTGAGATGCTCCAAACAGCCAGGTTTCCTTCTACAGGACAGGGCAGTCAGATTTGTTTGCTCGAGAGTCCCCCATGTGGAAAGTTTGGGTAGCAGAGCACTCCCACATGGATGCCTGGAAAGCACACTTCCACTGAACATTGCAGCTGAGGAACATGGCAGGTTCTTTCTGAAGGCTCTGGGGTGAAGTACCAAGGCCTGTAGTTGACATGGAATCTCATGAAGATCGCTCACAATGCTGGCTTGTTACCAGTGAGATCTTAGAATCTGCTGGTGGCTACGGGCCAAGTAGGATTCATCTACCCTGAGGGTTTGACACAGTTCCAAGAGCACGGCTTCCATCTAGAGAAAGGAGATGTTCTGTTGTGGGGATCAGGGACCATATGTTGTATCTTAAGTTGGTACTCCAGAACAGGTCTCTGATTACAAATGCCTGAAAACCTAATCAGGGGTTACAATGAGGTCATAGGAGCATGTCAGGTTCAATCTTCTGACTGAGAAACACTGACTTGGGTATCTGCCTGGATTCAGGTGGTCAGTGTATTTCAGACTGCACATTTGTGTCCAGAGGGGCCTCCAGTATTGGGGTGGGCTCAGGGGCCTTGCAGGTTTCTCCTTATCTCGAAGTTTTAGGCAAATGTGACGGACACATTTTCCTTGGGGATGGCAGGCACAGTCCTTTGGTGTGGCTCCAGAGACCCCATCCTGGAGGAAATATGAGCCATGGTTTCGGGATAGAAGTCTGTAAGCACAAACTCGGGTTAAGGTTAGCGGTGAGGTGATCGCAGGCCCAATGCATAGACCTGGAGGGCAGCTCGTCTGGAACTATAAATTAGTTGCCTTGAAGGTGGTAGCACAGGCTTGTGTATCTGGCTTTTGTGTCCAGGATGGCCTCGGAATGCAGGTGTGGTCTCATGGATCCATGGGAGATTTTTCCTCTCAAGGATCCTAGCGGCTCCCTATACTATGGTGGCTTTCTTGGCGAAGGGGAGAGTGCTATTTTACATCTTAGGGTTGTCCCAAAACAGGGATTCCAGAGACAGGCTGTGTTTCTGGTCCCCTGAAAAATCCCACCAGGTGTTAGGATTTGTGCTTAGGGGAATATCAGGCCTGCAAATTTGGATTCTGGAATGCAACTGAGAGTGTTTGTTTGAAAGCATGCTCATGTTGGGGGTCACAATGCCTGCTTGTGTCCAGGGCGGCCCTCATGAGTGGGCGGGTTATCATTGGCCATTCAGCTGGCTACCACTCTGAGGTCTGGAAACCCATCCCAAGAGCCATCATTCCTGCCATGGGGAAGGAGGATTTCCCTATTGTGCTTCTGGTTCCCCCATTGGCAGGGATTTCAGCAAATGTCTGGGGACAGATGCCTGAATCAAAATGGGTAGAGATGACAGCCCTGGGACATGGCTGGTCTCACATTCTGGAGTTGGAGCCCAGTCTCTGGGTCCTGACACGAGGTCAGAGACGAGGTTCTGTCAGACTCAGCGCTAGTGGCCAGGTAAACCTATAAATGGGGTTCACTCGAGGGTCGAGTAGATTTATCCTCATGTAGGGTTTCTGGGCAGTCTCTCCAGGCTGTTTTTTCTTGCTATGGGGAAGGCAGAATGCTGTGTTGTGGCTTCAGAATTCCCTATCAAGAGAGCTTACTGAACACCAGGGTGAGGATGGAATTGCAAACCCAAGCTACTTTTTTTTTTCAAGATTTTATTTATTTGTCAGAGAGCGAGCGAGAGCAAGCACAGGCAGACAGAGTGGAAGGCAGAGTCAGACGGAGAAGCAGGCTCCCTACGGAGCAAGGAGCCTGATGTGGGACTCGATCCCAGGACGCTGGGATCATGACCTGAGCCGAAGGCAGCTGTTTAACCAACTGAGCCACCCAGGCGTCCCGCCAAGCTACTTTTAAATTCAGTGCCAAGCATAAGGCAATTCCAGTGTGTAGCAGCTGATTCAAATATCCAGCACTTGAGTAAGTGCAGATGTCAGTTGATTGCTCACGCTGGAGTTAGTGTCTATGATGACCAACAAATGGATGGGTGGCCTCAAGAGGCCATGGAGGATTACCCACCCTCAGGCTTGAGATACTCCATACAGAAAAGATTCCTTTTACCGTACAGGGGAGTCTGGTTTGTTTCCTCCAGGGTTCCCCATGTGGAAAGTTGGTATCAGAGCACTCCCGCTGGATGCCTGGAAAGTACACCTACATTGACCATGGCAGCAGAGGAACATGGCAGTTTCATTCTGGTGGCTCTGGGCCGAAGTACCAAGGGCTGGAGTTGTCATGGAGTCTCATGAAGATGGGTCACAATGCTGGTATTTTGTCAGGGAGATCATAGAATGTGCTGGTTGCCAGGGGGCCTTGAAGGATTCATCTACCCAGAGTGTTTGACACAGGTCCAGAGCACAGCTTTCTTCTAAGGACAGATGTTCTTTTGTGTGGCTCAGTGACCATATTGTATCATACATTGATATGCAGAACAGCCTTCTTAGTACAGATACCTGAAAACCTATTCTAGTGTTCCAGTGAATCCTAGGAGCATGTCAGGTTCAATCTTCTGTCTGAGGACCATTGACTTGGATATCAGCCTGGATGTAGATGATATGGTGTGTCAGACTGTGCATTTGCGTCCAGAGTGGCCTCCAATATTGGGCTGGGCTTAAGGGACTTGCAGGTTTCTCCTAATCTAGAGTGTTTGTTTAATAGTGACAATCACAGTTTCCGTTGGGAAGACAGGTACAATCCCGTGGTGTGGCTCCAGTTATCACAAACTGGAGGGCATGTGAGCAATGGTTTTGGGAGGGAAGTCTGAAAACACAAACTTGGGTTAGGGTTAGTGGCAAGGTTATCACAGGCCCAATGCATAGACATGGATGGCAGCTCTTCAGGAACTGTTAATCGGGTGACTCAAAGGCAGAATCACAGGCTTTTTTCTCTGTATTGTGTGCAGGATGGCCTCAGAATGCAGTTGTGGCCTCATGGTCCATGGGAGATTTTTCCTCTCTAAGGATCCTGGTGGCTCCCAATAGTTGGTGGCTTTTTCGGGGAAGGGAAGAGTGCTGTTTTTCATGTTAGGGGTGCCCCAAAATATGGATTCCAGAGACGGACTCTGGGTTTGGTCCCCTGGAAAATCCCACCAAGTGTTAAGATTTGGGCCTAGTGGCTTACCAGGCCTGCATGCAGGATCCTGGAGGTGCAACTGAGAGGTCTTGTTTGAAATCATTCTCAGGCTGAGGGTCACAATACTTGCTTATGCCCAGGTGGCCCTCATGAGTGGGCGTGGTCACATTGGCCATGCAGCTGGCTCCCACTTTGAGGGTTGGACAACCATCCCAACAGCCAGAATCCTGCCATGGGGAAAGAGGAGTTCTCTATATTGCTTCAGGTTCCCCCATTAGCGGGGATTCCAGCAAAGGTCTGGGGACAGAGGCCTGAATACCAAGGATGGGTAAAGATGATGGACATGGGCCATGGCCAGTATCAAATCGTGGATATGGGCCCCGATCACTGGGTGGCTGACACTAGGTCTTGGCTCAGGCTCTGTCAGACACAGCACTAGTGCCCAGGGCAGCCTATAAATTGGGGTTCCCTCGAGTGCCGAGCAGATTGATCCTCATGTATGGTTTCTGGGCAGACTCACCAGGCCCTTCTTGTTTGTAAGGGGAAGGCAGAATGCTGTTTTGTGGCTCTAGAATTCACTATCAAGAGGGCTTGTGGACCAGGAGGCTGAGGATGGAATTGTAAACCTAAGCTATGGTTACATTCTGTATCAAGCGAAAGAAGTTTCCAGTGTGCAATGTTTGAATCCAATATTCAGCACTTGAGTGAGGGTGGATGTCAGATATTTGCTCATGCTGGAGTTTGTGTCTATGATGACACAAAATGGAGGGGTGGCGTCAAGAAGTTATGGAGGATTTCCCAATCTGGTGTTTTTGAGATGCTCCAAACAGCAAGGTTTCCTTCTACCAGACAGGGGCAGTCTGATTTGTTTCCTCCATGGTTCCCCATGTCGAAAGTTCGGATAACATAGATCTCCCACATGGGTGACTGGAAAGCACACCTTCATTGACCATGACAGCGAAGGAACATGGCATCTGGTGGCTTTGAGGCGAAGAAATAAAGACTGGATTGGACATGGAACCTCATGAAGATGGGTCAAAATGTTGGTTTGTTACCAGGAAGATCTTAGAATGTGCTGGTGGTTAATGGGCCATGCAGGATTCATCTAGCCTGAGGATTTGACACAGGCCCAAGAGCCTGGATTGCTTCTGGGGGCAGGAGATATTCTGTTGTGGGGCTCAGCGGCCATATGTTGTATCATAAATTGGTAATCCAGAACAGGTCTCTGAGGACAGAAGCCTGAAAACCTAATAAAGGGTTTGAATGAGGCCCTAGGGGAATGTCATTCAATCTTCTGACTCAGGATCATTGACTCTGGTGTCTGACTGGATGCAGGTGATGAGGGTGTTTCAGACTGTGCATTTGTGTCCAGAGTGGCATCCAATACTAGGGTTGGCTCAGGTTCCTTGCAGGTTTCTCCTTATATGGGGTTTTTGGACAACTGTGATGGGTAGTTTCCTTGGGGATTGCAGGAACTGTCCTGTGGTGTGACTCCAGAGACCCCATCCTGGAGGACATGTGCGCCATGATTTTGAGAGAGAAGTCTGCAAACACAAACTTAGGTTAGGGTTAGTGGCAAGGTGATCATAGTCCCAATCCATAGACCAGGAGGGCAGCAAGTCTGGAACTGTAAATCACGTAACTCAAAGGTGGTAGCACAGGTAATTGTATCTGGATTTAATTTCCAGAATGGCCTTTATTGCAGGTGTTGTCTCAAGGGTCCATGGGAGATTTCTCCTCTCAAGGATCCTGGCGGTTCTCAATAGTTTGTTGGATTTCTCCGGGAAGGGATGAGTACTGTTTTCCAGCTTAGGCGTGCCCCAAAACAGGCATTCCAGAGATGAGCTCTGGGTCTAAGTGCTTGGAAAATCCCACCAAGGGTTAATATTTAGGCCTAGGGCTATACCAGGCCTGCAATGCGGGATCCTGGAGGTGCAACTGAGAGCGTTTGTTTGAAAGTATGGTCAAGCTGAGGGTTCCAATGCCTGCTTGTGCCCCGGAGGCCATCAGGATTGGGCAATGTCTACTCAGCCATGCAGCCAGTTCCCATTCCTAGGGTTGGACACCCATCCAAAAGCCAGGATTCCTGCCATGGCGAAGGATGAATTCTCTATTGTGCTTCAGGTCCCCCCATTGGTAGGGATTCCAGCTAAGATCTAGGGGACAGATGCCTGAATACCAATGATGGGTAGTAATGACAGCCCTGGGCCATGGCCGGTCTCACATGGTTAATGTGGGCCCCACCATCTGGGTTGCTGACACGAGGTAGGGGCTCAGGCTCTGTCAGACACAGCACTAGTGGCTAGGGCAAACTATAAATAGGGGTTCCCTCCTGGGCTGAGTATATTGATCTTCATGTGCAGTTTATGGGCAGACTCACCAGGTCCTTCTATCTATGAAGAAGGCAGAATGTTGCATTGTGGCTCCAGAATTCCCTATCAAGAGATATGGCAGACCAGTAGGGTGAGGATGAAATTGTAGTCTGAAGCTAGGCTTAAATTCATTGCAAAGCGAAAGGCAGTTCCAGTGTGCAGCAGCTGATTCCAATATCAGCGCCTGAATATGGGCGGATGTCAGATGTTTGCTCAGGCTGGAGTTTGTGTCTACGATAACCAACAAATGGAGAGGTGGCGTCAAGAGGCCATGGAGGATTTCCCAACCTGGGGCTCAGGGGCCATAATTTGTATCATAAGTTGGTATTCCAGAAGAGGCCTCTGAGGACAGGTGCCTGAAAAGTTAATCCCTCTCCAATGAGGTCCTAGGGCCATGTCAGTTTCAATTATCTGACTCAGGACCATTGATTTGGGTGTCTGCCTGGATGGAGGTGATCAGGGTGTTTCAGACTGTGCATTTGCATCCAGAGCAGCCTCCAATATTGGGATGTGCTCAGGAGCCTTCCGGGTTTCTCCTAATCAGGAGGGTTTGGGCAACTGTGATGGGCCCAGTTTCCTTGGGGATGGCAAGCACAGTCTTGTGGTGTGACTCTAGGGGCCCCATCCTGGAGGACATGTGAGCTATTGTTTTTAGAGAGAGATCTGCAAACACAAACTCGGGATAAGGTTAATGGAGAGGTGTTCACAGTCCCAATCCAAAGATCTGGAGGGCAGCACGTCAGGAACTGTAAATCAGGTGACTCGAAGCCAGTAGCACAGTCTCTTGTATCTGGATAGCATATCCACGCTGGCCTCGGAATACAGGTGTGGACTCATGGGACCATGGGAGATTCTTCTTCTCAAGGATCCTGGGGGATCCCATTAGTTTGGTGGCTTTCTCAGCGAAGTGAAGAGTGCTGTTTTCCATCTTAGGGGTACCTCAAAACAGGGATTCCAGTGACGGGCTCTGGGTATGTGCACATTGAACATTCCACGATGTGTTAGGATTTGGGCTTAAGGGCATATCAGGCCTGCAATGCAGGATCCTGGAGGTGCAACTAAGAGCATTTTTTTGAAGGCTTCATCAATCTGAGGGTTACAATGGCTACTTGTGCCCAGGGCAGCCCTCATGAGTGGGCATTGTCTCCTTGGCCATGCAGCTGGCTCCCACTTTGAGGTTTGGACACTCATATCAACAGCCAGGATTCCTACCATGGGGAAGGAGGAGTTCTCTATTGTGCTTTAGGTTACCCCATTGGTAGGGATTACATAAAAGGTCTGGGGACAGGTGCCTGAATACCAAGGATGGGTAGAGATGATGGACTTGGGCCCTGGCCAATCTCACATGCTGGATATGGGCTCATATCTCTGGGTGCCTGAAACTAGGTCTTGGCTCAGGCTCTGTCAGACACAGTACTAGTACTAGTACTAGTACTAGTGCCCAGGACAGCCTATAAATCAAGGTTCCATCGAGTGCCAAGTAGATTGAACCTCATGTGGAGTTTCTGGGAAGATTCACCAGGCCCTATTTCTTTCTAGTGGGAATGGAGAATGTTGCCTTGTGGCTCCAAATTCCCTCTCTAGAGGGCTTGCAGACCAGGAGGCTGAGGATGGAATTCTAAACCCAAGCTATGGATAAATTCAGTGTCAAGTGAAACGCAGTTCTAGTGTGCAGTGGTGGAAGAGAAAGTGCAGAATCTAAATAACGGCAGATTTCAGATGTTTTCTCATGCTGGAGTTTTTGTCTATGATGACTGACAAATGGAGGGGTTGTGTCAAGGGCCATGGAGGATTTCTCCTGCTGGTGCTTCTGAGATGCTCCAAACAGAGGGTTCCCTTCTACTGGTCAGTGGCAGTCTGGTTTGTTTGCTCCAGGGTCCCACATGTGGAAAGAATAAGTAGAAGAGCACTCCCACATGGATGCCTGGAAAGCACACCTGCACTGACCATATCAGGTGAGGAACATGGCAGGTTCATTCTGGTGGCTCTGGGGCGAATTACCAAGGACTTGAAGTGACATGGAATCTCATGAAGATGGATCACAATGCTGTTTGTTTGTTACCAGAGAGATCTTAGAATGTGCTGGGGGCTAAGGGGCTGTGCATAATTCATATACCCCGACCCTTGACACAAGTTGAAGAGCACGAATTCCATCTGGGGACAGGAGATATTCTATTGTGGGGTTCAGGGACCAATCTTCTGACTCAGGACCATTGACTTGGGTGTCTTCCTGGATGGAGGTGATCAGGGAGTTGCACACTGTGCATTTGTGTCCAGAGTGGCCTCCAATATTGGACTGGGCTCAGGGGACTTGCAGGTCTCTCCTAATCTGGAGGGTTTGGGCAACTGTGATTGACACAGTTTCATTGGGGATAGCAGGATCTTTCCTGTGGTGTGGCTACAGAGACCCATCATAGAGGGCATGTGAGCCATGGTTTTGGGAAAGAAGTCTGCAAACACAAACTTGGGGTAGGGTTAATGGCGAGGTGATCACAGGCCCAATGCGTAGGTCTGTAGGGCAGCTCGTCTGGAACTGTAAACCAGGTGATCCGAAGGTGGTAGCACAGTCTCTTGTATCTGGATTGTGTGTCCAGGATGGCCTCGGAATGAAGGTGTGGTCTTATGGAGCCCTGGGAGATTTTTCTTCTCTACGCATCCTGGCAGCTCCTAATAGTTTTCTCAGGGGAGGGAAGATTGCTGTTTTCCATCATAGGGGTGCTTCAAAACAGAGATTCCAGAGACGGGCTCTGGTTATGTTGGCATGGAAAATCCCACGAAGTGTTAGGATTTGGTCCTAAGGGCATACCAGGCCTGCGATGCGGGACACTGCAGAAACAACTGAGAGCATTTGTTTGAATGCATGCTAAGGTTGAGGGACACAATGCCTGCTTTGGCCCAGGCGGCCCTTATGATTGGGCGTTGTCTCATTGGCCATGCACCTGGTTCTAATTCTGAGGGTTGGGCACCCATAGCAACAGCCAGGCTTCCTGCCATGGGGAAGGAGGAGTTCTCAATTGTGCTTCAGGTTCCCCCACTGGTAGGGATTCCAGCAAAGGTCTGGGATAGTTGCCAGAATACCAAGGATGGGTAGAGATGACTGGGCCATGGCCAGTCCCACATGCTGGATAAGGGCCCCACACTCTGGGTGGCTGACACGAGGTTGGGGCTCAGGCTCTCTCAGACACAGCGCTAGTGGCCAGCGCAAAATATAAATCGGGGTTCCCTCGAGGGCCAAGTAGATTGATCTTCATGGGGAGTTTCTGGGCAGACTCACCAGGCCCTTCTTCTTTCTATGGGGAAGGCAGAATGTTGCGTTTTGTCTCCCTAATTCCCTCTCAAGAGGACTTGCAGTCCAGTAGGGTGAGGATGGAATTGTAAACCCAAACTATGCTAGAATACAGTGTCAAGTGAAAGGTATTTCCAGTGTGCGTGACTGATTCGAATATCCAGCCCCTGAGTAAGAGCAGATGTCAGATGTTTGCTCATGCTGGAATTTGTGTCTATGATGACTAACAAATGGAGGGTTGGCATCAAGAGAATGTGGAGGACTTCCCAGGCTGGGGCTTGTGAGATGCTCCAAACAACCAAGGTTTCCTTCAACCTGACACGAGCAGTCTTATTTGTTTGCTCTAGGGTTCCCTATGTGGAATTTTTGTGTAGCAGAGAACTACCGCTTGGATGCCTAGAAAGCACACGTCCATTGACCTTTGTACCTGAGGAACATGGCAGATTCGTTTCATGGCTCTTGGGCAAAGTACCAACACCTTGAGTTGGCATCAAGTCTCAGGAAGTTGGGTCACAATGCTGGTTTGTTACCAGGGAGATCATAGAAGGTGCTGGGGCTAATGGGTCATGCAGGATCCATCTACCCTGAAAGTTGGACATAGATCCAAGAGCACATTTTCCTTCTGGAGACAGGAGATGTTCTGTTGTGGGAATCAGGGACCACATGTTGTATCATAACTTGGTATTCCAGAACAGGACTCTGAGAACAGATGTCTGAAGACCCAATCTAGGGTTCCAGTGAAGTCCTAGGGGCATGTCAGGTTCAATCATCTGACTCAGAACCATTGACTTGGCTTTCTGCCTCGATGGAGGTGCTCAGGGTGGTTCAGACTGCACGTTTGCATCCAGAGCAACCGCCAATATTGGGGTGGGTTCAGGGGCCTGGCAGGTTTCTCCTAATCTGGAGGGTTTGGACAACCTGATGGGCACTGTTTTCTTGGGGATGGCAGGAACTTTCCTGTGATGTGGCTTGAGGGACCACATCTTGGTGGGCATGTAAGCCATGGTTTTGGGAGAGAAGTCGGCAAACACAAACTGGGGTTAGGGTTAGTGTCGAGATGATCACAGGCCCAATGCATAAACATGGAGGGCAGCTCGTCAGGAAATGTAAATAGGATGACTCGAAGGCGGTAGCAAAGACTTTTCTCTCTGGATTGTGTGGACAGGATGGCCTCGGAATGCAGGTTTGTTTTCATGGGTCCATGGGAGATTTTTTCTCTCTAAGGATCCTGGCGGCTCCCAATAGTTTGGTGCCTTTCTCAGGGAAGGGAAGAGTGCTGTTTTCCATCTTAAGGGTGCCCCAAACAGGGATTCTGAGACGGACTCTGGGTCTGGGCACCTGGAAAATCCCACCAAGGGTTAGGATTTGGGCCTAGGGGCATACCAGGCCTGCAATGCTGGTACTGGAGGAGCAACTGAGAGTGTTTGTTTGAAAACATGCTCAGGCTGAGGATCACCATGCCTGCCTGTGCCCATGTCGGCCCTCAGGAGTGGGCATGGTCTCCTTGGCCATGCAGCTGGCTCCCACGCTGAGGGTTGGACAACCATCCCAACAGCCAATATTCCTGCCATGGGGAAGGAGGTGTTCTCTATTGTGTTTCAGGTTCGCCATTGGCAGGAATTCCAGCAAAGTTTGGGGGACAGATGACTGGATACCAAGGATGGGTACAGATGATGGCCCAGGGCCATTGCTGATCTCTCATGCTAAATATGGGCCCTCACCTCTGGGTGGCTGAAACGAGGTCGGGGCTTAGACTCTGTCAGACACAGCACTAGTGGTCAGGGAAATCTATTAATCAGGGTTGCCTCGTGGTCTGAGTAGATTGATCCTCATGTGCAGTTTCTGGGCAGACTCAACAGGTCCTTCTTCTTTCTATGTGGAAGGCAGAATACTGCGTTGTGGCTCCAGAATTCCCTATCAAGAGATATTGTGGACCAGTGTGGTGAGGATAGAATAGTAACACAAAGCTATGGTTAAGTTCAGTGAAAAGCAAAAGGCAGTTCCAGTGTGCAGCTGCCGTTTCGAATATCCAGCACCTGAGTAAGGGTGGATGTCAGATGTTTGCTCACACTGGAGTTTGTGTCTGTGATTACCCACAAATGGAAGGGTGGCGTCAAGAGACCATGGAGGATTTCCCATGCTGGGGCTTGTGAGATGCTCCAAATAGCAAAGTTTCTTTCTACCGGACAGGAGAAGTCTGGTTTGTTTTCTCTGGTTTCTCCATGTGGAAAGTTTTGTAGCAGAGAACCCCACAGGGATGCCTGGAAATCACCCCTCCATTGACCATTGCAGCTGAGGAACATGGCAGGTGCATTCTGGTGGCTCTGGGGCAATATATCGAGACCTTGAGTTGACATGGAGTCTCATGAAGATGGGGCACAATGATGGTTTGTTACCAGGAATATCATAGAATGTGCTGGTTGCTAAGGGGCCATTCAGGATCCAAATACCCTTAGGGTATGACACAATTCCAGGAGCATGGCTTCCTTTTTGGGGAGAACATATTCTGTTCTGTGGCTCAGGGACTATATATTTTATCATAAGTTGATATTCCAGAGCAGGCCTCTGACGACAGATACCTGTAAACCTAATCTAGTGTGCCAATGAAGTCCTCGGGGCATGTCAGGTTCAATCTTCTGACTCAGGAGCATTGACTTGGGTGTCTGCCTGTATGGAGGTGATCAGGGTGTCTCAGACTGTGCATTTGTGCCCAGAGCGGCCTCCATTATTTGGCTTCGCTCAGGGGCCTTGCAGGTTTCTCCTAATCTAAAGGTATCGGGCAAAAGTGATGGGCACAGTTTCCTTGAGGATCTCATGCACAGTCTTGTGGTGTGGCTTCAGATGCCAGAACCTGGAGGTCATGTGAGCCATGGTTTTAGGAAGGAAGTCTGCAAACACAAACTCAGTTTAGGTTAATGGCAAGGTGATTGCAGGCCCAATGCATAGACCTGGAAGGCAGCTCGTCAGGAACTGTAAATCCGATGACTCAAAGGTGATAGCACATGATATGTATCTGGATTGTATGTCCAGGATGGCCTCGGAATGCAGGTGTGTTCTCATGGGTCTATGGCAGATTTTTCCACTCAAGGATCCTGGTGGCTACCATGAGTTTGGTGACTATCTCGGGGAAGGGAAGAGTGCTGTTTTCCATCTTAAGGGTCCCCCAAAATAGGGATTCCAGAGATGGGCCCTGTGTCTGGGCCCCTGTAAAATCCCACCAGGGTTAGGATTTGGGCCTAGGTGTGTACTAGGCCTGCAATTCGGGGTCCCAGAGATGCAATTGAGAGCGTTTGGTTGAAAGCATGCTCAGGCTGAGGTCACAATGCCTGCTTGTGCCCGGGGAAGCCATCATGAGTGCACATGGTCTCCTTGGCCATGGAGCTGCCTTCCACTTTGAGGGTTGAGCAACTATCCCAACTGTCAGAATACCTTCCATGGGGAAGGAGGAGTTCTCTATTGTGCTTCAGGTTCCCCCAATGGCAAGGATTTCAGCAAAGGTGTGGGTACAGATGCCTGAATACCAAGAATAGAAGAGAAGACAGACTTGGGCCATAGCTGGTCTCACATGCTGGATATGGGCCCTGATCTCTCCGTGGCTGACACTAGGTCCTGGCTCCGGCTATGTCAGACACAGCACTAGTGCCCAGGGCAGCCTATGAATCAGGGTTCCGTCTAGCACCGAGAAGATTGACCATCATATGGAGTTTCTGGGCAGACTCTCCAGGCCCTTTTTCTTTCTATGGGGAAGGCAGAATATTGTGTTGTAGCTCCAGAATTCCCTCACAATAGGGCTTGTGGACCAGTAGACTGAGGATGGAATTGTAAACCCAAGCTATGGCTTAATTCAGTCAAACTAAAGGCAATTCCAGTGTGCAGAGATCGAATTGAAATCCATCACCTGAGTAAGGGCGGATGTCAGATGTTTGCTCATTCTGGAGTTTGTGTCTATGATGACTGACAAATGGAGTGGTGGCTTCAAGAGGAAATGGAGGATTTCCCACGCTGGGGCTTGTGAGATGCTCCAAACAGAAGGTTTCCTTCTACCGGACAGGGGCATTCTGTTTTTTTGTCTCAAGGGTCCCCGCCAATTGCAAAGTTTGTTTAGCAGAGCACCCCCGTATGGTTGCCTGGAAACCACACCTCCACTGACCATTGCAGCTTAGGAACATGGCAAGTTCATTCTGGTGGCTCTGGGGCGAAGTACTAAGGGCTTATTTTTACATGGAATGTCATGAACATGGGTAACAATGCTGTTTTGTTACCTGGGAATTCTTAGCCTGTCATCTGTACACATCCTTGGTATTAAGGCAACTTTCCACAGACCTTTCCTGTAACCCTGCCAATGGGGGAACCTGAAGCACAATAGAGAACTCCTCTTTCCATTGCAGGAAGCCTGGCTGTTGCAATGGGTGTCCAACCCTCAAAGTGGGATCCAGCTATATGGCCAATGAGACTACGCCCTCTCCTGAGGGCCCCCCTGGGCACAAAGAGGCATGATGACCTTCAGCCTGAGCATGCTTTCAAACAAGCCCTCTCTGTTACACCATTAGGATCCTGCATTGCAGGCCTGGAATGCCCCTAGGCCCAAATCCTAACACTTGGTGGGATATCCGGGCACCCAGACCCAGAGCCCGTCTCTGGAATCCCTGTTTTGGCATAAGCCTAAGTTGGAAAACAGCATTCTTCCCTGTTTTGGAGCACCCCTAAGATGGAAAAGAGCACTCTTTTCTTCTCTAAAAAACCACCAATCTATGGAGATCCACCAGGATCCTTAGAGAGGAAAAGTCTCCCATTGAACCATGAGACCACGTCTACATTCAGAGCACATCCTGGACACACAATCCAGATAGAAATGCCTGTGCTACCAGCTTTCAGTCACCCTAATTACAGTTCCTGACGTGATGCCTTCTAGGTCTATGCATTGGACCTGCGATCACCTTGCCACTATCCCTGACCCAAATTTGTGTTTGCAGACTTCCCTCCCAAAACCATGGCTCTCATATCCTCAAGGAGGTGGTCTCTGAAGCCTTACCACAGGACTGGGCCTGCCATCCCCAAGGAAACTGTGCCCATCACAGTTCCCCAAAGCCTCCAAGTTAGGAGAAACCTGCAAGGCCCCTGAGCCCACCCCAATATTGGAAGTGGCTCTGGATGCAAATGCACAGTCTGAAACACCCTGATCACCTACATTCAGTCAGACAACCATATCAATGGTCCTTAGTAAGAAAATTGAACCTGATGGGCACCAAGGACATCATTGGATCTCTAGATTAGGTTGCAAGCATCAATCCTCAGAGGCCTGTTCTTGAATACCAAGTCAGGATACAACATATGTACCCTGAGCCACAAAACAGAACATCTCCTCTCCCAAGATGGAAACTGTGCACATCGACCTGTGCCAAACCCTCAGCGTGGCCCATAGCCACCAATACATTCTAAGAACTCCCTTGTAACAAACCAGTTTTGGGACACATCTGTAAGAGATTCCAAGTCAACTCAAGGCCTTGGTACTTGGCACCAGAACCACCAAAACGAACCTGTCATGTTCCTCAGCTGCAATGGTCATTGGACGTGTGCTTTCCAGTCATCCATGCGGGAGGGCTCTGCTACGCAAACTTCCACTTGAGGGACCCTGGAGGAAAAAAAAAAACAGACTCATCCTGTCCATTAGAAGGAAACCTTGTTGTTTGGAGCATCTCACAATCTTAAGCGTGGGTAATCCTCCATTGCCTCCTGAAGCCACCCCTCCATTAGTCGTCATCCTAGACACAAACTCCAGTGTGAGCAAATATCTGACATCTGCCCTTACTCAGGTGCTGGATATCTCGTATAAGCTGCTGCACATTGAAACTGACTTCCGCTTGGCACTCAATTTAAGCATAGCTGGTGTTTACAATTGCATTCTCACCCTATTTGTCCCCAAACCCTCTTGATAGGGAATTCTGGATCCATAAGGCAGCATTCTGCCTGCCCCACAGAAAGAAGTGCTTCGTGAGTCTGGCCAGAAACCCTACATGAGGATCAATTTACTCGGCCCTGGAGAGAACCCCAATATATAGACTTCTCTGGCCACTAGTGCTGTGTCTGACACAGCCTGAGCCCAGACCTCGTGTCAGCCACCCAGAGAGCGGGGCCCATATCCAGCATGTGAGAACGGCCATGGCCCAAATCTGTCATCTCTATGCATCCTTGGTATTCAGGCATCTGTCCCCAGACCTTTGCTGTAATCCCTGCCTATGGGGGAACATGAAGCACAATAGATATTTCCTCCTTTCCCATGGCTGGAAACCTGGCCATTGGAATGTGTGTCCATCCCTCAGTGTGGGAGCCAGAAAATGGACAATGGGACCACGCCCACTCCTGAGGGCCACCCTGGGCAAAAACAGGCATTGTAATGCTCAGCCTGAGCATGCTTCCAAACAAGCCCTCTCAGTTGCACCACCAAGATCCTGCATTGCAGGCCTGGTCTGCCCATAAGCCCAAATCCCAACCCTTGGTGGGATTTTCCAGGCGCCTAGACCCAGAGCCCATCTCTGGAATCCCTGTTTTGGGGCACACCTAAGATCGAAAATAGCAGTCTTCCCATCTCAAATAGTCATCAAAATATTGGGAACCGCCAGTATCCTTAGAGGAAAAATCTCCCATGGACCCATGAGGCCACAGCTACATTCTGAAGTCACCCTAGACACACAATCCAGATATAAAAGCCTGTGCTTCCACCTTCGGGTCATTCCAGTTACTGTTCCTGACGAGTAGCCTTCCAGGTCTACACATTGCCCGGCGATAACCTAGCCACTAAACCTAACCCGAGTTTGTGTTTGCAGACTTTCCTCCCAGAACCATGGCTCACATGCCCTCCAGGGTGGAGTCTCTGGAGCCACACCACAGGACTCTGCTTGCCATCCCCATGGAAATTGTGCATGTCAGTTAACCAAACCCTCCAGAGTTGGTTGAAACATTCAAGGCCCCTGTGGCCACCCCAATATTGGAGGTTACTCTGGACATAAGTGCGCAGTCTGAAATTCCCTGATCACCTACATCCTGGCAGACACCCAAGACAACTGTCCTAAGTCTGAAGATTGAACCTCTCATGCCCCTGGGACTCATTGGAACCCTAGATTAGGTTGTCGGGCATCTGTCTTCAGAGGCCTGTTCTTGAATAGGAACTTATGATATGGCATGTGGTCCCTGAGCCACAAAACACTACATCTCCTGTCCCCAGAAGGTAACCGTGCTCTTCGACCTGTGTTAAACCCTCAGGGTAGGAGAATCTTGCAGGCACCTTAGCCACAAACACATTCTAAGATCTACCTGGTAAAAAAAACCAGCATTGTAACCCATCTTCAAGAGATTCCATGTCAACTCAAGACCTTGGTGCTTCGCCCCAGAAGCACTGTAAAGAACCTGCATGTTCCTCAGCTGCATTGGTCAATGGAGGTGTGCTTTCCAGGCATCCATGTGGAAGGGCTCTGCTACCCATACTTTTCACATGGGGGGCCCTGCAGAAAACATACCAGACTCTAACTGTCCAGTAGAAAAAACAACCTTGCTGTTTGGAGCATCTCACATGCATCAGCCTCTTGATGCCACTCCTCCATTCGGTTATCAGAGACACAAACTCCAGTGTGCGTAAACATCTGAAATCCACCTTTACTCAGGTGCTGGATATTTCATTTGTTGGCCACGATAGATACAAACTCTATCATGAGCAGACATCTGACCCTCGCCTGTACTCAGATGCTGGAGATCTCGAAAAAACCACTGCACATTGGAACGGCCATGTTCTCGGCACTGAGATTAAGCATAGATTGTGTTTTCTGCCTTCTGTTCTCACACTCCTCGCATTCAAGTCCCCCATATTGGGAATTTGGGAGCCACAATGCCTTCTGCCTGCCCACCAGAAAAGAGAGGTGCCCTATGGGTCTGCGTGAAACTCCATATAAGGTTCCACCAGCACATCCCTCTATAGCACCACAATATCATAGGCCACCTTGTGAACTAATGCTTTGTCTGACACAGCTCGAGCCCCGACCTCCTGGTAGCCACCTAGATAGCGGGACCCATATCTGGCAGGTGTGACCTGCCTTGACCTGAGTCCTTCATCTCAAACCAACCTGGTTATTCACGTACCAGTCCCAGAACATAGCTCAAATTACTGTGCATGGGGGAATCTGAAGCACAAAAGAGTACTCCTCCTTCCTCATAGAAGGAAAATTAAATGTTGATATGGTGGTCCAACCCTCATATTGGGATCCAGGTGCATGGAACAAGAGCCAATGCCCACTCAGGATGGGCATCTGGGCAAAAACAGGCATTGTGACCCTTACCCTGAGACCCATTTCCAACAAGTCTCCATGGGAGCTGAAGCAAAGCCCCACAGAGCCAGGCAGTCAAGCCTCTAGGCCCAAATACTAAGCCTTTGTAGGGTTATCCAGGCACAGGGACCTATAACCCATCTCTGGAATCCCTGTGTTGACGGAAACTCTGAAACAGTAAACCACGCTCTCTCCTTCCCAGTGAGACACCAAACTCCTGGGTGCTGGGCAGAATCCCCAGAGAGGTAGAATATTCCATGGACACATGAGGACACCCCACCATTCCAAGGCCATCCTAGACACAATCCAGACAGAAAAGCCTTTGCTCCTGCCTCCCAGCCACACGAATTTCAAATCCTGAGGAGCTGCCCTCAGCGTCTGCAGATCGGGGCTGCCATCACCTCCCTCCTAATTGATACACAATTTTGTGTCTGAAGACTTTGGTCCCAGAGCCCTTAACCACATTCCCTGCAGGATGGGGCTGACAGAACCACACTACATCACTGGGCCTGATCTCTGGATGAAATTCTGCCGTCTCAGTTGCACAAACCCTCCAGATTAGGAAAAGCCTGCAAGGCCCCTGAGCCCACCCCAATTTCATAGGCCACTCTGGAAAAAATGCACAGTCTGACACAGCCTGAGCATCTACCTCCAGGAAGACTCACAGGTCAAAGTCCCTAAGTCCGAAGGTTGAGGATGACATGCCCCTACAACCTCATAAGAACCCTAGCCTAGATATTCAGGCCTCTGTGCCCAGAGGCCTGGTCTTGAAATCCAACATATGATCCGACATGTGGTCCCTGAGCCATACAAGAGAACCCCTCCTGTCCCGAGAAGGGAACCTGGCTCCTGGGAACTGGGTCTAACCCTCAGGTAGGAGAATCCTGCATGGCCACAGACCCACAACCACATTCTTTTTTTTATATAGATTTTATTTATTTATTTGACAGAGAGAGATCACAAGTAGGCATAGAGGAAGGCAGAGAGAGAGAGAGGAAGAAGCAGGCTCCCTGCTGAGCAGAGAGCCCGATGCGGGACTCAATCCCAGGACCCTGAGATCATGACCTGAGCCGAAGGCAGCGGCTTAGCCCATTGAGCCACCCAGGCACCCTCACCACCACATTCTAAGGTCTCCCTGGACACCAAGCAGCATTGTGACTCATTAGACTGAGAACATCCGTCAACTTAGATCACTTGGAAATTTGAACAAAAACCAGCAGATCAAGCCTGCAATGTTCCTCAGCTGCAATGGTCATGCAAGGAAGACTTCCCAGGCCCCCATTCAGAGACCTCTGCTGTCGAATCTTTCTATATGGGGGACCCTGGAGCCTTGTAAGCGGACTTCCCCTGTCCCACAGTAGGACACCTTGCTGTTTGGAGCAGCTCACAAGGTCCTGCTTGGGAAAATCTCCAAGAATTCTTGAGGCCACCCCACAATTCGTTGACCATCATGGATGCAAACCCAGCGTGAGCAGACATCTGACCCTCGCCCATACTCAGGTGCTGGAAATCTCGAAACAACCACTGCACAATGGAATGGTCCTGTGGTCGGCACTGAGCTTATCCGTGGCTTGTGTTTTCAGACTTCTGTCTTCACACTCCTCGCCTACAAGCCCTTCATATTGGGAATTCTGAAGCCACAGTGCAGCTTTCTGCCTGCCCACCAGAAAGAAGTGCCCTATGGGTCTTCGTAGAAACCCACATGAGGATCCTCCTGCACGGCCCTCAATGGCACCCCAATATAATAGACCGACCTCTGCATAAATTGTCTATCTGACACCGCCTGATCCCCGACCTCCTGTCAGCCACCCAGATAGTGGGCCCCATATCCTCCAGGTGGGTCCAACCTTGGCCCGAGGCCATCATCTTGAAGCAACCTGGATATTCAGGTACCTGTCCCAGACTTAGCTCAAATTCCTGCCCATAGGGGACTCGGAAGCACAAAAGAGTGCTCCTCCTTCCCCATGGCCAGAAAACTGAATGTTGAGATGGCTGTACAACCCTGAGTGGGAACCAGGTGCATGGTCCATGAGACCATGCCTACACAGGACGGGCAGCTGGGCACAAATAGGCATTGTGACCCTCAGAATGAGACCCCTTTCCAAAGATCCCCCTTGGGATCTGGACCAGGATCCCAAATCGAAGCTTTGGTTAAGTTTTCCCAGTGTCTGGACCCAGAACCCATCTCTGGAATCCCTGTTTGGACAGGATCCCAGAGATGGAATACAGTCTTTTCCTCTTCCCCAGAAAGAAATCAAACTCTTGGGTGCCAAGCAGAATCACCAGAGTGGAAGAATATCCCATGGACACATGAGGTCACCCCTCCATTTAGTGGCCATCCTAGACACACAATCCAGACAGAAAAGCCTGTGCTCCTCCCTCCCAGCCACCTGAATTTCAAATCCCGAGGAGCTTCCCTCAGGGTCTTCATATTCGGACTGCCATCACCTCACTCCTATCTCTTATCCGAGGTTGTGTCTAAAGTCTTTGGTCCCAAAGTCCTGACACACATGACCTCCAGGATGGGGCCTCGAGAAACACATGACATCACTGGCCCTGCTCTCCTGAGGAAACCCTGCCCATCTCAGTTTCCCAAAATGTCCAGATTAGGAGAAAACTGCAAGGCCCCTGACTGCACCCCAATATCATAGGCCACTCTAGAATAAGTGCACAGCCTGACACAGCCTCAGCACCTACCTCCAGGATGACATGCAGGCCAATGGCACTTAGTCCGAAGATTGAAACTTCCATGGCCCTAAAACCTCATCAGAACCCTAGCTTATGTTTTGAGGTCTCTCTTCCTAGAGGTCTGTTCTGGAAATTCAAGCATATGGTCCAACCTGTGGTCCGTGAGCCATACAAGAGCACACATCCTGTCCCAAGAAGGAAACCTGGCTCCTGGGTACTGGGTCTAATCCTAAGGATAGAGAATCCTCAATGGTCAGAGAGCCGCCACCACATTCTAAGGTCTCCCTGGACACCAAGCAGCATTGGGACCTGTTAGACTGAGAACTTCCATCAACGCAAATCACTTGGAACTTGGAATCAGTGTCATTGGTTCAAGCTTACCCTGTTCCTCAGCTGCAATGGTAACACGAGATTGGCTTCCCAGGCCTCCATTCAGAGAGCATTGCTATCGAATCTTCCATATGGGGGACCCTGGAGCCCTGTAAGAAGACTTCTGCTGTCCCTTAGTAGGACACCTTGATGTTTGGAGCAGCTCACAAGCTCCAGCTTGGAAAAACCTCCAAGAATTCTTGAGGCCTCCCCACCATTTGTTGGCCATCATGGATACAAACTCCAGCGTGAGCAGACATCTTCCCCTCGCCCAGGTGCTGAAGATCTCGAAACAACTGCTGTACATTGGAATAGACATGTGCTCGGCACTGAGCGTAACCGTAGCTTATGTTTTCATACTTCTGTCCTCACACTCCTCGCCTGCAAACCCTCCAACTTGGATATTCTGGAGCCGTAATGCAGCCATCTGCCTGCTCACCAGATAGAAGAAGTGAAGAAAGGGTCTGTGCAAAAATCCCCCATGAGGATCCAGGTGCACAGCTCTCAAAAGCACCCCAATATCTTAGGCCGAACTCTCCACGAATGTTCTGTCTGACACAGCTCGAGCCCGAGCTCCTGACAGCCACCCAGAAAGCAGGCCTCATTTTCTGCAGGTGGGTCCTGCCTTGGCCCGAGGACCTCATCTCAAAGTGAACTGGCTATTCAGGCACCTGTCCCAGAACTTAGCTCAAATTCCTGCCCATGGGGGAACCTGAAGCATAAAAAAGTACCCCTCCTTCCCCATGGCAGGAAAACTGAATGTTGAGATGGCAGTCCAACCCTCAGAGTGGGAGCCAAGTGGATAGCCCATGAGGTCACACCCACTCAGCATGGGCATCTGGGCAAAAACAGGCATTGTGACCCTCAGAATGAGACCCATTTCCAACAAGAACACTCGGGAGCTGTACCAGGAAAACATAGAGCAGGACCCTAGGCCCAAATCCTAAGCCTTGTTGCGGTGATCCAGGCTCCAGAACCCAGGACCCATCTCTGGAATGGCTGTTTGGACGGGATCCCTGACTCAGAAAACTGCGCTCCTCCCATCCCCCGGAAATACACCAAACTCTTGGGTGCCGAGCAGAATTCCCAGAGAGGTAGAATCTCACATGGACCCATGAGGCCACCCCTCCATTTCGTGGCCATCATAGACAAACAAGTCAGACAGAAAAGACTGTGCTCCTGCCTCACAGCATTCCGAATTTCATATCTGGAGATGCTTCGCTCAGGGTCTGCAGATTGGGTCTGCCATCACCTCGAGCTTAACTCTTACCCGAGTTTGTGTCTGAAGACTTTGGACCCAGAGTCCTGACCCATATGCCCTCCAGGATGGGGCCTCCAGGAACACACAACAGCACTGGGCCAGCTCTCCCAAGGAATGTCAGCCTGTCTCAGTTTCCCAACCCACCAGATTAAGAGAAAATTGCAAGGCCCCTAATACCACCCCAATTCCATAGGAAGCTCCAGAAAAAATGCATAGTCTGACACAGCCTCAGAATATACCTCCAGGAAGACACCCAGGTCAATGGGAAGGGATGAAATGGCCTAACCCATGGCAGGTTCGATGTGCTGGGTGTGAAGCCAACTGTCTCAATGTCTCTCACAAGGTCTGGGCTCAGGCTATGTAAGACAGAGCATAGTGTTTAGGGTAGCCTATGCAATTGGGGTGTTGCCGAGGGCTGAGCAGGTTGATTTTCATTTGGGGTTTCTGAGCAATGCCATAGACAATGTTTTTCTTTGGGGGGCAGGCAGAGTGCTTCGTTCTGGAACCAGAATTCCCAATCATGAGGGCTTTTGGGCCAGGAGTGCTAGGGTAGAGTCTGAAAACAAAAGATAGGGTGAGGTTGGGAGCAGGCACACTCTGCAAAGGCTGAAAGGATATCTCATGCATCTGAAGTCAGGCTGACGATCAGACGTTGGCTGAGGTTGGATTGTGCCCTTGATAGCACCTTCATGAAGCAGGTGCCTCATGAGGCCAACGAAATTTTCCCACGCTGAGTTTGGAGGTTGCCACAAACCACAAGGTTTACTTCTGCAAGACAGTCGAGTCCTGTTGAGTGGCTCCAGTACATACCATACGGAAGGACTGAAGAGGAGGGTTCAAAGGATGGATCCCTGAACAGCATGCCTCGCATTCCCTTTGGCCATTAACGACAAGATATGTTTGATCTGCTGGCTCTGGGGCAAGCTAACCAGCGGGCTGAGTTGAAATGGCCTCTCCTGAGGATGCATCATAATGTGTGTTTCTGTCCATGGAGACCTTGGAATGTGATGGTTGTACTGTGGCCCTGCGGAATTCTCCGACCAGAAGGGTTTGATACAGATCCAGTAAGAAAGCACTCCATGTGGAGACGAGAGAGGTTTGGTTTGGAGCCTCAGAAAAACCTAATATGCTGGTATACGAAACCAGTCCTCTGAGGACAGACACATGAAAACTAAAGCTAAGGTTCATATTAGGGCCTAAGGGCCTGTCCATTTCAATCTTCTGTCTCTGGGGACACTGTCTGAGAGTCTAAGTGGTGATAATGGCTCAGCTGGTGTCAGAGTGCCCCTTTTAGTCCAGGGCAGCCTACACTATCAGGATGGCCTCAGGGGCCTTGGAGTTTTTCCCTGACCTGTAGGGTTGTGGTCAATGGATTGGGCACACTTTCCTTGGAGAGGGCAGGCACAAACTTTCGCTGTGGCTCCAGATGCCCTAGCCTAGAGGGTGTGTGGGTCCAGGCTGTGGGCACAGAAGTCTGAAAACACAAACTCAGCTTATGAGTGGCGCCGAGGGTATGGCAGGCCGGATGTACAGATAGAGAGTGAGCTCCTTGGCTTGTGAATCAAGGGCGAGATTCCTTCAGGCTTTTGTCTCTGGATGCGTCCAGGATAGCCGTAGATTGTTGGGGGTGGCCTCAGTGACTGTGGACAAGTATCCCTCTCTGGGGATTTGTCCCAGCTAAAAGGAGTTTGGGGTCATTTTGGGGGAAGGGTGGAGTCCTGTTGTCTGGCTCATGTGTCTCTCCAAGAAAGTGATTCCAGAGCAGAGCCCCAGGAACGGGGGGGTGACTGGAAAACTCAAACACTGGTGAGGATTGGGTGTATAGGGGCTTGGCACGCCCAATATGCGGGCTCTTGGTCAAGGCCCTGACAGGTCTTTCTTTGATATTGGGCTCATGCTGAGGGTCACAGAGTGAATTTGTGCCCAAGGCAGCACTCAAGTTTGGGCGTGGTTTCAGGGGAAATGAAGGTTTCTCCCACCCTGAAGGTGTGACTCCATGCCAAGAGCAAGCCTTACAGCCATGGGGAAGAAGGAGTTCTGATTTGTGATTCAGATGCCCAACTGTGTGGGGAATTGATATAATATCTGGGTTTAGATATCTGAAAACCAAGGTTAGGAAGAGATAACGGCATAAGACCATGGCGTGTCAGAAGTGCTAGGTGTGTGGCCAGCTGTCTCCTTGCCTGTCTGGACGTCTGGCATCAGGCTGTGAAAGGCAGAGCATTAGTGCCCAGAGCAGCCTATCAAATCTGAGTGCCGTCGAGGCAAGAGCAGGTTGATCCTCATCTGGGTTTTATGGAGAGCCCCACAAGGAAACGTTTTCTACCGGTGGGCAGTCACTGGGCTGGCTCGTGGTTCTGCAAATCCTACTCTGGAGGGATTGTTTGCCAGGAGTGTGAGGAAGGAAGTCTGAAAACACAAGCTAGCATGAGGTTTGGGACCGAGGGCACGGCAGGCCACTCTGCAGAAGCTTAATCAAGATCTCCTGCATTGCGGTCATATCTACTATGAGACGTGTTTCAAGCTAGAGTTTTTGTCCATGATGGCCTCTCCCTGAAGGATATGGGGGGCTTCATGAGGCCCGGCAGGTTTGCCGTTTTCTCCTACACTGAAGGTTTGACTCACGGCCAGGAGCAAGGTTTCTTGCCATGGGGAAGGAGGGGTTCTGACTTGTGCATCAGGTTCCCCCTGTGCAGGGATTGGAGATAAGGTCTAGGTTCCGATGACTGAAAACCCAGGTTGGGAATGGATGGTGGCCTAAGGCAGTGGCGGGTCCAATGTGCTGGGTGTGCAGCCAGCTGTGTCGGTGTCTGTTGGAAGGTCTGGGCTAAGGCTATTTGCGACAGAGCATCAGTGTTTAAGGTAGCCTATGCAATTGGGGTGTTGCCGAGGGCCAAGCAGTTTGATCCTCATTTGGGGTTTCTGGGCAGCACCATAGACAATGTTTTTCTCCTGGGAGGCAGGCAGAGTGCTTCAGTGTGGCCCCAGAATTCCCAGTAGGGAGGGTTTGTGGGCCAGGAGTGTGAGGACGGAAGTCTGAAAACACAAGCTAGGGTGAGGATTGGAGCCAAGGGCAGAGCAGGCCCAATCGGCAGAGGCTGAATCAAAATCTCCTGCATCTGAAGTCAGGCTGAGGATCAGAAGTTGGCTGAGGCTGGAGTATGTGTCCATGATGGCACCTTCATGAAGCGGGGGCCTCATGAGTTTGGGGTCATTTTGTGGGAAGGGTGGAGTCGTGTTGTCTGGATCATGTGTCTCTCCAAGAAAGGGATTCCAGAGCAGAGCCCAGGTACAGGTGGGGCGACTGGAAAACTCAAACACTGGTGAGGATTGGGTGCACAGGGGCTTGGCAAGCCCCATATGCGGGCTCTTGGTCCAGGTCCTGACAGGCCTTTCTTTGACATGGGGCTCATGCTGAGGGTCACAGTGTGAATTTGTGCCCAAGCAGCACTCAAGTTTGGGCGTGGCATCAGGGGCCATGAAGGTTTCTCCCACCCTGAAGGTGTGACTCCATGCCAAGAGCAAGCTTGACAGCCATGGGGAAGGAGGAGTTCTGTTTTGTGCTTGCGACACCCAGCTGTGTGGAGAATTGATATAATGTCTAGGTTCAGATATCTGAAAACCAAGGTAAGGAAGAGGTGACGGCATAAGACCATGGCGTGTCCGAAGTGCTGGGTATGCGGCCAGCTGTCTCTTTGTCTGTCTGGACGTCTGGCTTCAGGCTGTGTCAGACAGAGCATGAGTGCCCAGAGCAGCCTATCCAGTTCGGGGACCGTCGAGGCCCGAGCAGGTTGATCCTCATCTGGGTTTTCTGGAGAGCCCCACAGGGAAACGTTTTTCTTCCGTTGGGCAGACACTGGGCTGGGTTGTGGTTCTGGAGTTCCTAGTCCGTAGGGCTTGTTGCCAGGAGTGTGAGGAAGGAAGTCTGAAAACACAAGCTAGCGTGAGGTTTGGGACCGAGGGCATGGCAGGGCCACTCTGCAGAGGCTGAATCGAGATCTCCTGCACTGAGGTCATGTCAACTATGAGACGTGCCTCAGGCTAGAGTTTTTGTCCAGCATGGCCTCTTCCTGAAGGGTGTGGGGGCTTCATGAAGCCAGGGAGGTTTGCCTACGATGGGATTTGTGAACTACTCCAAACCTCAAGCTTTCCTTCTGCACGACAGTCGAGTCCTATTGGATGGTTCCAGGAGGCCCCATACGGAAAGACTCGAGAGCAGGTGTCTAAGCATGGATGCCTGTGAACGCCACCTCATATTCCCACTCTTTAAGCAGGACAAGGCAGGCTCAATCTGCAGGCTCCTGGGTGAGCTACCCAGAGGGGAGAGTTGAAATGGACTCTCCTGAAGATGAGTCCTACTGTGGCTTGTTGGCCTGGGAGACCTTGGAATGTGGAGGTGGCTCAGGGACTCTGCAGGGTTCTCCAAACTGAGGTGTTTGACACAGCTCCAACAGGGAAGCTTCCCATGTGGAGACGAGAGGAGTTCTGTTCAGTGCCTCAGGAAAGCCCCATATCCTGTTCTTTGAACCAAAGCCTCTGAGGAGTAACACCTGGAACCCAAAGCAAGAGTTGAGATTACGGCCTAAAAGCCTGTCCAGCTCAACCTTCTATCTCTGTTGACATCTGTGGGCATGCCTTCGTGGAGGTAGCTGCTCAGCTTGTGTCCGAATGCCCCTGTGTGTCCAAGGAGCCTCCCAATTCGGGATGTCCTCGGGGGCCTTGAGGTTTCTCATATTCTGGAGGTGTGTGTCCAAAGGAATGGACACAGTTTCCCAGGAGAGAGCAGGCACGGTCCTGTGGTATGGCTCCAGAGGACCCAGCCTAGAGGCTGTGTTTGCCAGGGCTGTGGGGACAGATGTCTGAAAAAGCAAACTTGGCTCAGCTAGTGGCCAAGGTAATGGCAGGACTGATCTCCAGTCCGTGAGGGGAGATCCTCTGGATATCAAAGGAGGGCAAGTGGGAGGCAGTCACTCAGGATTTTGTCTCTGGGTGTTGCGTTCACAGTGTCTGGTCAGGGTAGGGGTTGTCTCAGAGGCCGAGGAAGAGCCTTCCTCTCGGGGGATTGTCCAAGCTCCCAAGTGTTTGGGTTCATTCTGTGGGAAGGGAAGAGTACTGTTTTCTGCCACAGGGAACCCCCCAGGAGAGGGACTCTAGAGCACAGCAGTGGGTTCCCTGAACTGGAATACACACCATCTAGTTAGTCCTGGGTGCCTATGCGCATGGCAAGCCACATATGCGGGCTCTTGGTCCAGTCACTGAGAGGCGTTACTTGAATAAGGTACTCACGCTGAGGGTCACAAGGTGTGTTTGTGCCCAAGGCGGCCCTAAAGCTTGGGCGTTGCCTCATGGGCCATGTCGTTTTTCCTACACTGAAGGTTTGACTCACTGCCAGCAGCAAGTTTTCTTGCCATGGGGAAGGAGACGTTCTGATTTGTGCATCAGGTTCCCCCCTGTGCAGGGATTGGAGATAAGGTCTAGGATCCGATGACTGAAAACCCAGGTTGGGAATGGATGGTGGCCTAAGGCAGTGGCGGGTCCAATGTCCTAGGAGTGCAGCCAGCTGTGTCGGTGTCTGTTGGAAGGTCTGGGCTCAGGCTATTTGCGACAGAGCATCAGTGTTTAAGGTAGCCTATGCAATTGGGGTGTTGCCGAGGGCCAAGCAGTTTGATCCTCATTTGGGGTTTTTGGGCAGCACCATAGACAATGTTTTTCTCCTGGGAGGCAGGCAGAGTGCTTCAGTGTGGCCCCAGAATTCCCAGTAGGGAGGGTTTGTGGGCAAGGAGTGTGAGGACGGAAGTCTGAAAACACAAGCTAGGGTGAGGATTGGAGCAAAGGGCAGAGCAGGCCCAATCGGCAGAGGCTGAATCAAAATCTCCTGCATCTGAAGTCAGGCTGAGGATCAGACGTTGGCTGTGCCTGGAGTATGTGTCCATGATGGCACCTTCATGAAGCGGGGGCCTCATGAGGCCAAGGAAGTTTTCCCACGCTGAGTTTGCAAGTTGCCCCAAACCACAAGGTTTCCTTCTGCGGGACATTCGAGTCCTGTTCCATGCCTCCAGGACATACCATATGGAAGGACTGGAGAGCAGGGTTCGAAGGATGGATCCCTGTACAGCATTCCTCGCATTCCAATTGGCCATAAGCGACAAGATATGTTTGATCTGCTGCCTCTGGGTCACGCTACCCAGGGGGCTGAGTTGAAATGGCCTCTCCTGAGGATGTGTCATAATGTGCGTTTGGGTCCATGGAGACCTTGGAATGTGCTGGTTGTTCGGTGGCCTTGCAGAACTCTCCTACCTGAAGGGTTTGATACATCACCAGTAAGAAAGCTGCCCATGTAGAGACGAGAGATGCTTGGTTTGGTGCCTCAGAAAAGCTCCATGTGCTGGTCTACGAAAACAGTCCTCTGAGAATGGACACATGGAAACAAAGCTAAGGTCCATATTAGGGCCTGGGGGCCTGTCCATTTCAACCTTCTGTCTCTGGGGACATTGTCTGAGAATCTAAGTGGAGATAGTTGCTCTGCTGGTGTCAGAGAGCCCCTCTTAGTCCAGGGTGGCCTATCTATTAATGGCCTCAGGGGCCTTGGAGCTTTTCCCTAAACTGTAGATTTGTGGTCAATGGATTGGACACACTTTCCTTAGAGAGGGCCGGCACAATCTTTCGCTGTGGCTTCAGAGGCCCTAGCCTGGAGGTTGTGTGGGTCCATGCTGTGGGCACAGAAGTCTTAAAACACAAAGTCAGCTTATGAGTGGCGCCTAGGGTATGACAGGCCGGATGTACAGCCCGAGAGGGAACTCCTGGGCCTCTGAAACAAGGGCGAGTGGAAGGCGTTCCTTCAGGCTTTTGTCTCTGGATGTTGTGTCCGGGATAGCCGTGGATTGGAGCGGTGGCCTCAGGGACTGTGGACGAGTATCCCTCTCTGGGGATTTGTCCCAGCTCCCAAGAGTTTGGGGTCATTTTGAGGGAAGGGTGGAGTCGTGTTGTCTGGCTCATGTGTCTCTCCAAGAAAGGGATTCCAGAGCAGCGCCCAGGTACAGGTGGGGCGACTGGAAAACTCAAACACTGGTGAGGATTGGGTGCATAGGGGCTTGGCAAGGCCCATATGCGGGCTCTTGGTCCAGGTCCTGACAGGCCTTTCTTTGACATGGGGCTCATGCTGAGGGTCACAGTGTGAATTTGTGCCCAAGCAGCACTCAAGTTTGGGCGTGGCATCAGGGGCCATGAAGGTTTCTCCCACCCTGAAGGTGTGACTCCATGCCAAGAGAAAGCTTGACAGCCATGGGGAAGGAGGAGTTCTGTTTTGTGCTTGCGATACCCAGCTGTGTGGAGGATTGATATAATATCTAGGTTCAGATATCTGAAAACCAAGGTTAGGAAGAGGTGACGGCATAAGACCATGGCGTGTCCGACGTGCTGGGTGTGCGGCCAGCTGTCTCCTTGTCTCTCTGGACGTCTGGTTTCAGGCTGTGTCAGACATAGCATGAGTTCCCAGAGCAGCCTATCCAGTTCAAGGTCCGTGGAGGCCCGAGCAGGTTGATCCTCATCTGGGTTTTCTGGAGAGCCCCACAGGGAAACGTTTTTCTTCCGTTGGGCAGACACTGGGCTGGGTTGTGGTTCTGGAGTTCCTAGTCCGTAGGGCTTGTTGCCAGGAGTGTGAGGAAGGAAGTCTGAAAACACAAGCTAGCGTGAGGTTTGGGACCGAGGGCATGGCAGGGCCACTCTGCAGAGGCTGAATCGAGATCTCCTGCACTGAGGTCATGTCAACTATGAGACGTGCCTCAGGCTAGAGTTTTTGTCCAGCATGGCCTCTTCCTGAAGGGTGAGGGCTTCATTAGGCCAGGGATGTTTGCCTACGATGGGATTTGTGAACTGCTCCAAACCTCAAGGTTTCCTTCTGCACGACTGTCGAGTCCTATTGGATGGTTCCAGGAGGCCCCATACGGAAAGACTCGAGAGCAGGTGTCTAAGCATGGATGCCTGGGAACGCCACCTCATATTCCCACTCTTTAAGCAGGACAAGGCAGGCTCAATCTGCAGGCTCCTGGGTGAGCTACCCAGAGGGGAGAGTTGAAATGGACTCTCCTGAAGATGAGTCCTACTGTGGCTTGTTGGCCTGGGAGACCTTGGAATGTGGAGGTGGCTCAGGGACTCTGCAGGGTTCTCCAAACTGAGGTGTTTGACACAGCTCCAACAGGGAAGCTTCCCATGTGGAGACGAGAGGAGTTCTGTTCAGTGCCTCAGGAAAGCCCCATATCCTGTTCTTTGAACCAAAGCCTCTGAGGAGTAACACCTGGAACCCAAAGCAAGAGTTGAGATTACGGCCTAAAAGCCTGTCCAGCTCAACCTTCTATCTCTGTTGACATCTGTGGGCATGCCTTCGTGGAGGTAGCTGCTCAGCTTGTGTCCGAATGCCCCTGTGTGTCCAAGGAGCCTCCCAATTCGGGATGTCCTCGGGGGCCTTGAGGTTTCTCATATTCTGGAGGTGTGTGTCCAAAGGAATGGACACAGTTTCCCAGGAGAGAGCAGGCACGGTCCTGTGGTATGGCTCCAGAGGACCCAGCCTAGAGGCTGTGTTTGCCAGGGCTGTGGGGACAGATGTCTGAAAAAGCAAACTTGGCTCAGCTAGTGGCCAAGGTAATGGCAGGACTGATCTCCAGTCCGTGAGGGGAGATCCTCTGGATATCAAAGGAGGGCAAGTGGGAGGCAGTCACTCAGGATTTTGTCTCTGGGTGTTGCGTTCACAGTGTCTGGTCAGGGTAGGGGTTGTCTCAGAGGCCGAGGAAGAGCCTTCCTCTCGGGGGATTGTCCAAGCTCCCAAGTGTTTGGGTTCATTCTGTGGGAAGGGAAGAGTACTGTTTTCTGCCACAGGGAACCCCCCAGGAGAGGGACTCTAGAGCACAGCAGTGGGTTCCCTGAACTGGAATACACACCATCTAGTTAGTCCTGGGTGCCTATGCGCATGGCAAGCCACATATGCGGGCTCTTGGTCCAGTCACTGAGAGGCGTTACTTGAATAAGGTACTCACGCTGAGGGTCACAAGGTGTGTTTGTGCCCAAGGCGGCCCTAAAGCTTGGGCGTTGCCTCATGGGCCATGTCGTTTTTCCTACACTGAAGGTTTGACTCACTGCCAGCAGCAAGTTTTCTTGCCATGGGGAAGGAGACGTTCTGATTTGTGCATCAGGTTCCCCCCTGTGCAGGGATTGGAGATAAGGTCTAGGATCCGATGACTGAAAACCCAGGTTGGGAATGGATGGTGGCCTAAGGCAGTGGCGGGTCCAATGTCCTAGGAGTGCAGCCAGCTGTGTCGGTGTCTGTTGGAAGGTCTGGGCTCAGGCTATTTGCGACAGAGCATCAGTGTTTAAGGTAGCCTATGCAATTGGGGTGTTGCCGAGGGCCAAGCAGTTTGATCCTCATTTGGGGTTTTTGGGCAGCACCATAGACAATGTTTTTCTCCTGGGAGGCAGGCAGAGTGCTTCAGTGTGGCCCCAGAATTCCCAGTAGGGAGGGTTTGTGGGCAAGGAGTGTGAGGACGGAAGTCTGAAAACACAAGCTAGGGTGAGGATTGGAGCAAAGGGCAGAGCAGGCCCAATCGGCAGAGGCTGAATCAAAATCTCCTGCATCTGAAGTCAGGCTGAGGATCAGACGTTGGCTGTGCCTGGAGTATGTGTCCATGATGGCACCTTCATGAAGCGGGGGCCTCATGAGGCCAAGGAAGTTTTCCCACGCTGAGTTTGCAAGTTGCCCCAAACCACAAGGTTTCCTTCTGCGGGACATTCGAGTCCTGTTCCATGCCTCCAGGACATACCATATGGAAGGACTGGAGAGCAGGGTTCGAAGGATGGATCCCTGTACAGCATTCCTCGCATTCCAATTGGCCATAAGCGACAAGATATGTTTGATCTGCTGCCTCTGGGTCACGCTACCCAGGGGGCTGAGTTGAAATGGCCTCTCCTGAGGATGTGTCATAATGTGCGTTTGGGTCCATGGAGACCTTGGAATGTGCTGGTTGTTCGGTGGCCTTGCAGAACTCTCCTACCTGAAGGGTTTGATACATCACCAGTAAGAAAGCTGCCCATGTAGAGACGAGAGATGCTTGGTTTGGTGCCTCAGAAAAGCTCCATGTGCTGGTCTACGAAAACAGTCCTCTGAGAATGGACACATGGAAACAAAGCTAAGGTCCATATTAGGGCCTGGGGGCCTGTCCATTTCAACCTTCTGTCTCTGGGGACATTGTCTGAGAATCTAAGTGGAGATAGTTGCTCTGCTGGTGTCAGAGAGCCCCTCTTAGTCCAGGGTGGCCTATCTATTAATGGCCTCAGGGGCCTTGGAGCTTTTCCCTAAACTGTAGATTTGTGGTCAATGGATTGGACACACTTTCCTTAGAGAGGGCCGGCACAATCTTTCGCTGTGGCTTCAGAGGCCCTAGCCTGGAGGTTGTGTGGGTCCATGCTGTGGGCACAGAAGTCTTAAAACACAAAGTCAGCTTATGAGTGGCGCCTAGGGTATGACAGGCCGGATGTACAGCCCGAGAGGGAACTCCTGGGCCTCTGAAACAAGGGCGAGTGGAAGGCGTTCCTTCAGGCTTTTGTCTCTGGATGTTGTGTCCGGGATAGCCGTGGATTGGAGCGGTGGCCTCAGGGACTGTGGACGAGTATCCCTCTCTGGGGATTTGTCCCAGCTCCCAAGAGTTTGGGGTCATTTTGAGGGAAGGGTGGAGTCGTGTTGTCTGGCTCATGTGTCTCTCCAAGAAAGGGATTCCAGAGCAGCGCCCAGGTACAGGTGGGGCGACTGGAAAACTCAAACACTGGTGAGGATTGGGTGCATAGGGGCTTGGCAAGGCCCATATGCGGGCTCTTGGTCCAGGTCCTGACAGGCCTTTCTTTGACATGGGGCTCATGCTGAGGGTCACAGTGTGAATTTGTGCCCAAGCAGCACTCAAGTTTGGGCGTGGCATCAGGGGCCATGAAGGTTTCTCCCACCCTGAAGGTGTGACTCCATGCCAAGAGAAAGCTTGACAGCCATGGGGAAGGAGGAGTTCTGTTTTGTGCTTGCGATACCCAGCTGTGTGGAGGATTGATATAATATCTAGGTTCAGATATCTGAAAACCAAGGTTAGGAAGAGGTGACGGCATAAGACCATGGCGTGTCCGACGTGCTGGGTGTGCGGCCAGCTGTCTCCTTGTCTCTCTGGACGTCTGGTTTCAGGCTGTGTCAGACATAGCATGAGTTCCCAGAGCAGCCTATCCAGTTCAAGGTCCGTGGAGGCCCGAGCAGGTTGATCCTCATCTGGGTTTTCTGGAGAGCCCCACAGGGAAACGTTTTTCTTCCGTTGGGCAGACACTGGGCTGGGTTGTGGTTCTGGAGTTCCTAGTCCGTAGGGCTTGTTGCCAGGAGTGTGAGGAAGGAAGTCTGAAAACACAAGCTAGCGTGAGGTTTGGGACCGAGGGCATGGCAGGGCCACTCTGCAGAGGCTGAATCGAGATCTCCTGCACTGAGGTCATGTCAACTATGAGACGTGCCTCAGGCTAGAGTTTTTGTCCAGCATGGCCTCTTCCTGAAGGGTGAGGGCTTCATTAGGCCAGGGATGTTTGCCTACGATGGGATTTGTGAACTGCTCCAAACCTCAAGGTTTCCTTCTGCACGACTGTCGAGTCCTATTGGATGGTTCCAGGAGGCCCCATACGGAAAGACTCGAGAGCAGGTGTCTAAGCATGGATGCCTGGGAACGCCACCTCATATTCCCACTCTTTAAGCAGGACAAGGCAGGCTCAATCTGCAGGCTCCTGGGTGAGCTACCCAGAGGGGAGAGTTGAAATGGACTCTCCTGAAGATGAGTCCTACTGTGGCTTGTTGGCCTGGGAGACCTTGGAATGTGGAGGTGGCTCAGGGACTCTGCAGGGTTCTCCAAACTGAGGTGTTTGACACAGCTCCAACAGGGAAGCTTCCCATGTGGAGACGAGAGGAGTTCTGTTCAGTGCCTCAGGAAAGCCCCATATCCTGTTCTTTGAACCAAAGCCTCTGAGGAGTAACACCTGGAACCCAAAGCAAGAGTTGAGATTACGGCCTAAGGGCCTGTCCGGCTCAACCTTTTATCTCTGTTGACATCTGTGGGCATGCCTTCGTGGAGGTAGCTGCTCAGCTTGTGTCTGAATGCCCCTGTGTGTCCAGGGAGGCTCCCAGTAGTGGGATGTCCTCGGGGGCCTTGAGGTTTCTCATATTCTGGAGGTGTGTGTCCAAAGGAATGGACACAGTTTCCCAGGAGAGAGCAGGCACGGTCCTGTGGTATGGCTCCAGAGGATTCAGCCTAGAGGCTGTGTTTGCCAGGGCTCTGGGGACAGATGTCTGAAAAAGCAAACTTGGCTCAGCTAGTGGCCAAGGTAATGGCAGGACTGATCTCCAGTCCGTGAGGGGAGATCCTCTGGATATCAGAGGGCAAGTGGGAGGCAGTCACTCAGGATTTTGACTCTGGGTGTTGCGTTCACAGTGTCCGGTCAGGGTAGGGGTTGTCTCAGAGGCCGAGGAAGAGCCTTCCTCTCGGGGGATTGTGCAAGGTCCCAAGTGTTTGGATTCATTCTGTGGGAAGGGAAGAGTACTGTTTTCTGCCACAGGGGACCCCCCAGGAGAGGGACTCTAGAGCACAGCAGTGGGTTCCCTGAACTGAAATACACACCATCTAGTTAATCCTGGGTGCCTATGGGCATGGCAAGCCACATATGCGGGCTCTTGGTCCAGTCACTGAGAGGCGTTACTTGAATAAGGTACTCACGCTGAGGGTCACAATGTGTGTTTGTGCCCAAGGCGGCCCTAACGCTTGGGCGTTGCCTCATGGGCCATGCCGTTTCCTCCTACACTGAAGGTTTGACTCACTGCCAGCAGCAAGTTTTCTTGCCATGGGGAAGGAGGGGTTCTGACTTGTGTATCAGGTTCCCCCCTGTGCAGGGATTGGAGATAAGCTCTAGGTTCCGATGACTGAAAACCCAGGTTGGGAATGGATGGTGGCCTAAGGCAGTGGCGGGTCCAATGTGCTGGGTGTGCAGCCAGCTGTGTTGGTGTCTGTTGGAAGGTCTGGGCTCAGGCTATTTGCCTCAGAGCATCAGTGTTTATGGTACCCTATGCAATTGGGGTGTTGCCGAGGGCCAAGCAGTTTGATCCTCATTTGGGGTTTCTGGGCAGCACCATAGACAATGTTTTTCTCCTGGGAGGCAGGCACAGTGCTTCATTGTGGCCCCAGAATTCCCAGTAGGGAGGGCTTGTGGGCCCGGAGTGAGAGGACGGAAGTCTGAAAACACAAGCTAGGGTGAGTATTGGAGCCAAGGGCAGAGCAGGCCCATTCTGCAGAGGCTGAATCAAAATCTCCTGCATCTGAAGTCAGGCTGAGGATCAGACGTTGGCTGAGGCTGGCGTATGTGTCCATGATGGCACCTTCATGAAGCGGGGGCCTCATGAGGCCAAGGATGTTTTCCCACGCTGAGTTTGGAGGTTGCCCCAAACCACAAGGTTTCCTTCTGTGGGACATTCGAGTCCTGTTGCATGGCTCCAGGACATACCATACGGAAGGACTGGAGAGCAGGGTTCGAAGGATGGATCCCTGTACAGCATGCCTCGCATTCCAATTGGCCATTAGCGATAAGATATGTTTGATCTGGGGCCTCTGGAACACGCGACCCAGGGGGCTGAGTTGAAATGGCCTCTCCTGAGGATGCGTCATAATGTTCGTTTGGGTCCATGGAGACCTTGGAATGTGCTGGTTGTTCAGTGGCCCTGCGGAACTCTCCTACCTGAAGGGTTTGATACATCCCCAGTAAGAAAGCTGCCCATGTGGAGACGAGAGATCCGCTGTTTGGTGCCTCAGAAAAGCCCCATGTGCTGGTCTACGAAAACAGTCCTCTGAGAACGGACACATGGAACAAAGCTAAGGTTCAGATTAGGGCCTGGGGGCCTGTCCATTTCAACCTTCTGTCTCTGGGGACACTTTCTGAGAGTCTAAGTGGAGATAGTTGCTCCGCTGGTGTCAGAGAGACCCTCTTAGTCCAGGGTGGCCTACACTATTGATGTCCTCAGGGGCCTTGGAGCTTTTCCCTAACCTGTAGGGTTGTGGTCAATGGATTGGGCACATTTTCCTTGGAGAGGGCAGGCACAAACTTTCGCTGTGGCTCCAGAGGCCCTAGCCTGGAGTTGTGTGGGTCCAGGCTGTGGGCACAGAAGTCTTAAAACACAAAGTCAGCTTATGAGTGGTGCCTAGGGTATGGCAGGCCGGAGGTACAGCCCGAGAGGGAACTCCTGGGCCTCTGAAACAAGGGCGAGTGGGAGTCGTTCCTTCAGGCTTTTGTCTCTGGATGTTGTGTCCGGGATAGCCGTGGATTGGAGCGGTGGCCTCAAGTACTGTGGACGAGTATCCCTCTCTGGGGATTTGTCCCAGCTCCCAAGAGTTTGGGGTCATTTTGTGGGAAGGGTGGAGTCGTGTTGTCTGGCTCATGTGTCTCTCCAAGAAAGGGATTCCAGATCAGAGCCCCAGGTACGGGCGGGGCGACTGGAAATCTCAAACCCTGGTGAGGATTGGGTGCATAGGGGCTTGGCAAGCCCCATATGCGGGCTCTTTGTCCAGGCCCTGACAGGCCTTTCTTTGACATGGGGCTAATGCTAGGGTCACAGTGTGAATTTGTTCCCAATCAGCACTCAAGTGCTGCTTGGGCACTACCTGAAGGGTTTGATACATCCCCAGTAAGAAAGCTCCCCATTTGGAGACGAGAGGAGTTCTGTTCAGTGCCTCAGGAAAGCCCCATATCCTGTTCTTCGAACCAAAGCCTCTGAGGAGTAACACCTGGAACCCAAAGCAAGAGTTGAGATTATGGCCTAAGGGCCTGTCCGGCTCAACCTTCTATCTCTGTTGACATCTGTGTGCATGCCTTCGTGGAGGTAGCTGCTCAGCTTGTGTCCGAATGCCCCTGTGTGTCCAGGGAGGCTCCCAATTCGGGATGTCCTCGGGGGCCTTGAGGTTTCTCATATTCTGGAAGTGTGTGTCCAAAGGAATGGACACAGTTTCCCAGGAGAGAGCAGGCACGGTCCTGTTGTATGGCTCCAGAGGACCCAGCCTAGAGGCTGTGTTTGCCAGGGCTGTGGGGACTGATGTCTGAAAAAGCAAACTTGGCTCAGGAAGGGGCCAAGGTAATGGCAGGCCTGATCTCCAGTCCGTGAGGGGAGATTCTCTGAATATCAAAGGAGGGCAAGTGGGAGGCAGTTGCTCAGGCTTTTGTCTCTGGGTGTTGCGTTCACAGTGTCCGGTCAGGGTAGGGGTTGCCTCAGGGGCCGAGGAAGAGCCTTCCTCTCGGGGGATTGTCCAAGCTCCCAAGTGTTTGGGTTCATTCTGTGGGAAGTGAAGAGTACTGTTTTCTGCCAGAAAGAATCCCCCAGGAGAGGGACTCTAGAGCACAGCAGTGGGTTCCTTCAACTGGAATACACACCATCTAGTTAGTCCTGTGTGCCTATGGGCATGGCAGGGACTATATGCAGGATCTTCGTCCCGAACCTGACAGGCCTTTCTTTGACATGGGGCTCATGCTAGGGTCATAGTGTGAATTTGTGCCCAAGAAGCACTCATGTTTTGGCGTGGCATGAGGGGCCATGAAGGGTTCCCCACGTGAAGGTGTGACTCCATGTGAAGAACAAGCATTACAGCCATGTGGAATGCAGATTTCTGATTGTGATTCCGATACACAAACGCAGCTTTTTTTGGGGACGTCGGTATGGCAGGCCCAATATACAAACCATGAGAAGAACTCATGAAGATTTGAATATAGAGCGAGTCTGAGGCGCTTGCTCAGGCATTAGTCTCTGGAATTTGTATCAGCAATGGCCGTAGAATGTCGGGGATGCTTCATGGGCCATGGACGAATCTACCTCTATGAGGATTTCGCCCGATTCCCAATTTTTTTTCGTCAAAATGTGGGATGGGAGAACTCCTTTCAGTTTTGTTACCTCAGGTGTCCCACGAAAAGAGGAATTCCAAAACAAAGCCGTGGGGAAGACTGAAGAGACCCCCAGAACTATGGTCGTGGAATTTCTGCGTGAATTCATGGGAAATGGACGATTTTTACTCTCTGGTGGTTTGGCCCCGTCCAAAGAGTTTGGGGTCATTCTGTGGGCTGGAAGAAGTCTGTTTTTTTTTTGTTTTGTTTTGTTTTGTTTTTGTTGTTTTCTTTTTTAACCTCAGGTGTCCCACCAAATGAGGGATTCCAGAGTAGAGCCCTGGGGAGGGGCGACTGGACAATCAGAAATCTGATTAAAAATTGGGGCCTAGGAACATGTCAAGCCCATTATGACATCTAATGGTCCAGCCAAGGAGAGGACTTACTAGAGGAGAGGACTCATGCTGAGGGTCACAATGCGTGTGTATGCCCTCGTCGCACTCAAGAATGGGCAGGGCCTCAGGGTGAATGCTGGTTTCTCCTACACTGAACGTTGGACAACGTGCCAACCACAAGGGTTATTGCCATGGGTAAGGAGGAGTTCTGATTTCTGCATAACATTCACCCCTGGGCAGTGATTGGAGATAAGGTCTCGTTTCTGAAGCCTGAAAACTGAGGTAGGGAAGAGATGATGACCTAAGGCCATGGCGGGTTTTATGTGCTCAGTGTGCGGTCAGCTTTCTGGGTGTTGGTCAGGAGGTCCGGGCTCAGGTTGTGTTCGACAGTGCATTATTGCCCAGGTTAGACTATATAATTTGGGTAAAGTCGAGTGCTGTGTAGGTTTATCCTCATTTAAGGTGCCTGGGCAGCTCATGAGGCAATATTTTTTTTTTTTTTCTAGAGGGCCGGGAGAGTGCTGCATTGTGGGTCCGGAATTGCCAAATTTTAGGACTTCGGGGCCAGGAGTTTGAGGACGGAAGTGTGAGAAGACAAGCTAGACATGGGTTTCAGGGCGAGGGCACGACAGGTACCCCCTGCAGATCTGAACCAATATCTCATGCTTCTGAAGTCAGAGCGAGGATTAGACGTTGGCTCAGGTTGGAGTTCCTGTGCATGACGGCCGCTTTATGAAGGGAGCGGAATCTCGGGGCTATTGAGGTTTTCCCACGTTGGGAGTTGTGGGATGCCCCCTTCAAGGATTCCTTCTGCGGGACAATTGAGACCTGTTGGACAGCTCCAGGACATCCCATATGGAATGACTCCAGAGCACCGTTCGCGGATGGATGCCTGGGAAGCCCGCCTCGCATTCCAATTGTCTCCTAACAACAAGACAGTTTTGATCTGATGGCTCTGCCGGAGCAACCGAGGTGGCTGAGTTGAAATGGACTTTCCTGAGGATGGGTCCTAATATGTTTTTGTGTCCATGAGGGCCTTGGAATGGGGCGGTGGCACCGGGACCCTGAAGTACTCTCCTAAGCTTTGGACATGGCTCCCATGCACAGGTTTCCTTGTGGAGACGAGATGAGTTCTGATGGGTGCCTCAGGAAAACCCCTATGCTCGTATTGGAATCAGGCTTTTGAGGACACATGCCTGTAACCCAAAGCAATGGATCCTATTATGGCCTAGGGTCCTGTCTGGTTCAATCTCCTTCTCTGGGGACATCCATCTATGGTATGAGTGGATGTCGATTATCAGCTGGTGTCAGACAGTCCTTGTTTGTTCCGGGCGACCTACACTATTGGGATGGCCTCAGGGACTTTGGAGGTTTCTCCTAATTTGTACGATTTTGGACCATGGAATGGGCAGAATTCCCATGGATTGGTAGGCAGAGTCCTAATGTGTGGCTCCAGGCGCCCAGCCTGGAGCGTGTGTGGCCCAAGACTTTGAGGACAGAAGTCTGAAAACACAAACTCAGCTAAGGTTTGGGGACGTAGGTATGGCAGGCCCGATCCACAAACCATGAGAAGAAAGGCCACTGAGTGGCCTTACTTGAGGACTGGGCTCAGCCTGAGGGTCACAATGTGTGTTTGTGACCAATGTGGCCCGCGAGCATGGGCGGGGCCTCATGGGCCACACTGGTTTCAACGACACTGAACGTTGGACAACATGCCAACCACAAGGTTTCTTGCCATGGGGAAGGAGTTCTGATTTCTGCATCACCTTCAACATTGGGCAGTGATTGGAGATAAGGTCTAGGTTCTGAAACCTGAAAACCGAGGTTGGGAAGAGATGACGACCTAAGGCCATGGCGGCTGGATGTGCTCAGTGTGCGGCCAGCTGTCTGGGAGGGGCCAGGGGGTCCAGGCTCAGGCTGTGTCAGAAAAGGCATTAGTGACCTGGTCAGCCTATGTATTTGGGGTAATGCCAAGGTCGGTGCAGGTTGATCCTCATTTGGGGTTACTGGGTAGCCCCAGAGGACAATGTTTTTCTTCTGGAGGGCAGGCAGAGTGCTCCATTGTAGTTCTGGATTTCCAAATGGAGGGCTTGTGGGCCAGTAGTCTGACGACAAAAGTCTAAGAACACAAGCTAGGCTTACTTTCTTGGTGAGGCTATGGCAGGCACAATCTACAGACCTGAATCGAGATCTCGTGCATCTGAAGTCAGGGCGAGGATCAGACGATCGCTCAGGTTGGAGTTTCTGTCCCTGATGGCCCCTTCATGAATGGGGGGGCATCACGAGGCCATGGGGGTTTTCCCACTATGGGAGTTGTGAGAAGCTCCAAACTGCAGAGAGTCTTCTGCAGGACAATTGAGACTTGTTGTTTGGCTCCAGGCCAATGATTCTAAGCAGGGTTCTAAGGATGGATGGCTGGGTAGCCCACCTCGCATTCCAATTGTCTCCTAGCAACAAGACAGGTTAGATCTCCTGGATCTGTGGGGAGCAACCGAGGATGCTGAGTTGAAATGCACACCCCTGGTGATGGGTCCTAATGTGCTTTTGTGTCTATGGAGACCTTGGAATGAAGCGGTGGCACTGGGGCCCTAAAGGGTTCTCCTAAACAGAGGCTTTGACACAGCTCCAACGTGCAAGTTTCCCATGTGTAGATGAGATGTTTTCTGATGGGTGAATTAAGAAATAGCTATATGCTGCTTTTGAAATCCAGGCTCTGAGGAGAGATGCCTGAAAATCAAAGCAATGGATCTGATTAGTGCCTAGGGGCCTGTTCTTTCCTTTTTACCTCTGGGGACATCTGTCTATGGGTCTGAGTGCAGGTAGGTGCTCATTTGGGCTCAGATTGCCCCTGTTTTTCCTGGGAAGCCACCACTTTTCAGATGGATCAGGGAATTTGGAGGTTTATCCTATTAGAAGGGTTGTGGCCATTGGAATGGGCACAAACAATTCCCTTGGAGAAGGCAAGTACATTCCTCAGGTTTGGCTCCAGGGGCCTGAGCCTGTAGGTTGTGTAGGCCAGGGCTGTTTAGACAGTTGTCTGAAAACAAACTCAGCTTAGGTTTGGGGACGTAGGTACGGCAGGCCCGATCTACAAACCATGAGAAGAACTCTTCAGGATATGAAGAAAGTGCGAGTCTGAGTCGCTTGCTCAGGCTTTTGTCTCTGGATTTTTATCAGCGATGGCCGTGGAATGTCGGCCTGGCCTCATGAGCCATGGACGAATCTTCCTCTCTGAGGATTTGGCCCGATTCCCAATTGCTTTTCGTCAATCTGTGGGATGGGAGGACTCATTTCAGGTTTGTTACCTCAGGTGTCCCACCAAAAGAGGAATTCCAAAGCAAAGCCGTGGGGAAGACTGAAGGGACAACCCGAAATATGGTTAAAAATTGGGGCCTAGGGGCATGGCAAGCCCAATATGTTATCTCTTCATCCAGCCACTGAGTGGCCTTACTTGAGGACTGGGCTCAGCCTGAGGGTCACAATGTGTGTTTGTGACCAATGTGGCCCGCGAGCATTGACGGGGCCTCATGGGCCATACTGGTTTCAACGACACTGAACGTTGGACAACATGCCAACCACAAGGTTTCTTGCCATGGGGAAGGAGTTCTGATTTCTGCATCACCTTCAACCTTGGGCACTGAATGGAGATAAGGTCTAGGTTCTGAAACCTGAAAACCGAGGTTGGGAAGAGAAGACGACCTAAGGCCATGGCGGCTGGATGTGCTCAGTGTGCGGCCAGCTGTCTGGGAGGAGCCAGGGGCTCCAGGCTCAGGCTGTGTCAGAAAGGGCATTAGTGCCCTGGTCAGCCTATGTATTTGGGGTACAGCCAAGGTCGGTGCAGGTTGATCCTCATTTGGGGTACTGGGTAGCCCCAGAGGACAATGTTATTCTTCTTGAGGGCCGGCAGAGTGCTGCATTGTAGTTCTGGATTGCCAAACTGAAGGGCTTGTGGGCCAGTAGTCTGACGACAAAAGTCTGAGAACACAAGCTAGGCTTAGGTTTCTGGGTGAGGCCATGCCAGGCACAATCTACAGACCTGAATCGAGATCTCGTGCATCTGAAGTCAGGGCGAGGATCAGATGATCGCTCAGGTTGGAGTTTCTGTCCCTGATGGCCCCTTCATGAATGGGGGGGGGCATCACGAGGCCATGGGTGTTTTCCCACGATGGGAGTTGTGAGAAGCTGCAAACTGCAGAGAGTCTTCTGCAGGACAATTGAGACCTGTTGTTTGGCTCCAGGCCAATGATTCTGAGCAGGGTTCTAAGGATGGATGGCTGGGTAGCCCACCTCGCATTCCAATTGTCTCCTAGCAACAAGACAGGTTAGAACTCCTGGATCTGTGGGGAGCTACCGAAAACGCTGAGTTGAAATGGACACCCTTGGGGATGGGTCCTAACGTGCTTTTGTATCTATGGAGACCTTGGAATGAAGCGGTGGCAACGGGGGCCCTAAAGGGTTCTCCTAAACAGAGGCTTTGACACAGCTCCAACGTGCAAATTTCCCATGTGTAGATGAGATGTTTTCTGATGGGTGAGTCAAAAAACAGCTATATGCTGCTTTTGAAATCCAGGCCTCTGAGGAGAGATGCCTGGAAACCAAAGCAATGGATCTGATTAGTGCCTAGGAGACTGTTCTTTCCTTTTTACCTCTGGGGACATCTGTCTATGGGTCTGAGTGCAGGTAGGTGCTCACTTGGGCTCAGATTGCCCCTGTTTTTCCTAGGAAGCCACCACTATTGAGATGGAGCAGGGACTTTGGAGGTTTATCCTATGAGAAGGGTTGTGGCCATTGGAATGGGCACACACAATTCCCTTGGAGAGGGTAAGTACAGTCCTCAGGTTTGGCTCCAGGGGCCCGAGCCTGTAGGTTGTGTAGGCCAGGGCTGTTTGGACAGTTGTCTGAAAACACAAACTCGGCTTATGTTTCGGGTCATAGGTATGGCAGGACTGATCTACAGACCATGAGGAGAACTCTTCGGGATTTGAAAGAAGAGCGAGTGAGGCTCCTGCTCAAGTTTTTGTCTCTTGATAACGTGTCACTCATGGTCGTGGAATTTCTGGGTGACTTCATGGGAAATGGACGAGTCTTACTCTCTGATGGTTTGGCCCCGTCCAAAGAGTTTAAGGTCATTCTATGGGCTGGAAGAAGTCCGTTTTTTTTTTGTTGTTGTTTTTGTTGTTTTCTTTTTTAACCTCAGGTGTCCCACCAAATGATGGATTCCAGTGTAGAGCCCTGGGGAGGGGCGCCTGGACAATCAGAAATCTGGTTAAAAATTGGGGCCTAGGGACATGTCAAGCCCATTATGACATCAAATGGTTCAGCCACTGAGAGGACTTACTAGAGGACAGGACTCATGCTGAGGGTCACAGTGTGTGTATGCCCTCATCGCACTCAAGAATGGGCGGGGCCTCAGGGTGAATGCTGGTTTCTCCTACACTGAACGTGCCAACCACAAGGATTCTTGCCATGGGTAAGGAGGAGTTCTGATTTCTGCATAACATTCACCCCTGGGCAGTGATTGGAGTTAAGGTCTCGGTTCTGAAGCCTTAAAACTGAGGTAGGGAATAGATGATGACCTAAGGCCATGGCGGGTTTTATGTGCTCAGTGTGCGGTCAGCTTCCTGGGTGTTGGTCAGGAGGTCCGGGCTCAGGTTGTGTTCGACAGTACATTATTGCCCAGGTTAGACTATATAATTTGGGTAAAGTCGAGTGCTGTGTAGGTTTACCCTCATTTAAGGTGCCTGGGCAGCTCATGAGGCAATTTTTTTTTTTTTTTTCTAGAAGGCCGGGAGAGTGCTGCATTGTGGGTCCGGAATTGCCAAATTTTAGGACTTCGGGGCCAGGAGTTTGAGGACGGAAGTGTGAGAAGACAAGCTAGACATGGGTGTCAGGGCGAGGGCACGACAGGTACCCCCTGCAGATCTGAACCAATATCTCATGCTTCTGAAGTCAGAGCGAGGATTAGACGTTGGCTCAGGTTGGAGTTCCTGTGCATGACGGCCGCTTTATGAAGGGAGCGGAATCTCGGGGCCATTGAGGTTTTCCCACGTTGGGAGTTGTGGGATGCCCCCTTCAAGGATTCCTTCTGCGGGACAATTGAGACCTGTTGGACAGCTCCAGGACATCCCATATGGAATGACTCCAGAGCACCGTTCGCGGATGGATGCCTGGGAAGCCCGCCTCGCATTCCAATTGTCTCCTAACAACAAGACAGTTTTGATCTGATGGCTCTGCCGGAGCAACCGGGGTGGCTGAGTTGAAATGGACTTTCCTGAGGATGGGTCCTAATGTGTTTTTGTGTCCATGAGGGCCTTGGAATGGGGCGGTGGCACCGGGACCCTGAAGTACTCTCCTAAGCTTTGGACATGGCTCCCATGCACAGGTTTCCTTGTGGAGACGAGATGAGTTCTGATGGGTGCCTCAGGAAAACCCCTATGCTCGTATTGGAATCAGGCTTTTGAGGACACATGCCTGTAACCCAAAGCAATGGATCCTATTATGGCCTAGGGTCCTGTCTGGTTCAATCTTCTTCTCTGGGGACATCCATCTATGGTATGAGTGGATGTCGATTATCAGCTGGTGTCAGACAGTCCTTGTTTGTTCCGGGCGACCTACACTATTGGGATGGCCTCAGGGACTTTGGAGGTTTCTCCTAATTTGTACGATTTTGGACCATGGAATGGGCAGAATTCCCATGGATTGGTAGGCAGAGTCCTAATGTGTGGCTCCAGGCGCCCAGCCTGGAGCGTGTGTGGCCCAAGACTTTGAGGACAGAAGTCTGAAAACACAAACTCAGCTTAGGTTTGGGGACGTAGGTATGGCAGGCCCGATCGAAAAACCATGAGAAGAAAGGCCACTGAGTGGCCTTACTTGAGGACTGGGCTCAGCCTGAGGGTCACAATGTGTGTTTGTGACCAATGTGGCCCGCGAGCATTGGCGGGGCCTCATGGGCCACACTGGTTTCAACGACACAGAACGTTGGACAACATGCCAACCACAAGGTTTCTTGCCATGGGGAAGGAGTTCTGATTTCTGCATTACCTTCAACATTGGGCAGTGATTGGAGATAAGGTCTAGGTTCTGAAACCTGAAAACCGAGGTTGGGAAGAGATGACGACCTTAGGCCATGGCGGCTGGATGTGCTCAGTGTGCGGCCAGCTGTCTGGGAGGGGCCAGGGGGTCCAGGCTCAGGCTGTGTCAGAAAGGGCATTAGTGCCCTGGTCAGCCTATGTATTTGGGGTAATGCCAAGGTCGGTGCAGGTTGATCCTCATTTGGGGTTACTGGGTAGCCCCAGAGGACAATGTTTTTCTTCTGGAGGGCAGGCAGAGTGCTCCATTGTAGTTCTGGATTTCCAAATGGAGGGCTTGTGGGCCAGTAGTCTGACGACAAAAGTCTAAGAACACAAGCTAGGCTTAGGTTTCTTGGTGAGGCTATGGCAGGCACAATCTATAGACCTGAATCGAGATCTCGTGCATCTGAAGTCAGGGCGAGGATCAGACGATCGCTCAGGTTGGAGTTTCTGTCCCTGATGGCCCCTTCATGAATGGGGGGGCATCACGAGGCCATGGGGGTTTTCCCACTATGGGAGTTGTGAGAAGCTCCAAACTGCAGAGAGTCTTCTGCAGGACAATTGAGACTTGTTGTTTGGCTCCAGGCCAATTATTCTGAGCAGGGTTCTAAGGATGGATGGCTGGGTAGCCCACCTCGCATTCCAATTGTCTCCCAGCAACAAGACAGGTTAGATCTCCTGGATCTGTGTGCAGCTACCGAGGATGCTGAGTTGAAATGCACACCCCTGGTGATCGGTCCTAATGTGCTTTTGTGTCTATGGAGACCTTGGAATGAAGCGGTGGCACTGGGGCCCTAAAGGGTTCTCCTAAACAGAGGCTTTGACACAGCTCCAACGTACAAGTTTCCCATGTGTAGATGAGATGTTTTCTGATGGGTGAATTAAGAAATAGCTATATGCTGCTTTTGAAATCCAGGCTCTGAGGAGAGATGCCTGGAAATCAAAGAAATGGATCTGATTAGTGCCTAGGGGCCTGTTCTTTCCTTTTTACCTCTGGGGACATCTGTCTATGGGTCTGAGTGCAGGTAGGTGCTCATTTGGGCTCAGATTGCCCCTGTTTTTCCTGGGAAGCCACCACTTTTCAGATGGATCAGGGAATTTGGAGGTTTATCCTATTAGAAGGGTTGTGGCCATTGGAATGGGCACAAACAATTCCCTTGGAGAAGGCAAGTACAGTCCTCAGGTTTGGCTCCAGGGGCCTGAGCCTGTAGGTTGTGTAGGCCAGGGCTGTTTAGACAGTTGTCTGAAAACAAACTCAGCTTAGGTTTGGGGACGTAGGTATGGCAGGCCCGATCTACAAATCATGAGAAGAACTCTTCAGGATATGAAGAAAGTGCGAGTCTGAGTCGCTTGCTCAGGCTTTTGTCTCTGGATTTTTATCAGCGATGGCCGTGGAATGTCGGCCAGGCCTCATGGGCCATGGACGAATCTTCCTCTCTGAGGATTTGGCCCGATTCCCAATTGCTTTTCGTCAATCTGTGGGATGGGAGGACTCATTTCAGGTTTGTTACCTCAGGTGTCCCACCAAAAGAGGAATTCCAAAGCAAAGCCGTGGGGAAGACTGAAGGGACAACCCGAAATATGGTTAAAAATTGGGGCCTAGGGGCATGGCAAGCCCAATATGCTATCTCTTCATCCAGCCACTGAGTGGCCTTACTTGAGGACTGGGCTCAGCCTGAGGGTCACAATGTGTGTTTGTGACCAATGTGGCCCACGAGCATTGGCGGGGCCTCATGGGCCATACTGGTTTCAACGACACTGAACGTTGGACAACATGCCAACCACAAGGTTTCTTGCCATGGGGAAGGAGTTCTGATTTCTGCATCACCTTCAAACTTGGGCACTGAATGGAGATAAGGTCTAGGTTCTGAAACCTGAAAACCGAGGTTGGGAAGAGAAGACGACCTAAGGCCATGGCGGCTGGATGTGCTCAGTGTGCGGCCAGCTGTCTGGGAGGAGCCAGGGGCTCCAGGCTCAGGCTGTGTCAGAAAGGGCATTAGTGCCCTGGTCAGCCTATGTATTTGGGGTACAGCCAAGGTCGGTGCAGGTTGATCCTCATTTGGGGTACTGGGTAGCCCCAGAGGACAATGTTTTTCTTCTTGAGGGCCGGCAGAGTGCTGCATTGTAGTTCTGGATTGCCAAACTGGAGGGCTTGTGGGCCAGTAGTCTGACGACAAAAGTCTGAGAACACAAGCTAGGCTTAGGTTTCTGGGTGAGGCCATGGCAGGCACAATCTACAGACCTGAATCGAGATCTCGTGCATCTGAAGTCAGGGCGAGGATCAGACGATCGCTCAGGTTGGAGTTTCTGTCCCTGATGGCCCCTTCATGAATGGGGGGGGGCATCACGAGGCCATGGGTGTTTTCCCACGATGGGAGTTGTGAGAAGCTGCAAACTGCAGAGAGTCTTCTGCAGGACAATTGAGACCTGTTGTTTGGCTCCAGGCCAATGATTCTGAGCAGGGTTCTAAGGATGGATGGCTGGGTAGCCCACCTCGCATTCCAATTGTCTCCTAGCAACAAGACAGGTTAGATCTCCTGGATCTGTGGGGAGGAACCGAAAACGCTGAGTTGAAATGGACACCCCTGGGGATGGGTCCTAACGTGCTTTTGTATCTATGGAGACCTTGGAATGAAGCGGTGGCACTGGGGCCCTAAAGGGTTCTCCTAAACAGAGGCTTTGACACAGCTCCAACGTGCAAATTTCCCATGTGTAGATGAGATCATTTCTGATGGGTGAGTCACGAAACAGCTATATGCTGCTTTTGAAATCCAGGCCTCTGAGGAGAGATGCCTGGAAACCAAAGCAATGGATCAGATTAGTGCCTAGGGGCCTTTTCTTTCCTTTTTACCTCTGGGGACATCTGTCTATGGGTCTGAGTGCAGGTAGGTGCTCACTTGGGCTCAGATTGCCCCTGTTTTTCCTAGGAAGCCACCACTATTGAGATGGAGCAGGGACTTTGGAGGTTTATCCTATTAGAAGGGTTGTGGCCATTGGAATGGGCACACACAATTCCCTTGGAGAGGGTAAGTACAGTCCTCAGGTTTGGCTCCAGGGGCCCGAGCCTGTAGGTTGTGTAGGCCAGGGCTGTTTGGACAGTTGTCTGAAAACACAAACTCGGCTTATGTTTCGGGTCATAGGTATGGCAGGACTGATCTACAGACCATGAGGAGAACTCTTCGGGATTTGAAAGAAGGGCGAGTGAGGCTCCTGCTCAAGTTTTTGTCTCTTGATATCGTATCACTCATGGTCGTGGAATTTCTGGGTGACTTCATGGGAAATGGACGAGTCTTACTCTCTGGTGGTTTGGCCCCGTCCAAAGAGTTTAAGGTCATTCTCTGGGCTGGAAGAAGTCCGTTTTTTTTTGTTGTTGTTTTTGTTGTTTTCTTTTTTAACCTCAGGTGTCCCACCAAATGATGGATTCCAGTGTAGAGCCCTGGGGAGGGGCGCCTGGACAATCAGAAATCTGGTTAAAAATTGGGGCCTAGGGACATGTCAAGCCCATTATGACATCAAATTGTTCAGCCACTGAGAGGACTTACTAGAGGACAGAACTCCTGCTGAGGGTCACAATGCGTGTGTATGCCCTCGTCGCACTCAAGAATGGGCGGGGCTTCAGGGTGAATGCTGCTTTCTCCTACACTGAAAGTGCCAACCACAAGGATTCTTGCCATGGGTAAGGAGGAGTTCTGATTTCTGCATCACACTCACCCCTGGACAGTGATTGGAGATAAGGTCTCGGTTCTGAAGCCTGAAAACTGAGGTAGGGAAGAGATGATGACCTAAGGCCATGGCGGTTTTTTTGTGTTCAGTGTGCGGTCAGCTTTCTGGGTGTTGGTCAGGTGGTCCGGGCTCAGGTTGTGTTCGACAGTGCATTAGTGCCCAGGTTAGACTATATAATTTGGTTAAAGTCGAATGCTGTGTAGGTTTACCCTCATTTAAGGTGCCTGGGCAGCTCATGAGGCAATAATTTTTTTTCTACAGGGCAGGCAGAGTGCTGCATTGTGGGTCCGGAATTGCCAAACTTGAGGGCTTCGGGGCCAGGAGTGTGAGGACGGAAGTCTGAGAAGACAAGCTAGACTTGGGTTTCAGGGCGAGGGCACGGCAGGTACCCCCTGCAGATCTGAACTACGATCTCATGCTTCTGAAGTCAGGGCGAAGATCAGACGTTGGCTCAGGTTGGAGTTCCTGTGCATGACAGCCGCTTTATGAAGGGAGCGGAATCTCGGGGCCATTGAGGTTTTCCCACGTTGGGAGTTGTGGGATGCCCCCTTCAAGGATTCCTTCTGCGGGACAATTGAGACCTGTTGGACAGCTCCAGGACATCCCATATGGAATGACTCCAGAGCACTGTTCGAGGATGGATGCCTGGGAAGCCCGCCTCGCATTCCAATTCTCTCCTAACAACAAGACAGTTTTGATCTGATGGCTCTGCCGGAGCAACCGAGGTGGCTGAGTTGAAATGGACTTTCCTGAGGATGGGTCCTAATGTGTTTTTGTGTCCATGAGGGCCTTGGAATGGGGCGGTGGCACCGGGACCCTGAAGTACTCTCCTAAGCTTTGGACATGGCTCCCATGCACAGGTTTCCTTGTGGAGACGAGATGAGTTCTGATGGGTGCCTCAGGAAAACCCCTATGCTCGTATTGGAATCAGGCTTTTGAGGACACATGCCTGTAACCCAAAGCAATGGATCCTATTATGGCCTAGGGTCCTGTCTGGTTCAATCTTCGTCTCTGGGGACATCCATCTATGGTATGAGTGGATGTCGATTATCAGCTGGTGTCAGACAGTCCTTGTTTGTTCCGGGCGACCTACACTATTGGGATGGCCTCAGGGACTTTGGAGGTTTCTCCTAATTTGTACGATTTTGGACCATGGAATGGGCAGAATTCCCATGGATTGGTATGCAGAGTCCTAATGTGTGGCTCCAGGCGCCTGGCCTGGAGCGTGTGTGGCCCTAGATTTTGAGGACAGAATTCTGAAAACACAAACTCAGCTTAGGTTTGGGGACGTATGTATGGCAGGCCCGATCGACAAACCATGAGAAGAAATCTTCAGGATATGAAGAAAGTGCGAGTCTGAGGCGCTTGCTCAGGCTTTTGTCTCTGGATTTTGTATCAGCGATGGCCGAGGAATGTCGGGGAGGACTCATGGGCCATGGACGAATCTTCCTCTCTGAGGATTTGGCCCGATTCCCAATTGCTTTTCGTCAAACTGTGGGATGGGAGGACTCATTTCAGGTTTGTTACCTCAGGTGACCCACCAAAAGAGGAATTCCAAAGCCAAGCCGTGGGGAAGACTGAAGGGAGAACACGAACTATGGTTAAAAATTGGGGCCTAGGGGCATGGCAAACCCAATATGCTATCTCTTCATCCAGCCACTGAGCGGCCTTACTTGAGGACTGGGCTCAGCCTGAGGGTCACAATGTGTGTTTGTGACCAATGTGGCCCGGGAGCATGGGCGGGGCCTCATGGGCCACACTGGTTTCAACGACACTAAACGTTGGACAACATGCCAACCACAAGGTTTCTTGCCATGGGGAAGGAGTTCTGATTTCTGCATCACCTTCAACCTTGGGCAGTGATTGGAGATAAGGTCTAGGTTCTGAAACCTGAAAACCCAGGTTGGGAAGAAATGACGACCTAAGGCCATGGCGGCTGGATGTGCTCAGTGTGCGGCCAGCTGTCTGGGAGGGGCCAGGGGCTCCAGGCTCAGGCTGTGTCAGAAAGGGCATTAGTGCCCTGGTCAGCCTATGTATTTGGGGTACAGCCAAGGTCGGTGCAGGTTGATCCTCATTTCGGGTTACTGGGTAGCCCCAGAGGACAATGTTTTTCTTCTGGAGGGCCGGCAGAGTGCTGCATTGTAGTTCTGGATTGCCAAACTGTTGGGATTGTGGGCAAGTAGTCTGACGACAAAAGTCTGAGAACACAAGCTAGGCTTAGGTTTCTGGGTGAGGCCATGGCAGGCACAATCTACAGACCTGAATCGAGATCTCGTGCATCTGAAGTCAGGGCGAGGATCAGACGATCGCTCAGGTTGGAGTTTCTGTCCCTGATGGCCCCTTCATGAATGGGGGGGCATCACGAGGCCATGGGTGTTTTCCCACGATGGGTGTTGTGAGAAGCTGCAAATTGCAGAGAGTCTTATGCAGGACAATTGAGACCTGTCGTTTGGCTCCAGGCCAATGATTCTGAGCAGGGTTCTAAGGATGGATGGATGGGTAGCCCACCTCGCATTCCAATTGTCTCCTAGCAACAAGACAGGTTATATCTCCTGGATCTGTGGGGAGGAACCGAAAACGCTGAGTTGAAATGGACACCCCTGGGGATGGGTCCTAACGTGCTTTTGTGTCTATGGAGACCTTGGAATGAAGCGTTGGCACTGGGGCCCAAAAGGGTTCTCCTAAACAAAGGCTTTGACACAGCTCCAACGTGCAAGTTTCCCATGTGTAGATGAGATGTTTTCTGATGGGTGAGTCAAGAAACAGCTATATGCTGCTTTTGAAATCCAGGCCTCTGAGGAGAGATGCCTGGAAACCAAAGCAATGGATCTGATTAGTGCCTAGGAGCCTGTTCTTTCCTTTTTACCTCTGGGGACATCTGTCTATGGGTCTGAGTGCAGGTAGGTGCTCAGTTGGGTTCAGATTGCCCCTGTTTTTCCTGGGAAGCCACCACTATTGAGATGGATCAGGGACTTTGGAGGTTTATCCTATGAGAAGTGTTGTGGCCATTGGAATGGGCACACACAATTCCCTTGGAGAGGGCAAGTACAGTCCTCAGGTTTGGCTCCAGGGGCCTGAGCCTGTAGGTTGTGTAGGCCAGGGCTGTTTGGACAGTTGTCTGAAAACACAAACTCGGCTTATGTTTCGGGTCATAGGTATGGCAGAACTGATCTACAGACCATGAGGAGAACTCTTCGGGATTTGAAAAAAGGGCGAGTGTGAGGCTCTGCTCAAGTTTTTGTCCTGGATATCGTGTCACTCATGGTCGTTGAATTTCTGGGTGACTTCATGGGAAATGGACGAGTCTTACTCTCTGGTGGTTTGGCCTCGTCCAAAGAGTTTGCGGTCATTCTGTGGGCTGGAAGAAGTCCGTTTTTTTTTTTTTTTTTTTGTTGTTGTTGTTGTTGTTGTTGTTTTCTTTTTTAACCTCCGGTGTCCCACCAAATGATGGATTCCAGAGTAGAGCCCTGGGGAGGGGCGACTGGACAATCAGAAATCTGGTTAAAAATTGGGGCCTAGGGACATGTCAAGCCCATTATGACATCTAATGGTCCAGCCACTGAGAGGACTTACTAGAGGACAGGACTCATGCTGAGGGTCTCAATGCGTGTGTATGCCCTAATCGCACACAAGAATGGGCGGGGCCTCAGGGTGAATGCTGGTTTCTCCTACACTGAACGTGCCAACCACAAGGATTCTTGCCATGGGTAAGGAGGAATTCTGATTTCTGCATCACACTCACCCCTGGGCAGTGATTGGAGATAAGGTCTCGGTTCTGAAGCCTAAAAACTGAGGTAGGGAAGAGATGATGACCTAAGGCCATGGCGGGTTTTATGTGCTCAGTGTGCGGTCAGCTTTCTGGGTGTTGGTTAGGAGGTCCGGGCTCAGGTTTGTTCGACAGTGCATTAGTGCCCAGGTTACACTATATAATTTGGGTAAAGTCGAGTGCTGTGTAGGTTTACCCTCATTTAAGGTGCCTGGGCAGCTCATGAGGCAATCATTTTTTTTCTAGAGGGCAGGCAGAGTGCTGCATTGTGGGTCCGGAATTGCCAAACTTGAGGGCTTCGGGGCCAGGAGTGTGAGGACGGAAGTCTGAGAAGACTAGCTAGACTTGGGTTTCAGGGCGAGGGCATGGCAGGTACCCCCTGCAGATCTGAACCAATATCTCATGCATTGAAGTCAGGGCGATGATCAGACGTTGGCTCAGGTTGGAGTTTCTGAGCATGACGGCCGCTTCATGAAGGGAGCGGAATCTCGAGGCTATTGAGGTTTTCCCACGTTGGGAGTTGTGGGATGCCCCCTTCAAGGATTCCTTCTGCGGGACAATTGAGACCTGTTGGACAGCTCCAGGACATCCCATATGGAATGACTCCAGAGCACCGTTCGCGGATGGATGCCTGGGAAGCCCGCCTCGCATTCCAATTGTCTCCTAGCAACAAGACAGTTTAGATCTGATGGCTCTGCCGGAGCAACCGTGGTGGCTGAGTTGAAATGGACTTTCCTGAGGATGGGTCCTAATGTGTTTTTGTGTCCATGAGGGCCTTGGAATGGGGCGGTGGCACCGGGACCCTGAAGTACTCTCCTAAGCTTTGGACATGGCTCCCATGCACAGGTTTCCTTGTGGAGTCGAGATGAGTTCTGATGGGTGCCTCAGGAAAACTCCTATGCTCGTATTGGAATCAGGCTTTTGAGGACACATGCCTGTAACCCAAAGCAATGGATCCTATTATGGCCTAGGGTCCTGTCTGGTTCAATCTTCTTCTCTGGGGACATCCATCTATGTATGAGTGGAGGGTGATTATCAGCTGGTGTCAGACAGCCCTTGTTTGTTCCGGGCGACCTACACTATTGGGATGGCCTCAGGGACTTTGGAGGTTTCTCCTAATTTGTACTATTTTGGACCATGGAATGGGCAGAATTCCCATGGATTGGTAGGCACAGTCCTAATGTGTGGCTCCAGGGGCCCAGCCTGCATGGTGGTTGGCCCAAGACTTTGAGGACAGAAGTCTGAAAACACAAACTCAGCTTAGATTTGGGGACGTAGGTATGGCAGGCCCGATCTACAAACCATGAGAAGAACTCTTCAGGATATGAAGAAAGTGCGAGTCTGAGGCGCTTGCTCAGGCTTTTGTCTCTGGATTTTGTATCAGCGATGGCCGTGGAATGTCGGGGAGGCCTCATGGGCCATGGACGAATCTTCCTCTCTGAGGATTTGGCCCGATTCCCAATTGCTTTTCGTCAATCTGTGGGATGGGAGGACTCATTTCAGTTTTGTTACCTCAGGTGTCCCACCAAAAGAGGAATTCCAAAGCCAAGCCGTGGGGAAGACTGAAGGGTCAACCCGAACTATGGTTAAAAATTGGGGCCTAGGGGCATGGCAAGCCCAATATGCTATCTCTTCATCCAGCCACTGAGAGGCCTTACTTGAGGAATGGGCTCAGCCTGAGCGTCACAATGTGTGTTTGTGACCAATGTGTCCTGCGAGCATGGGCGGGGCCTCATGGGCCACACTGGTTTCAAGGACACTGAACGTTGGACAACATGCCAACCACAAGGTTTCTTGCCATGGGGAAGGAGTTCTGATTTCTGCATCACCTTCAACCCTGGGCAGTGATTGGAGATAAGGTCTAGTTTCTGAAACCTGAAAACCGAGGTTGGGAAGAGATGACGACCTAAGGCCATGGCGGCTCGATGTGCTCAGTGTGCGGCCAGCTGTCTGGGAGGGTCCAGGGGGTCCAGGCTCAGGCTGTGTCAGAAAGGGCATTAGTGCCCTGGTCAGCCTATGTATTTGGGGTACAGCCATGGTCGGTGCAGGTTATCCTCATTTGGGGTTACTGGGTAGCCCCAGAGGAAAATGTTTTTCTTCTGGAGGGCCGGCATAGTGCTGCATTGTAGTTCTGGATTGCCAAACTGGAGGCCTTGTGGGCCAGTAGTCTGACGACAAAAGTCTGAGAACACAAGCTAGGCTTAGGTTTCTGGGTGAGGCCATGGCAGGCACAATCTACAGACCTGAATCGAGATCTCGTGCATCTGAAGTCAGGGCGAGGATCAGACGATCGCTCAGGATGGAGTTTCTGTCCCTGATGGCCCCTTCATGAATGGGGGGGGCTTCTCGAGGCCATGGGTGTTTTACCACGATGGGAGTTGTAAGAAGCTCCAAACTGCAGAGAGTCTTCTGCAGGACAATTGAGACCTGTTGTTTGGCTCCAGGCCAATGATTCTGAGCAGGGTTCTAAGGATGGATGGCTGGGTAGCCCACCTCGCATTCCAATTGTCTCCTAGCAACAAGACAGGTTAGATCTCCTGGATCTGTGGGGAGCAACCGAGGACGCTGAGTTGAAATGGACACCCCTGGGGATAGGTCCTAACGTGCTTTTGTGTCTATGGAGACCTTGGAATGAAGCGGTGGCACTGGGGCCCAAAAGGGTTCTCCTAAACAAAGGCTTTGACACAGCTCCAACGTGCAAGTTTCCCATGTGTAGATGAGATGTTTTCTGATGGGTGAGTCAAGAAACAGCTATATGCTGCTTTTGAAATCCAGGCCTCTGAGGAGAGATGCCTGGAAACCAAAGCAATGGATCTGATTAGTGCCTAGGGGCCTGTTCTTTCCTTTTTACCTCTGGGGACATCTGTTTATGGGTCTGAGTGCAGGTAGGTGCTCAGTTGGGCTCAGATTGCCCCTGTTTTTCCTGGGAAGCCACCACTATTGAGATGGATCAGGGACTTTGGAGGTTTATCCTATGAGAAGGGTTGTGGCCATTGGAATGGGCACACACAATTCCCTTGGAGAGGGCAAGTACAGTCCTCAGGTTTGGCTCCAGGGGCCTGAGCCTTTAGGTTGCGTAGGCCAGGGCTGTTTGGACAGTTGTCTGAAAACACAAACTTGGCTTATGTTTCGTGTCATAGGTATGGCAGAACTGATCTACAGACCATGAGGAGAACTGTTCGGGATTTGAAAGAAGGGCGAGTGTGAGGCTCTGCTCAAGTTTTTGTCCTGGATATCGTGTCACTCATGGTCGTTGAATTTCTGGGTGACTTCATGGGAAATGGACGAGTTTTACTCTCTGGTGGTTTGGCCCCGTCCAAAGAGTTTGCGGTCATTCTGAGGGCTGGAAGAAGTCCGTTTTGTTGTTGTTGTTGTTGTTGTTGTTGTTGTTTTCTTTTTTAACCTCAGGTGTCCCACCAAATGGATTCCAGAGTAGAGCCCTGGGGAGGGGCGATTGGACAATCAGAAATCTGGTTAAAAATTGGGGCCAAGGACATGTCAAGCCCATTATGACATCTAATGGTCCAGCCACTGAGAGGACTTACTAGAGGACAGGACTCATGCTGAGGGTCACAATGCGTGTGTATGCCCTCGTCACACTCAAAAATGGGCGGGGCCTCAGGGTGAATGCTGGTTTCTCCTACACTGAACGTTTGACAATGTGCCCACCACAAGGGTTCTTGCCATGGGTAAGGAAGAGTTCTGATTTCTGCATCACACTCACCCCTGGGCAGTGATTGGAGATAAGGTCTCGGTTCTGAAGCCTGAAAACTGAGGTAGGGAAGAGATGATGACCTAAGGCCATTGCGGGTTTTATGTGCTCAGTGTGCGGGCAGCTTTCTGGGTGTTGGTTAGGAGGTCCGGGCTCAGGTTTGTTCGACAGTGCATTAGTGCCCAGGTTACACTATATAATTTGGGTAAAGTCAAGTGCTGTGTAGGTTTACCCTCATTTAAGGTGCCTGGGCAGCTCATGAGGCAATAATTTTTTTTCTAGAGGGCAGGCAGAGTGCTGCATTGTGGGTCCGGAATTGCCAAACTTGAGGGATTCGGGGCCAGGAGTGTGAGGACGGAAGTCTGAGAAGACAAGCTAGACTTGGGTTTCAGGGCGAGGGCACGGCAGGTACCCCCTGCAGATCTGAAACAATATCTCATGCATCTGAAGTCAGGGCGAGGATCAGACGTTGGCTCAGGTTGGAGTTTCTGAGCATGACGGCCGCTTCATGAAGGGAGCGGAATCTCGAGGCCATTGAGGTTTTCCCACGTTGGGAGTTGTGGGATGCCCCCTTCAAGGATTCCTTCTGCGGGACAATTGAGACCTGTTGGACTGCTCCAGGACATCCCATATGGAATGACTCCAGAGCACCGTTCGCGGATGGATGCCTGGGAAGCCCGCCTCGCATTCCAATTGTCTCCTAGCAACAAGACAGTTTAGATCTGATGGCTCTGCCGGAGCAACCGTGGTGGCTGAGTTGAAATGGACTTTCCTGAGGATGGGTCCTAATGTGTTTTTGTGTCCATGAGGGCCTTGGAATGGGGCGGTGGCACCGGGACCCTGAAGTACTCTCCTAAGCTTTGGACATGGCTCCCATGCACAGGTTTCCTTGTGGAGACGAGATGAGTTCTGATGGGTGCCTCAGGAAAACCCCTATGCTCGTATTGGAATCAGGCTTTTGAGGACACATGCCTGTAACCCAAAGCAATGGATCCTATTATGGCCTAGGGTCCTGTCTGGTTCAATCTTCTTCTCTGGGGACTTCCGTCTATGGTATGAGTGGAGGTCGATTATCAGCTGGTGTCAGACAGCCCTTGTTTGTTCCGGGCGACCTACACTATTGGGATGGCCTCAGGGACTTTGGAGGTTTCTCCTAATTTGTAATATTTTGGACCATGGAATGGGCAGAATTCCCATGGATTGGTAGGCACAGTCCTAATGTGTGGCTCCAGGGGCCCAGCCTGCAGGGTGGTTGGCCCTAGACTTTGAGGACAGAAGTCTGAAAACACAAACTCAGCTTAGATTTGGGGACGTAGGTATGGCAGGCCCGATCTATAAACCATGAGAAGAACTCTTCAGGATATGAAGAAAGAGCGAGTCTGAGGCGCTTGCTCAGGCTTTTGTCTCTGGATTTTGTATCAGCGATGGCCGTGGAATGTCGGGGAGGCCTCATGGGCCATGGACGAATCTTCCTCTCTGAGGATTTGGCCCGATTCCCAATTGCTTTTCGTCAATCTGTGGGATGGGAGGACTCATTTCAGTTTTGTTACCTCAGGTGTCCCACCAAAAGAGGAATTCCAAAGCCTAGCCGTGGGGAAGACTGAAGGGTCAACCCAAACTATGGTTAAAAATTGGGGCCTAGGGGCATGGCAAGCCCAATATGCTATCTCTTCATCCAGCCACTGAGCGGCCTTACTTGAGGACTGGGCTCAGCCTGAGCGTCACAATGTGTGTTTGTGACCAATGTGTCCCGCGACAATGGGCGGGGCCTCATGGGCCACACTGGTTTCAACGACACTGAACTTTGGACAACATGCCAACCACAAGGTTTCTTGCCATGGGTAAGGAGTTCTGATTTCTGCATCACCTTCAACCCTGGGCAGTGATTGGAGATAAGGTCTAGGTCCTGAAACCTGAAAACCGAGGTTGGGAAGAGATGACGACCTAAGGCCATGGCGGCTCGATGTGCTCAGTGTGCGGCCAGCTGTCTGGGAGGGTCCAGGGGGTCCAGGCTCAGGCTGTGTCAGAAAGGGCATTAGTGCCCTGGTCAGCCTATGTATTTGGGGTACAGCCATGGTCGGTGCAGGTTATCCTCATTTGGGGTTACTGGGTAGCCCCAGAGGAAAATGTTTTTCTTCTGGAGGGCCGGCATAGTGCTGCATTGTAGTTCTGGATTGCCAAACTGGAGGCCTTGTGGGCCAGTAGTCTGACGACAAAAGTCTGAGAACACAAGCTAGGCTTAGGTTTCTGGGTGAGGCCATGGCAGGCACAATCTACAGACCTGAATCGAGATCTCGTGCATCTGAAGTCAGGGCGAGGATCAGACGATCGCTCAGGATGGAGTTTCTGTCCCTGATGGCCCCTTCATGAATGGGGGGGGCTTCTCGAGGCCATGGGTGTTTTACCACGATGGGAGTTGTAAGAAGCTCCAAACTGAAGAGAGTCTTCTGCAGGACAATTGAGACCTGTTGTTTGGCTCCAGGCCAATGATTCTGAGCAGGGTTCTAAGGATGGATGGCTGGGTAGCCCACCTCGCATTCCAATTGTCTCCTAGCAACAAGACAGGTTAGATCTCCTGGATCTGTGGGGAGCAACCGAGGACGCTGAGTTGAAATGGACACCCCTGGGGATGGGTCCTAACGTGCTTTTGTGTCTATGGAGACCTTGGAATGAAGCGGTGGCACTGGGGCCCAAAAGGGTTCTCCTAAACAAAGGCTTTGACACAGCTCCAACGTGCAAGTTTCCCATGTGTAGATGAGATGTTTTCTGATGGGTGAGTCAAGAAACAGCTATATGCTGCTTTTGAAATCCAGGCCTCTGAGGAGAGATGCCTGGAAACCAAAGCAATGGATCTGATTAGTGCCTAGGGGCCTGTTCTTTCCTTTTTACCTCTGGGGACATCTGTTTATGGGTCTGAGTGCAGGTAGGTGCTCAGTTGGGCTCAGATTGCCCCTGTTTTTCCTGGGAAGCCACCACTATTGAGATGGATCAGGGACTTTGGAGGTTTATCCTATGAGAAGGGTTGTGGCCATTGGAATGGGCACACACAATTCCCTTGGAGAGGGCAAGTACAGTCCTCAGGTTTGGCTCCAGGGGCCTGAGCCTTTAGGTTGCGTAGGCCAGGGCTGTTTGGACAGTTGTCTGAAAACACAAACTTGGCTTATGTTTCGTGTCATAGGTATGGCAGAACTGATCTACAGACCATGAGGAGAACTGTTCGGGATTTGAAAGAAGGGCGAGTGTGAGGCTCTGCTCAAGTTTTTGTCCTGGATATCGTGTCACTCATGGTCGTTGAATTTCTGGGTGACTTCATGGGAAATGGACGAGTTTTACTCTCTGGTGGTTTGGCCCCGTCCAAAGAGTTTGCGGTCATTCTGAGGGCTGGAAGAAGTCCGTTTTGTTGTTGTTGTTGTTGTTGTTGTTGTTGTTTTCTTTTTTAACCTCAGGTGTCCCACCAAATGGATTCCAGAGTAGAGCCCTGGGGAGGGGCGATTGGACAATCAGAAATCTGGTTAAAAATTGGGGCCAAGGACATGTCAAGCCCATTATGACATCTAATGGTCCAGCCACTGAGAGGACTTACTAGAGGACAGGACTCATGCTGAGGGTCACAATGCGTGTGTATGCCCTCGTCACACTCAAAAATGGGCGGGGCCTCAGGGTGAATGCTGGTTTCTCCTACACTGAACGTTTGACAATGTGCCCACCACAAGGGTTCTTGCCATGGGTAAGGAAGAGTTCTGATTTCTGCATCACACTCACCCCTGGGCAGTGATTGGAGATAAGGTCTCGGTTCTGAAGCCTGAAAACTGAGGTAGGGAAGAGATGATGACCTAAGGCCATTGCGGGTTTTATGTGCTCAGTGTGCGGGCAGCTTTCTGGGTGTTGGTTAGGAGGTCCGGGCTCAGGTTTGTTCGACAGTGCATTAGTGCCCAGGTTACACTATATAATTTGGGTAAAGTCAAGTGCTGTGTAGGTTTACCCTCATTTAAGGTGCCTGGGCAGCTCATGAGGCAATAATTTTTTTTCTAGAGGGCAGGCAGAGTGCTGCATTGTGGGTCCGGAATTGCCAAACTTGAGGGATTCGGGGCCAGGAGTGTGAGGACGGAAGTCTGAGAAGACAAGCTAGACTTGGGTTTCAGGGCGAGGGCACGGCAGGTACCCCCTGCAGATCTGAAACAATATCTCATGCATCTGAAGTCAGGGCGAGGATCAGACGTTGGCTCAGGTTGGAGTTTCTGAGCATGACGGCCGCTTCATGAAGGGAGCGGAATCTCGAGGCCATTGAGGTTTTCCCACGTTGGGAGTTGTGGGATGCCCCCTTCAAGGATTCCTTCTGCGGGACAATTGAGACCTGTTGGACTGCTCCAGGACATCCCATATGGAATGACTCCAGAGCACCGTTCGCGGATGGATGCCTGGGAAGCCCGCCTCGCATTCCAATTGTCTCCTAGCAACAAGACAGTTTAGATCTGATGGATCTGCCGGAGCAACCGGGGTGGCTGAGTTGAAATGGACTTTCCTGAGGATGGGTCCTAATGTGTTTTTGTGTCCATGAGGGCCTTGGAATGGGGCGGTGGCACCGGGACCCTGAAGTACTCTCCTAAGCTTTGGACATGGCTCCCATGCACAGGTTTCCTTGTGGAGACGAGATGAGTTCTGATGGGTGCCTCAGGAAAACCCCTATGCTCGTATTGGAATCAGGCTTTTGAGGACACATGCCTGTAACCCAAAGCAATGGATCCTATTATGGCCTAGGGTCCTGTCTGGTTCAATCTTCTTCTCTGGGGACTTCCGTCTATGGTATGAGTGGAGGTCGATTATCAGCTGGTGTCAGACAGCCCTTGTTTGTTCCGGGCGACCTACACTATTGGGATGGCCTCAGGGACTTTGGAGGTTTCTCCTAATTTGTACTATTTTGGACCATGGAATGGGCAGAATTCCCATGGATTGGTAGGCACAGTCCTAATGTGTGGCTCCAGGGGCCCAGCCTGCAGGGTGGTTGGCCCAAGACTTTGAGGACAGAAGTCTGAAAACACAAACTCAGCTTAGATTTGGGGACGTAGGTATGGCAGGCCCGATCTACAAACCATGAGAAGAACTCTTCAGGATATGAAGAAAGAGCGAGTCTGAGGCGCTTGCTCAGGCTTTTGTCTCTGGATTTTGTATCAGCGATGGCCGTGGAATGTCGGGGAGGCCTCATGGGCCATGGACGAATCTTCCTCTCTGAGGATTTGGCCCGATTCCCAATTGCTTTTCGTCAATCTGTGGGATGGGAGGACTCATTTCAGTTTTGTTACCTCAGGTGTCCCACCAAAAGAGGAATTCCAAAGCCTAGCCGTGGGGAAGACTGAAGGGTCAACCCAAACTATGGTTAAAAATTGGGGCCTAGGGGCATGGCAAGCCCAATATGCTATCTCTTCATCCAGCCACTGAGCGGCCTTACTTGAGGACTAGGCTCAGCCTGAGCGTCACAATGTGTGTTTGTGACCAATGTGTCCCGCGAGCATGGGCGGGGCCTCATGGGCCACACTGGTTTCAACGACACTGAACATTGGACAACATGCCAACCACAAGGTTTCTTGCCATGGGGAAGGAGTTCTGATTTCTGCATCACCTTCAACCCTGGGCAGTGATTGGAGATAAGGTCTAGGTTCTGAAACCTGAAAACCGAGGTTGGGAAGAGATGACGACCTAAGGCCATGGCGGCTCGATGTGCTCAGTGTGCGGCCAGCTGTCTGGGAGGGTCCAGGGGGTCCAGGCTCAGGCTGTGTCAGAAAGGGCATTAGTGCCCTGGTCAGCCTATGTATTTGGGGTACAGCCATGGTCGGTGCAGTTTGATTCTCATTTGGGCTTACTGGGTAGTCCCAGAGGACAATGTTTTTCTTCTGGAGGGCCGGCAGAGTGCTGCATTGTAGTTCTGGATTGCCAAACTGGAGGGCTTGTGGGCCAGTAGTCTGACGACAAAAGTCTGAGAACACAAGCTAGGCTTAGGTTTCTGGGTGAGGCCATGGCAGGCACAATCTACAGACCTGAATCGAGATCTCGTGCATCTGAAGTCAGGGCGAGGATCAGACGATCGCTCAGATTGGAGTTTCTGTCCCTGATGGCCCCTTCATGAATGGGGGGGGGGGCTTCACGAGGCCATGGGTGTTTTCCCACGATGGGAGTTGTGAGAAGCTCCAAACTGCAGAGAGTCTTCTGCAGGACAATTGAGACCTGTTGTTTGGCTCCAGGCCAATGATTCTGAGCAGGTTTCTAAGGATGGATGGCTGGGTAGCCCACCTCGCATTCCAATTGTCTCCTAGCAACAAGACAGGTTAGATCTCCTGGATGTGGGGAGCAACCGAGGACGCTGAGTTGAAATGGACACCCGTGGAGATGGGTCCTAACGTGCTTTTGTGTCTATGGAGACCTTGGAATTAAGCGGTGGCACTGGAGCCCAAAAGGGTTCTCCTAAACAAAGGCTTTGACACAGCTCCAACGTGCAAGTTTCCCATGTGTAGATGAGATGTTTTCTGATGGGTGAGTCAAGAAACAGCTATATGCTGCTTTTGAAATCCAGGCCTCTGAGGAGAGATGCCTGGAATCAAAGCAATGGATCTGATTAGTGCCTAGGGGCCTTGTCTTTCCTTTTTACCTCTGGGGACATCTGTCTATGGGTCTGAGTGCAGGTAGGTGCTCAGTTGGGCTCAGATTGCCCCTGTTTTTCCTGGGAAGCCACCACTATTGAGATGGATCAGGGACTTTGGAGGTTTATCCTATGAGAAGGGTTGTGGCCATTGGAATGGGCACACACAATTCCCTTGGAGAGGGCAAGTACAGTCCTCAGGTTTGGCTCCAGGGGCCTGAGCCTGTAGGTTGTGTAGGCCAGGGCTGTTTGGACAGTTGTCTGAAAACACAAACTCGGCTTATGTTTCGGGTCATAGGTATGGCAGGACTGATCTACAGACCATGAGGAGAACTCTTCAGGATTTGAAAGAAGGGCGAGTGTGAGGCTCTGCTCAAGTTTTTGTCCTGGATATCGTGTCACTCATGGTCGTTGAATTTCTGGGTACTTCATTGGAAATGGACGAGTCTTACTCTCTGGTAGTTTGGCCAAGTCCAAAGAGTTTGCGGTCATTCTGTGGGCTGGAAGAAGTCCTTTTTTTTTTTTGTTGTTGTTGTTGTTGTTGTTTTCTTTTTTAACCTCAGGTGTCCCACCAAATGATGGATTCCAGAGTAGAGCCCTGGGGAGGGGCGACTGGACAATCAGAATCTGGTTAAAAATTGGGGCCTAGGGACATGTCAAGCCCATTATGACATCTAATGGTCCAGCCACTGAGAGGACTTACTAGAGGACAGGACTCATGCTGAGGGTCACAATGCGTGTGTATGCCCTCGTCGCACTCAAGAATGGGCGGGGCCTCAGGGTGAATGCTGGTTTCTCCTACACTGAACGTTGGACAATGTGCCCACCACAAGGGTTCTTGCCATGGGTAAGGAGGAGTTCTGATTTCTGCATCACACTCACCCATTGCCAGTGATTGTAGATAAGGTCTTGGTTCTGAAGCCTGAAAACTGAGGTAGGGAAGAGATGATGACCTAAGGCCATGGCGGGTTATGTGTTCAGTGTGCGGTCAGCTTTCTGTGTGTTGGTCAGGAGGTCCGGGCTCAGGTTGTGTTCGACAGTGCATTAGTGCCCAGGTTAGACTATATAATTTGGGTAAAGTCGAGTGCTGTGTAGGTTTACCCTCATTTAAGGTGCCTGGGCAGCTCATGAGGCAATAATTTTTTTTCTAGAGGGAAGCAGAGTGCTGCATTGTGGGTCCGGAATTGCCAAAGTTGAGGGCTTCGGGGCCAGGAGTGTGAGGACGGAAGTCTGAGAAGACAAGCTAGACTTGGGTTTCAGGGCGAGGGCACGGCAGGTACCCCCTGCAGATCTGAACCAATATCTCATGTATCTGAAGTCAGGGCGAAGATCAGACGTTGGCTCAGGTTGGAGTTTCTGAGCATGACGGCCGCTTCATGAAGGGAGCGGAATCTCGAGGCCATTGAGGTTTTCCCACGTTGGGAGTTGTGGGATGCCCCCTTCAAGGATTCCTTCTGCGGGACAATTGAGACCTGTTGGACAGCTCCAGGACATCCCATATGGAATGACTCCAGAGCACCGTTCGCGGATGGATGCCTGGGAAGCCCGCCTCGCATTCCAATTGTCTCCTAGCAACAAGACAGTTTAGATCTGATGGTTCTGCGGGAGCAACCGGGGTGGCAGAGTTGAAATGGACTTTCCTGAGGATGGGTCCTAATGTGTTTTTGTGTCCATGAGGGCCTTGGAATGGGGCGGTGGCACCGGGACCCTGAAGTACTCTCCTAAGCTTTGGACATGGCTCCCATGCACAGGTTTCCTTGTGGAGACGAGATGAGTTCTGATGGGTGCCTCAGGAAAACCCCTATGCTCGTATTGGAATCAGGCTTTTGAGGACACATGCCTGTAACCCAAAGCAATGGATCCTATTATGGCCTAGGGTCCTGTCTGGTTCAATCTTCTTCTCTGGGGACATCCATCTATGGTATGAGTGGAGGTCGATTATCAGCTGGTGTCAGACAGCCCTTGTTTGTTCCGGGCGACCTACACTATTGGGATGGCCTCAGGGACTTTGGAGGTTTCTCCTAATTTGTACTATTTTGGACCATGGAATGGGCAGAATTCCCATGGATTGGTAGGCACAGTCCTAATGTGTGGCTCCAGGGGCCCAGCCTGCAGGGTGGTTGGCCCAAGACTTTGAGGACAGAAGTCTGAAAACACAAACTCAGCTTAGATTTGGGGACGTAGGTATGGCAGGCCCGATCTACAAACCATGAGAAGAACTCTTCAGGATATGAAGAAAGTGCTAGTCTGAGGCGCTTGCTCAGGCTTTTGTCTCTGGATTTTGTATCAGCGATGGCCGTGGAATGTCGGGGAGGCCTCATGGGCCATGGACGAATCTTCTTCTCTGAGGATTTGGCCCGATTCCCAATTGCTTTTCGTCAATCTGTGGGATGGGAGGACTCATTTCAGTTTTGTTACCTCAGGTGTCCCACCAAAAGAGGAATTCCAAAGCCAAGCCGTGGGGAAGACTGAAGGGTCAACCCGAACTATGGTTAAAAATTGGGGCCTAGGGGCATGGCAAGCCCAATATGCTATCTCTTCATCCAGCCACTGAGCGGCCTTACTTGAGGACTGGGCTCAGCCTGAGCGTCACAATGTGTGTTTGTGACCAATGTGTCCCGCGAGCATGGGCGGGGCCTCATGGGCCACACTGGTTTCAACGACACTGAACGTTGGACAACATGCCAACCACAAGGTTTCTTGCCATGGGGAAGGAGTTCTGATTTCTGCATCACCTTCAACCCTGGGCAGTGATTGGAGATAAGGTCTAGGTTCTGAAACCTGAAAACCGAGGTTGGGAAGAGATGACGACCTAAGGCCATGGCGGCTCAATGTGCTCAGTGTGCGGCCAGCTGTCTGGGAGGGTCCAGGGGGTCCAGGCTCAGGCTGTGTCAGAAAGGGCATTAGTGCCCTGATCAGCCTATGTATTTGGGGTACAGCCATGGTCGGTGTAGGTTATCCTCATTTGGGCTTACTGGGTAGCCCCAGAGGACAATGTTTTTCTTCTGGAGGGCCGGCAGAGTGCTGCATTGTAGTTCTGGATTGCCAAACTGGAGGGCTTGTGGGCCAGTAGTCTGACGACAAAAGTCTGAGAACACAAGCTAGGCTTAGGTTTCTGGGTGAGGCCATGGCAGGCACAATCTACAGACCTGAATCGAGATCTCGTGCATCTGAAGTCAGGGCGAGGATCAGACGATCGCTCAGGTTGGAGTTTCTGTCCCTGATGGCCCCTTTATGAATGGGGGTGGGGCTTCACGAGGCCATGGGTGTTTTCCCACGATGGGAGTTGTGAGAAGCTCCAAACTGCAGAGAGTCTTCTGCAGGACAATTGAGACCTGTTGTTTGGCTCCAGGCCAATGATTCTGAGCAGGGTTCTAAGGATGGATGGCTGGGTAGCCCACCTCGCATTCCAATTGTCTCCTAGCAACAAGACAGGTGAGATCTCCTGGATCTGTGGGGAGCAACCGAGGACGCTGAGTTGAAATGGACACCCCTGGGGATGGGTCCTAACGTGCTTTTGTGTCTATGGAGACTTGAAATGAAGCTGTAGCACTGGGGCCCTAAAGGGTTCTCCTAAACAAAGGCTTTGACACAGCTCCAACGTGCAAGTTTCCCAAGTGTAGATGAGATGTTTTCTGATGGGTGAGTCAAGAAACAGCTATATGCTGCTTTTGAAATCCAGGCCTCTGAGGAGAGATGCCTGGAAACCAAAGCAATGGATCTGATTTGTGCCTAGGGGCCTGTTCTTTCCTTTTTACCTCTGGGGACATCTGTCTATGGGTCTGAGTCCAGGTAGGTGCTCAGTTGGGCTCAGATTGCCCCTGTTTTTCCTGGGAAGCCACCACTATTGAGATGGATCAGGGACTTTGGAGGTTTATCCTATGAGAAGGGTTGTGGCCATTGGAATGGGCACACACAATTCCCTTGGAGAGGGCAAGTACAGTCCTCAGGTTTGGCTCCAGGGGCCTGAGCCTGTAGGTTGTGTAGGCCAGGGCTGTTTGGACAGTTGTCTGAAAACACAAACTCGGCTTATGTTTCGGGTCATAGGTATGGCAGGACTGATCTACAGACCATGAGGAGAACTCTTCGGGATTTGAAAGAAGGGCGAGTGTGAGGCTCTGCTCAAGTTTTTGTCCTGGATATCGTGTCACTCATGGTCGTTGAATTTCTGGGTACTTCATTGGAAATGGACGAGTCTTACTCTCTGGTAGTTTGGCCAAGTCCAAAGAGTTTGCGGTCATTCTGTGGGCTGGAAGAAGTCCTTTTTTTTGTTGTTGTTGTTGTTGTTTTTTTTTTCTTTTTTAACCTCAGGTGTCCCACCAAATGATGGATTCCAGAGTAGAGCCCTTGGGAGGGGCGACTGGACAATCAGAATCTGGTTAAAAATTGGGGCCTATGGACATGTCAAGCCCATTATGACATCTAATGGTCCAGCCACTGAGAGGACTTACTAGAGGACAGGACTCATGCTGAGGGTCACAATGCGTGTGTATGCCCTCGTCGCACTCAAGAATGGGCGGGGCCTCAGGGTGAATGCTGGTTTCTCCTACACTGAACGTTGGACAATGTGCCCACCACAAGGGTTCTTGCCATGGGTAAGGAGGAGTTCTGATTTCTGCATCACACTCACCCATTGCCAGTGATTGGAGATAAGGTCTCGGTTCTGAAGCCTGAAAACTGAGGTAGGGAAGAGATGATGACCTAAGGCCATGGCGGGTTATGTGTTCAGTGTGCGGTCAGCTTTCTGTGTGTTGGTTGGAGGTCCGGGCTCAGGTTGTGTTCGACAGTGCATTAGTGCCCAGGTTAGACTATATAATTTGGGTAAAGTCGAGTGCTGTGTAGGTTTACCCTCATTTAAGGTGCCTGGGCAGCTCATGAGGCAATAATTTTTTTTCTAGAGGGAAGCAGAGTGCTGCATTGTGGGTCCGGAATTGCCAAAGTTGAGGGCTTCGGGGCCAGGAGTGTGAGGACGGAAGTCTGAGAAGACAAGCTAGACTTGGGTTTCAGGGCGAGGGCACGGCAGGTACCCCCTGCAGATCTGAACCAATATCTCATGTATCTGAAGTCAGGGCGAAGATCAGACGTTGGCTCAGGTTGGAGTTTCTGAGCATGACGGCCGCTTCATGAAGGGAGCGGAATCTCGAGGCCATTGAGGTTTTCCCACGTTGGGAGTTGTGGGATGCCCCCTTCAAGGATTCCTTCTGCGGGACAATTGAGACCTGTTGGACAGCTCCAGGACATCCCATATGGAATGACTCCAGAGCACCGTTCGCGGATGGATGCCTGGGAAGCCCGCCTCGCATTCCAATTGTCTCCTAGCAACAAGACAGTTTAGATCTGATGGTTCTGCGGGAGCAACCGGGGTGGCAGAGTTGAAATGGACTTTCCTGAGGATGGGTCCTAATGTGTTTTTGTGTCCATGAGGGCCTTGGAATGGGGCGGTGGCACCGGGACCCTGAAGTACTCTCCTAAGCTTTGGACATGGCTCCCATGCACAGGTTTCCTTGTGGAGACGAGATGAGTTCTGATGGGTGCCTCAGGAAAACCCCTATGCTCGTATTGGAATCAGGCTTTTGAGGACACATGCCTGTAACCCAAAGCAATGGATCCTATTATGGCCTAGGGTCCTGTCTGGTTCAATCTTCTTCTCTGGGGACATCCATCTATGGTATGAGTGGAGGTCGATTATCAGCTGGTGTCAGACAGCCCTTGTTTGTTCCGGGCGACCTACACTATTGGGATGGCCTCAGGGACTTTGGAGGTTTCTCCTAATTTGTACTATTTTGGACCATGGAATGGGCAGAATTCCCATGGATTGGTAGGCACAGTCCTAATGTGTGGCTCCAGGGGCCCAGCCTGCAGGGTGGTTGGCCCAAGACTTTGAGGACAGAAGTCTGAAAACACAAACTCAGCTTAGATTTGGGGACGTAGGTATGGCAGGCCCGATCTACAAACCATGAGAAGAACTCTTCAGGATATGAAGAAAGTGCTAGTCTGAGGCGCTTGCTCAGGCTTTTGTCTCTGGATTTTGTATCAGCGATGGCCGTGGAATGTCGGGGAGGCCTCATGGGCCATGGACGAATCTTCTTCTCTGAGGATTTGGCCCGATTCCCAATTGCTTTTCGTCAATCTGTGGGATGGGAGGACTCATTTCAGTTTTGTTACCTCAGGTGTCCCACCAAAAGAGGAATTCCAAAGCCAAGCCGTGGGGAAGACTGAAGGGTCAATCCGAACTATGGTTAAAAATTGGGGCCTAGGGGCATGGCAAGCCCAATATGCTATCTCTTCATCCAGCCACTGAGCGGCCTTACTTGAGGACTGGGCTCAGCCTGAGCGTCACAATGTGTGTTTGTGACCAATGTGTCCCGCGAGCATGGGCGGGGCCTCATGGGCCACACTGGTTTCAACGACACTGAACGTTGGACAACATGCCAACCACAAGGTTTCTTGCCATGGGGAAGGAGTTCTGATTTCTGCATCACCTTCAACCCTGGGCAGTGATTGGAGATAAGGTCTAGGTTCTGAAACCTGAAAACCGAGGTTGGGAAGAGATGACGACCTAAGGCCATGGCGGCTCAATGTGCTCAGTGTGCGGCCAGCTGTCTGGGAGGGTCCAGGGGGTCCAGGCTCAGGCTGTGTCAGAAAGGGCATTAGTGCCCTGATCAGCCTATGTATTTGGGGTACAGCCATGGTCGGTGTAGGTTATCCTCATTTGGGCTTACTGGGTAGCCCCAGAGGACAATGTTTTTCTTCTGGAGGGCCGGCAGAGTGCTGCATTGTAGTTCTGGATTGCCAAACTGGAGGGCTTGTGGACCAGTAGTCTGACGACAAAAGTCTGAGAACACAAGCTAGGCTTAGGTTTCTGGGTGAGGCCATGGCAGGCACAATCTACAGACCTGAATCGAGATCTCGTGCATCTGAAGTCAGGGCGAGGATCAGACGATCGCTCAGGTTGGAGTTTCTGTCCCTGATGGCCCCTTCATGAATGGGGGTGGGGCTTCACGAGGCCATGGGTGTTTTCCCACGATGGGAGTTGTGAGAAGCTCCAAACTGCAGAGAGTCTTCTGCAGGACAATTGAGACCTGTTGTTTGGCTCCAGGCCAATGATTCTGAGCAGGGTTCTAAGGATGGATGGCTGGGTAGCCCACCTCGCATTCCAATTGTCTCCTAGCAACAAGACAGGTGAGATCTCCTGGATCTGTGGGGAGCAACCGAGGACGCTGAGTTGAAATGGACACCCCTGGGGATGGGTCCTAACGTGCTTTTGTGTCTATGGAGACTTGAAATGAAGCTGTAGCACTGGGGCCCTAAAGGGTTCTCCTAAACAAAGGCTTTGACACAGCTCCAACGTGCAAGTTTCCCAAGTGTAGATGAGATGTTTTCTGATGGGTGAGTTAAGAAACAGCTATATGCTGCTTTTGAAATCCAGGCCTCTGAGGAGAGATGCCTGGAAACCAAAGCAATGGATCTGATTTGTGCCTAGGGGCCTGTTCTTTCCTTTTTACCTCTGGGGACATCTGTCTATGGGTCTGAGTCCAGGTAGGTGCTCAGTTGGGCTCAGATTGCCCCTGTTTTTCCTGGGAAGCCACCACTATTGAGATGGATCAGGGACTTTGGAGGTTTATCCTATGAGAAGGGTTGTGGCCATTGGAATGGGCACACACAATTCCCTTGGAGAGGGCAAGTACAGTCCTCAGGTTTGGCTCCAGGGGCCTGAGCCTGTAGGTTGTGTAGGCCAGGGCTGTTTGGACAGTTGTCTGAAAACACAAACTCGGCTTATGTTTCGGGTCATAGGTATGGCAGGACTGATCTACAGACCATGAGGAGAACTCTTCGGGATTTGAAAGAAGGGCGAGTGTGAGGCACTGCTCAAGTTTTTGTCCTGGATATCGTGTCACTCATGGTCGTTGAATTTCTGGGTACTTCATTGGAAATGGACGAGTCTTACTCTCTGGTGGTTTGGCCACGTCCAAAGAGTTTGCGTTCATTCTGTGGGCTGGAAGAAGTCCTTTTTTTTCTTTTGTTATTGTTGTTGTTGTTTTTTTCTTTTTTAACCTCAGGTGTCCCACCAAATGATGGATTCCAGAGTAGAGCCCTGGGGAGGGTCGACGGGACAATCAGAAATCTGGTTAAAAATTGGGGCCTAGTGACATGTCAATCCCATTATGACATCTAATGGTCCAGCCACTGAGAGGACTTACTAGAGGACAGGACTCATGCTGAGGGTCACAATGCGTGTGTATGCCCTCGTCACACTCAAGAATGGGCGGGGCCTCAGGGTGAATGCTGGTTTCTCCTACACTGAACGTTGGACAATGTGCCCACCACAAGGGTTCTTGCCATGGGTAAGGAGGAGTTCTGATTTCTGCATCACACTCACCCATGGGCAGTGATTGGAGATAAGGTCTCGGTTCTGAAGCCTGAAAACTGAGGTAGGGAAGAGATGATGACCTAAGGCCATGGCGGGTTTTATGTGTTCAGTGTGCGGTCAGCTTTCTGGGTGTTGGTCAGGAGGTCCGGGCTCAGGTTGTGTTCGACAGTGCATTAGTGCCCAGGTTAGACTATATAATTTGGGTAAAGTCGAGTGCTGTGTAGGTTTACCCTCATTTAAGGTGCCTGGGCAGCTCATGAGGCAATAATTTTTTTCCTAGAGGGCAGGCAGAGTGCTGCATTGTGGGTCCGGAATTGCCAAACTTGAGGGCTTCGGGGCCAGGAGTGTGAGGACGGAAGTCTGAGAAGACAAGCTAGACTTGGGTTTCAGGGCGAGGGCACGGCAGGTACCCCCTGCAGATCTGAACCAATATCTCATGCATCTGAAGTCAGGGCGAGGATCAGACGTTGGCTCAGGTTGGAGTTTCTGAGCATGACGGCCGCTTCATGAAGGGAGCGGAATCTCGAGGCCATTGAGGTTTTCCCACGTTGGGAGTTGTGGGATGCCCCCTTCAAGGATTCCTTCTGCGGGACAATTGAGACCTGTTGGACAGCTCCAGGACATCCCATATGGAATGACTCCAGAGCACCGTTCGCGGATGGATGCCTGGGAAGCCCGCCTCGCATTCCAATTGTCTCCTAGCAACAAGACAGTTTAGATCTGATGGATCTGCCGGAGCAACCGGGGTGGCTGAGTTGAAATGGACTTTCCTGAGGATGGGTCCTAATGTGTTTTTGTGTCCATGAGGGCCTTGGAATGGGGCGGTGGCACCGGGACCCTGAAGTACTCTCCTAAGCTTTGGACATGGCTCCCATGCACAGGTTTCCTTGTGGAGACGAGATGAGTTCTGATGGGTGCCTCAGGAAAACCCCTATGCTCGTATTGGAATCAGGCTTTTGAGGACACATGCCTGTAACCCAAAGCAATGGATCCTATTATGGCCTAGGGTCCTGTCTGGTTCAATCTTCTTCTCTGGGGACATCCATCTATGGTATGAGTGGAGGTCGATTATCAGCTGGTGTCAGACAGCCCTTGTTTGTTCCGGGCGACCTACACTATTGGGATGGCCTCAGGGACTTTGGAGGTTTCTCCTAATTTGTACTATTTTGGACCATGGAATGGGCAGAATTCCCATGGATTGGTAGGCACAGTCCTAATGTGTGGCTCCAGGGGCCCAGCCTGCAGGGTGGTTGGCCCAAGACTTTGAGGACAGAAGTCTGAAAACACAAACTCAGCTTAGATTTGGGGACGTAGGTATGGCAGGCCCGATCTACAAACCATGAGAAGAACTCTTCAGGATATGAAGAAAGTGCTAGACTGAGGTGCTTGCTCAGGCTTTTGTCTCTGGATTTTGTATCAGCGATGGCCGTGGAATGTCGGGGAGGCCTCATGGGCCATGGACGAATCTTCCTCTCTGAGGATTTGGCCCGATTCCCAATTGCTTTTCGTCAATCTGTGGGATGGGAGGACTCATTTCAGTTTTGTTACCTCAGGTGTCCCACCAAAAGAGGAATTCCAAAGCCAAGCCGTGGGGAAGACTGAAGGGTCAACCCGAACTATGGTTAAAAATTGGGGCCTAGGGGCATGGCAAGCCCAATATGCTATCTCTTCATCCAGCCACTGAGCGGCCTTACTTGAGGACTGGGCTCAGCCTGAGCGTCACAATGTGTGTTTGTGAACAATGTGTCCCGCGAGCATGGGCGGGGCCTCGTGGGCCACACTGGTTTCAACGACACTGAACGTTGGACAACATGCCAACCACAAGGTTTCTTGCCATGGGGAAGGAGTTCTGATTTCTGCATCACCTTCAACCCTGGGCAGTGATTGGAGATAAGGTCTAGGTTCTGAAACCTGAAAACCGAGGTTGGGAAGAGATGAAGTACTAAGGCCATGGCGGCTCGATGTGCTCAGTGTGCGGCCAGCTGTCTGGGAGGGTCCAGGAGGTCCAGGCTCAGGCTGTGTCAGAAAGGGCATTAGTGCCCTGGTCAGCCTATGTATTTGGGGTACAGCCATGGTCGGTGCAGGTTGATCCTCATTTGGGGTTACTGGGTAGCCCCAGAGGACAATGTTTTTCTTCTGGAGGGCCGGCAGAGTGCTGCATTGTAGTTCTGGATTGCCAAACTGGAGGGCTTGTGGGCCAGTAGTCTGACGACAAAAGTCTGAGAACACAAGCTAGGCTTAGGTTTCTGGGTGAGGCCATGGCAGGCACAGTCTACAGACCTGAATCGAGATCTCGTGCATCTGAAGTCAGGGCGAGGATCAGGCTATCGCTCAGGTTGGAGTTTCTGTCCCTGATGGCCCCTTCATGAAGGGGGGGGGGGCATCACGAGGCCATGGGTGTTTTCCCACGATGGGAGTTGTAAGAAGCTCCAAACTGCAGAGAGTCTTCTGCGGGACAATTGAGACCTGTTGTTTGGCTCCAGGCCAATGATTCTGAGCAGGGTTCTAAGGATGGATGGCTGGGTAGCCCACCTCGCATTCCAATTGTCTCCTAGCCACAAGACAGGTTAGATCTCCTGGATCTGTGGGGAGCAACCGAGGACGCTGAGTTGAAATGGACACCCCTGGGGATGGGTCCTAACGTGCTTTTGTGTCTATGGAGACCTTGGAATGAAGCGGTGGCACTGGGGCCCAAAAGGGTTATCCTAAACAAAGGCTTTGACACAGCTCCAACGTGCAAGTTTCCCATGTGTAGATGAGATGTTTTCTGATGGGTGAGTCAAGAAACAGCTATATGCTGCTTTTGAAATCCAGGCCTCTGAGGAGAGATGCCTGGAAACCAAAGCAATGGATCTGATTAGTGCCTAGGGGCCTTGTCTTTCCTTTTTACCTCTGGGGACATCTGTCTATGGGTCTGAGTGCAGGTAGGTGCTCAGTTGGGCTCAGATTGCCCCTGTTTTTCCTGGGAAGCCACCACTATTGCAATGGAGCAGGGACTTTGGAGGTTTATCCTATGAGAAGGGTTGTGGCCATTGGAATGGGCACACACAATTCCCTTGGAGAGGGCAAGTACAGTCCTCAGGTTTGGCTCCAGGGGCCTGAGCCTGTAGGTTGTGAGGGCCAGGGCTGTTTGGACAGTTGTCTGAAAACACAAACTCGGCTTATGTTTCGGGTCATAGGTATGGCAGGACTGATCTACAGACCATGAGGAGAACTCTTCGGGATTTGAAAGAAGGGCGAGTGTGAGGCTCCTGCTCAAGTTTTTGTCTCTGGATATCGTGTCACTCATGGTCGTTGAATTTCTGGGTGAATTCATGGGAAATGGGCGAGTGTTAAGCTCTGGTGGATTGGCCCCGTCCAAAGAGTTTGGGGTCATTCTGTGGGCTGGAAGACGTCCGTTTTTTTTTTTTTTTATTGTTGTTTTTTTCTTTTTTAACCTCAGGTGTCCCAAAAAATGAGGGATTCCAGAGTAGAGCCCTGGGCTCGGGCGACTGGACCATCAGAAATCTGGTTAAAAATTGGGGCCTATGGACATGTCAAGCCCATTATGACATCTAATGGTGCAGCCACTGAGAGGACTTACTAGAGGACAGGACTCATGCTGAGGGTCACAATGCGTGTGTATGCCCTCGTCGCACTCAAGAATGGGCGGGGCCTCAGGGTGAATGCTGGTTTCTCCTACACTGAAGGTTGGACAACGTGCCAACCACAAGGGTTCTTGCCATGGGTAAGGAGGAGTTCTGATATCTGCATCACACTCACCCATGGGCAGTGATTGGAGATAAGGTCTCGGTTCTGAAGCCTGAAAACTGAGGTAGGGAAGAGATGATGATCTAAGGCCATGGCGGGTTTTATGTGCTCAGTGTGCGGTCAGCTTTCTGGGTGTTGGTCAGGAGGTCCGGGCTCATGTTGTGTTCGACAGTGCATTAGTGCCCAGGTTAGACTATATAATTTGGGTAAAGTCGAGTGCTGTGTAGGTTTACCCTCATTTAAGGTGCCTGGGCAGCTCATCAGGCAATAATTTTTTTTTCTAGAGGGCAGGCAGAGTGCTGCATTGTGGGTCCGGAATTGCCAAACTTGAGGGCTACGGGGCCAGGAGTGTGAGGATGGAAGTCTGAGAAGACAAGCTAGACTTGGGTTTCAGGGCGAGGGCACGGCAGGTACCCCCTGCAGATCTGAACCAATATATCATGCATCTGAAGTCAGGGCGATGATCAGATGTTGGCTCAGGTTGGAGTATCTGAGCATGACGGCCGCGTCATGAAGGGAGCGGAATCTCGAGGCCATTGAGGTTTTCCCACGTTGGGATTTGTGGGATGCCCCCTTCCAGGATTCCTTCTTCCGGACAATTGAGACCTGTTGGACAGCTCCAGGACATCCCATATGGAATGACTCCAGAGCACCGTTCGCGGATGGATGCCTGGGAAGCCCGCCTCGCATTCCAATTGTCTCCTAGCAACAAGACAGTTTAGATCTGATGGTTCTGCGGGAGCAACCGGGGTGGCAGAGTTGAAATGGACTTTCCTGAGGATGGGTCCTAATGTGTTTTTGTGTCCATGAGGGCCTTGGAATGGGGCGGTGGCACCGGGACCCTGAAGTACTCTCCTAAGCTTTGGACATGGCTCCCATGCACAGGTTTCCTTGTGGAGACGAGATGAGTTCTGATGGGTGCCTCAGGAAAACCCCTATGCTCGTATTGGAATCAGGCTTTTGAGGACACATGCCTGTAAGCCAAAGCAATGGATCCTATTATGGCCTAGGGTCCTGTCTGGTTCAATCTTCTTCTCTGGGGACATCCATCTATGGTATGAGTGGAGGTCGATTATCAGCTGCTGTCAGACAGCGCTTGTTTGTTCCGGGCGACCTACACTATTGGGATGGCCTCAGGGACTTTGGAGGTTTCTCCTAATTTGTACTATTTTGGACCATGGAATGGGCAGAATTCCCATGGATTGGTAGGCACAGTCCTAATGTGTGGCTCCAGGGGCCCAGCCTGGAGGGTGTGGGACCCAAGACTTTGAGGACAGAAGTCTGACAACACAAACTCAGCTTAGGTTTGGGAACGTAGGTATGGGAGGCCCGATCTACAAACCATGAGAAGAACTCTTCAGGATTTGAAGAAAGTGCGAGTCTGAGGCGCTTGCTCAGGCTTTTGTCTCTGGATTTTGTATCAGCGATGGCCGTGGAATGTCGGGGAGGCCTCATGGGCCATGGACGAATCTTCCTCTCTGAGGATTTGGCCCGATTCCCAATTGCTTTTCGTCAATCTGTGGGATGGGAGGACTCATTTCAGTTTTGTTACCTCAGGTGTCCCACCAAAAGAGGAATTCCAAAGCCAAGCCGTGGGGAAGACTGAAGGATCAACCCGAACTATGGTTAAAAATTGGGGCCTAGGGGCATGGCAAGCCCAATATGCTATCTCTTCATCCAGCAGCTGAGTGGCCTTACTTGAGGACTGGGCTCAGCCTGAGCGTCACAATGTGTGTTTTTGACCATTGTGGCCAACGAGCATGGGCAGGGCCTCATGGGCCACACTGGTTTCAACTACACTGAATGTTGGACAACATGCCAACCACAAGGTTTCTTGCCATGGGGAAGGAGTTCTGATTTATGCATCACCTTCAACCCTTGGCAGTGATTGGATATAAGGTCTAGGTTCTGAAACCTGAAAACCGAGGTTGGGAAGAGATGAGGACCTAAGGCCATGGCGGCTTGATGTGCTCAGTGTGCGTCCAGCTGTCTGGGAGGGTCCAGGGGGTCCAGGCTCAGGCTGTACCAGAAAGGGCATTAAAGCCCTGGTCAGCCTATGTATTTGGTGTACAGCCAAGGTCGGTGAAGGTTGGTCCTCATTTGGGATTACTGGGTAGCCCCAGAGGACAATGTTTTTCTTCTGCAGAGCCAGCAGAGTGCTGCATTGTAGTTCTGGATTGCCAAACTGGAGGGCTTGTGGGCCAGTAGTCTGACGACAAAAGTCTGAGAACACAAGCTAGGCTTAGGTTTCTGGGTGAGGCCATGGAAGGCACAATCTACAGACCTGAATCGAGATCTCGTGCATCTGAAGTCAGGGCGAGGATCAGACGATCGCTCAGGTTGGAGTTTCTGTCCCTGATGGCCCCTTCATGAATGGGGGCGGCATCAGGAGGCCATGGGTGTTTTCCCACGATGGGAGTTGTGAGAAGCTCCAAACTGCAGAGAGTCTTCCGCAGGACAATTGAGACCTGTTGTTTGGCTCCAGGCCAATGATTCTGAGCACGGTTCTAAGGATGAATGGCTGGGTAGCCCACCTCGCATTTTAATTGTCTCCTATCAACAAGACAGGTTAGATCTCCTGGATCTGTGGGGAGCAACCGAGGACGCTGAGTTGAAATGGACACCCCTGGGGATGGGTCCTAACGTGCTTTTGAGTCTATGGAGACCTTGGAATGAAGCGGTGGCGCTGGGGCCCTAAAGGGTTCTCCTAAACAGAGGCTTTGACACAGCTCCAACGTGCAAGTTTCCCATGTGTAGATGAGATGTTTTCTGATGGGTGAGTCAAGAAACAGCTATATGCTGCTTTTGAAATCCAGGCCTCTGAGGAGAGATGCCTCGAAACCAAAGCAATGGATCTGATTAGTGCCTAGGGGCCTGTTCTTTCGTTTTTACTTCTGGGGACATCTGTCTATGGGTCTGAGTGCAGGTAGGTGCTCAGTTGGGCTCAGATTGCCCCTGTTGTTCCTGGGAAGCCACCACTATTGAGATGGATCAGGGACTTTGGAGGTTTATCCTATTAGAAGGGTTGTGGCCATTGGAATGGGCACACACAATTCCCTTGGAGAGGGCAAGTACAGTCCTCAGGTTTGGCTCCAGGGGCCTGAGCCTGTAGGTTGTGTAGGCCAGGGCTGTTTGGACAGTTGTCTGAAAACACAAACTCGGCTTATGTTTAGGGTCATAGGTATGGCAGGACTGATCTACAGACCATGAGGAGAACTCTTCGGGATTTGAAAGAAGGGCGAGTGTGAGGCTCCTGCTCAAGTTTTTGTCTCTGGATATCGTGTCACTCATGGTCGTGGAATTTCTGGGTGACTTCATGGGAAATGGGCGAGTGTTAAGCTCTGGTGGATTGGCCCCGTCCAAAGAGTTTGGGGTCATTCTGTGGGCTGGAAGACGTCCGTTTTTTTTTTTTTATTGTTGTTTTTTTCTTTTTTAACCTCAGGTGTCCCAAAAAATGAGGGATTCCAGAGTAGAGCCCTGGGTTGGGGCGACTGGACCATCAGAAATCTGGTTAAAAATAGGGGCCTATGGACATGTCAAGCCCATTATGACATCTAATGGTGCAGCCACTGAGAGGACTTACTAGAGGACAGGACTCATGCTGAGGGTCACAATGCGTGTGTATGCCCTCGTCGCACTCAAGAATGGGCGGGGCCTCAGGGTGAATGCTGGTTTCTCCTACACTGAAGGTTGGACAACGTGCCAACCACAAGGGTTCTTGCCATGGGTAAGGAGGAGTTCTGATTTCTGCATCACACTTACCCCTGGGCAGTGATTGGAGGTAAGGTCTCCGTTCTGAAGCCTGAAAACTGAGGTAGGGAAGAGATGATGACCTAAGGCCATGGCGGGTTTTATGTGCTCAGTGTGCGGTCAGCTTTCTGGGTGTTGGTCAGGAGGTCCGGGCTCAGGTTGTGTTCGACAGTGCATTAGTGCCCAGGTTAGACTATATAATTTGGGTAAAGTCGAGTGCTGTGTAGGTTTACCCTCATTTAAGGTGCCTGGGCAGCTGATGAGGCAATAATTTTTTTTCTAGAGGGCAGGCAGAGTGCTGCATTGTGGGTCCGGAATTGCCAAACTTGAGGGCTTCGGGGCCAGGAGTGTGAGGACGGAAGTCTGAGAAGACAAGCTAGACTTGGGTTTCAGGGCGAGGGCACGGCAGGTACCCCCTGCAGATCTGAACCAATATCTCATGCATCTGAAGTCAGGGCGAGGATCAGACGTTGGCTCAGGTTGGAGTTTCTGAGCATGACGGCCGCTTCATGAAGGGAGCGGAATCTCGAGGCCATTGAGGTTTTCCCACGTTGGGAGTTGTGGGATGCCCCCTTCAAGGATTCCTTCTGCGGGACAATTGAGACCTGTTGGACAGCTCCAGGACATCCCATATGGAATGACTCCAGAGCACCGTTCGCGGATGGATGCCTGGGAAGCCCGCCTCGCATTCCAATTGTCTCCTAGCAACAAGACAGTTTAGATCTGATGGATCTGCCGGAGCAACCGGGGTGGCTGAGTTGAAATGGACTTTCCTGAGGATGGGTCCTAATGTGTTTTTGTATCCATGAGGGCCTTGGAATGGGGTGGTGGCACCGGGACCCTGAAGTACTCTCCTAAGCTTTGTACATGGCTCCCATGCACAGGTTTCCTTGTGGAGACGAGATGAGTTCTGATGGGTGCCTCAGGAAAACACCTATGCTCGTAATGAAATCAGACTTTTGAGGACACATGCCTGTAAGCCAAAGCAATGGATCCTATTATGGCCTAGGGTCCTGTCTGGTTCAATCTTCTTCTCTGGGGACATCCATCTATGGTATGAGTGGAGGTCGATTATCAGCTGGTGTCAGACAGTACTTGTTTGTTCCGGGCGACCTACACTATTGGGATAGCCTCAGGGACTTTGGAGGTTTCTCCTAATTTGTACGATTTTGGACCATGGAATGGGCAGAATTCCCATGGATTGGTAGGTCCAGTCCTAATGTGTGGCTCCAGTGGCCCAGCCTGGAGGGTGTGTGGCCCAAGACTTTGAGGACAGAAGTCTGAAAACACAAACTCAGCTTAGGTTTGGGGACGTAGGTATGGCAGGCCCGATCTACAAACCAGAGAAGAACTCCTCAGGATATGAAGAAAGTGCGAGTCTGAGGTGCTTGCTCAGGCTTTTGTCTCTGGATTTTGTATCAGTGATGGCCGTGGAATGTCGGGGAGGCCTCATGGGCCATGGACGAATCTTCCTCTCTGAGGATTTGGCCCGATTCGCAATTACTTTTTCAATCTGTGGGATGGAAGGACTCATTCAGTTTTGTTACCTCAGGTGTCCCACCAAAAGAGGAATTCCAAAGCCAAGCCGTGGGGAAGACTGAAGAGACAACCCGAACTATGGTTAAAAATTGGGGCCTAGGGGCATGGCAAGCCCAATATGCTATCTCTTCATCCAGCCACTGAGTGGCCTTACTTGAGGACTGGGCTCAGCCTGAGGGTCACAATGTGTTTTTGTGACCAATGTGGCCCACGAGCATGGGCGGGGCCTCATGGGCCACACTGGTTTCAATGACACTGAACGTTGGACAACATGCCAACCACAACGTTTCTTGCCATGGGGAAGGAGTTCTGATTTCTGCATCACCTTCAACCCTGGGCAGTGATTGGAGATATGGTCTAGGTTCTGAAACCTGAAAACTGATGTTGGGAAGAGATGACGACCTAAGGCCATGGCGGCTCGATATGCTCAGTGTGCCGCCAGCTGTCTGGGAGGGGCCAGGGGGTCCAGGCTCAGGCTGTGTCCGAAAGGGCATAAGTGCCCTGGTCAGCCTATGTATTTGGGGTACAGCCAAGGTCGGTGCAGGATGATCCTCATTTGGTGTTACTGGGTAGCCCCAGAAGACAATGTTTTTCTTATGCAGAGCCGGCAGAGTGCTGCATTGTAGTTCTGGATTGCCAAACTGGAGGGCTTGTGGGCCAGTAGTCTGACGACAAAAGTCTGAGAACACAAGCTAAGCTTAGGATTCTGGGTGAGGCCATGGCACGCACAATCTACAGACCTGAATCGAGGTCTCGTGCATCTGAAGTCAGCGCGAGGATCAGACGATCGCTCAGGTTGGAGTTTCTGTCCCTGATGGCCCCTTCATGAATGGGGGGGGGGCATCAGGAGGCCATGGGTGTTTTCCCACGATGGGAGTTGTGAGAAGCTGCAAATTGCAGAGAGTCTTCTGCAGGACAATTGAGACCTGTTGTTTGGCTCCAGGCCAATGATTCTGAGCAGGGTTCTAAGGATGGATGGCTGGGTAGCCCACCTCGCATTCCAATTGTCTCCTAGCAACACGACAGGTTAGATCTCCTGGATCTGTGGCGAGCAACCGAGGACGCTGAGTTGAAATGGACACCCCTGGGGATGGGTCCTAACGTGCTTTTGTGTCTATGGAGACCTTGGAATGAAGCGGTGGCACTGGGGCCCTAAAGGGTTCTCCTAAACAGAGGCTTTAACACAGCTCCAACGTGCAAGTTTCCCATTTGTAGATGAGATGTTTTCTGATGGGTGAGTCAAGAAACAGCTATATGCTGCTTTTGAAATCCAGGCCTCTGAGGAGAGATGCCTGGAAACCAAAGCAATGGATCTGATTAGTGCCTAGGGGACTGTTCTTTCCTTTTTACCTCTGGGGACATCTGTCTATGGGTCTGAGTGCAGGTAGGTGCTCAGTTGGGCTCAGATTGCCCCTGTTTTTCCTGGGAAGCCACCACTATTGAGATGGATCAGGGTCTTTGGAGGTTTATCCTATTAGAAGGGTTGTGGCCATTGGAATGGGCACACACAATTCCCTTGGAGAGGGCAAGTACAGTCCTCAGGTTTGGCTCCAGGGGCCTAAGCCTGTAGGTTGTGTAGGCCAGGGCTGTTTGGACAGTTGTCTGTAAACACAAACTCGGCTTATGTTTCGGGTCATAGGTATGGCAGGACTGATCTACAGACCATGAGGAGAACTCTTCGGTATTTGAAAGAAGGGCGAGTGTGAGGCTCCTGCTCAAGTTTTTGTCTCTGGATATCGGGTCACTCATGGTCGTGGAATTTCTGGGTGACTTCATGGGAAATGGACGAGTCTTACTCTCTGGTGGTTTGGCCCCCTCCAAAGAGTTTGGGGTCATTCTGTGGGCTGGAAGAAGTCCGTTTTTATTTTTATTCTTGTTTTTTTCTTTTTTATCCTCAGGTGTCCCACCAAATGAGGGATTCCAGAGTAGAGCCCTGGGGAGGGGCGACTGGACCATCAGAAATTTGGTTAAAAATTGGGGCCTAGGGACATGTCAAGCCCATTATGACATCTAATGGTCCAGCAACTGAGAGGACTTACTAGAGGACAGGACTCATGCTGAGGGTCACAATGCGTGTGTATGCCCTCCTCGCACTCAAGAATGGGCGGGGCCTCAGGATGAATGCTGGTTTCTCCTACACTGAACGTTGGACAACGTGCCAACCACAGGGTTCTTGCCATGGGTAAGGAGGAGTTCTGATTTCTGCATCACACTCACCCCTGGGAAGTGATTGGAGATAAGGTCTCGGTTCTGAAGCCTGAAAACTGAGGTAGGGAAGAGATGATGACCTAAGGCCATGGCGGGTTTTATGTGCTCAGTGTGCGGTCAGCTTTCTGGGTGTTGCTCAGGAAGTCCGGGCTCAGGTTGTGTTCGACAGTGCATGAGTGCCCAGGTTAGACTATATAATTTGGGTAAAGTCGAGTGCTGTGTAGGTTTACCCTCATTTAAGGTGCCTGGGCAGCTCATGAGGCAATAATTTTTTTTCTAGAGGGCAGGCAGAGTGCTGCATTGTGGGTCCGGAATTGCCAAACTTGAGGGCTTCGGGGCCAGGAGTGTGAGGACGGAAGTCTGAGAAGACAAGCTAGACTTTTGTTTCAGGGCGAGGGCACGGCAGGTACCCCCTGCAGATCTGAACCAATATCTCATGCATCTGAAGTCAGGGCGAGGATCAGACGTTGGCTCAGGTTGGAGTTTCTGAGCATGACGGCCGCTTCAAGAAGGGAGCAGAATCTCGAGGCCATTGAGGTTTTCCCACGTTGGGAGTTGTGGGATGCCCCCTTCAAGGATTCCTTCTGCGGGACAATTGAGACCTGTTGGACAGCTCCAGGACATCCCATATGGAATGACTCCAGAGCACCGTTCGCGGATGGATGCCTGGGAAGCCCGCCTCGCATTCCAATTGACTCCTAGCAACAAGACAGTTTAGATCTGATGGCTCTGCGGGAACAACCGGGGTGGCTGAGTTGAAATGGACTTTCCTGAGGATGGGTCCTAATGTGTTTTTGTGTCCATGAGGGCCTTGGAATGGGGGGGGTGGCACCGGCAACCTGAAGTACTCTCCTAAGCTTTGGACATGGCTCCCATGCACAGGTTTCCTTGTGGAGACGAGATGAGTTCTGATGGGTGCCTCAGGAAAACCCCTATGCTCGTATTGGAATCAGGCTTTTGAGGACACATGCCTGTAACCTAAAGCAATGGATCCTATTATGGCCTAGGGTCCTGTCTGGTTCAATCTTCTTCTCTGGGGAGATCCATCTATGGTATGAGTGGAGGTCGATTATCAGCTGGTGTCAGACAGCCCTTGTTTGTTCCGGGCGACCTACACTATTGGGATGGCCTCAGGGACTTTGGAGGTTTCTCCTAATTTGTACGATTTTGGACCATGGAATGGGCAGAATTCCCATGGATTGTTAGGCACAGTCCTAATGTGTGGCTCCAGAGGCCCAGGCTGGAGGGGGTGTGGCCCAAGACTTTGAGGACAGAAGTCTGAAAACAGAAACTCAACTTAGGATTGGGGATGTAGGTATGGCAGGCCCGATCTACAAACCATGAGAAGAACTCTTCAGGATATGAAGAAAGTGCTAGTCTGAGGCGCTTGCTCAGGCTTTTGTCTCTGGATTTTGTTTCAGCGATGGCCGTGGAATGTCGGGGACGCCTCATGGCCATGGACGAATCTTCCTCTCTGAGGATTTGGCCCGATTCCCAATTGCTTTTCGTCAATCTGTGGGATGGGAGGACTCATTTCAGTTTTGTTACCTCAGGTGTCCCACCAAAAGAGGAATTCCAAAGCCAAGCCGTGGGGAAGACTGAAGGGACAACCCGAAATATGGTTAAAAATTGGGGCCTAGGGGCATGACAAGCCCAATATGATATCTCTTCATCCAGCCACTGAGTGGCCTTACTTGAGGATTGGGCTTGGCCTGAGGGTCACAATGTGTGTTTGTGACCAATGTGGCCCACGAGCATGGGCGGGGCCTCATGGGCCACACTGGTTTCAACTACACTGAGCGTGGACACCATGCCAACCACAAGGTTTCTTGCCATGGGGAAGGAGTTCTGATTTATGCATCACCTTCAACCCTGGGCAGTGATTGGAGATAAGGTCTAGGTTCTGAAACCTGAAAACCGAGGTTGGGAAGAGATGACGACCTAAGGCCATTGCGGCTGGATGTGCTCAGTGTGCGGCCAGCTGTATGGGAGGGGCTAGGGGGTCCAGGCTCAGGCTGTGTCAGAAAGGGCATTAGTGCCCTGGTCAGCCTATGTATTTGGGGTACAGCCAAGGTCGGTGCAGTTTGATCCTCATTTGGGGTTACTGGGTAGCCCCAGCGGACAATGTTTTTCTTCTGGAGGGCCGGCAGAGTGCTGCATTGTCGTTCTGGATTGCCAAACTGGAGGGCTTGTGGGCCAGTAGTCTGAGGACAACAGTTTGAGAACACAAGCTAGGCTTAGGTTTCTGGGTGAGGCCATGGCAGGCACAATCTACAGACCTGAATTGAGATCTCGTGCATCTGAAGTCATGGCGAGGATCAGACGATCGCTCAGGTTGGAGTTTCTGTCCCTGATGGCCCCTTCATGAATGGGGGGGCATCACGAGGCCAAGGGGGATTTCCCACGACGGGATTGTGAGAAGCTCCAAACTGCAGAGAGTCTTCTGCAGGACAATTGAGACCTGTCGTTTGGCTCCAGGCCAATGATTCTGAGCAGGGTTCTAAGGATGGATGGTAGGGTAGCCCACCTCGCATTCCAATTGTCTCCTAGCAACAAGACAGGTTAGATCTCCTGGATCTGTGGGGAGCAACCGAGGACGCTGAGTTGAAATGGACACCCCTGGGGATGGGTCCTAACGTGCTTTTGTGTCTATGGAGACCTTGGAATGAAGCGGAGGCACTGGGCCCTAAAGGGTTCTCTTAAACAGAGGCTTTGACACAGCCCCAACGTGCAAGTTTCCCATGTGTAGATGAGATGTTTTCTGATGTGTGGGTCAAGAAACAGCTATATGCTGCTTTTGAAATCCAGGCCTCTGAGGAGAGATGCTTGGAAACCAAAGCAATGGATCTGATTAGTGCCTAGGGGCCTGTTCTTTCCTTTTTACCTCTGGGGACATCTGTCTATGGGTCTGAGTGCAGGTAGGTGCTCAGTTGGGCTCAGATTGCCCCTGTTTTTCCTGGGAAGCCACCACTATTGAGATGGATCAGGGACTTTGGAGGTTTATCCTATTAGAAGGGTTGTGGCCATTGGAATGGGCACACACAATTCCCTTGGAGAGGGCAAGTACAGTCCTCAGGTTTGGCTCCAGGGGCCTGAGCCTGTAGGTTTTGTAGGCCTGGGCTGTTTGGACAGTTGTCTGAAACACACACCCTCCAGGTTAGGGCCCCTGGAACCACACCTCAGGATTGTTCCTGCCCTCTCAAAGGGAATTCTTCATATTCCATTTGCCACAACCATATAAATCAGGAGAAATCTCCAATGTCCCTGGGACCATACCAATTTTGTAGGCCGCTTGGAACAAACAGGGGTGATCTGACACTAGCTGAGCAACTAGCTCCACACCAACTCGGAGACAGATGTCCCCAGAGAAGAACATTGAACTGGACAGGCCCCTAGGCCCTAATCAGATCCATTGCTTTGGTTTCCAGGCATCTCTTCTCAGAGGCCTGGTTTCCAATACCAGCCTATGGGGTTTCCAGAGGCCCCTTCAGAGCAAGTCTTGTCTGCACATTGGAAACTTGCTCGAGGAGCTATGTCAGAACCTCAGAGGCCTGGTTTTCAATACCACCATATGGGGGTTTCCTGAGTCCAGTCAGAACAAATGTCTTCTCCACATGGGAAATGTGCTCTTTCAAGCTGTGTCAAAACCTCCGGCTAGGAAAATCCTTCAGGGCCCCGGTGCCACCACCTCATTCAAAGGTCTCCATGGACACAATCCCACATTAGGACCCATCTGCAGGAGAGTCTATTTCAACTCAGTGCCCTTGGGTGCTCCCCTAGAGCCAGCAGATCGAACCTATCTTGTCACTAGGAGACAATTGGAATGTGAGGCGGGCTGGCTAGGCATCCATCTGTAGAAAACTACTCTGAAGTAATTTCATATGGGACGTCCTGGAGCCATCCAAGAGGTCACAGCTGTCCTGCAGAAGGAATCCTTGCGCTTTGGAGCACCTCACAACTCCCATCATGGGAAAAGCTCTGTGGCCTCGTGGTGCACCGTCCCCTTCATGAAAGAGCCATCTTGGACAGAAACTCCAACCTGAGCCAACGTCTAATCCTCGCCCTGACTTCAGATGCACGAAATCTTGATTCAACTCTGCAGAGTGTGACTGCCGAAACCCTGCCCCGAAGCAAAACCTAGCTATTGTTCTCAGACTTCGTCCTCACACTCCGAGCCCACCAGCCCTCCAGTTAGGGAATTCTGGAGAGACACAATGCAGCACTCTGACTGCCCTCCAGAAGAGAAACGTTGTCCTATGGGGCTAACCAGAAACACCAAATGAGGATCAACCTGCATGCCACTTGACTCTACCCCAATTATACAGTTTCACTTCGGCGTTAATGCCCTGTCTTGCACAGCCTGAGGTCTGAATTCCCAACCGACACCCAGACAGCTGGCTGTACACTGAGCACATCAGACCCGCCATGGCTTTAGGTCATCATCTCTTCCCAACCTTGGTTTTCAGGCTTCAGAACCTAGACCTTATATATACTCACTACCCAGGGGTGAACGTGATGCAGAAATGAAACTCCTTCTTCCTCAAGGCAAGAAACCTTGTGGTTGGCATGTTTTCCAACGTTCAGTGTAGGAGAATCCAGTGTAGCCCATGAGTCCCCGCCCATGCTTGAGAACCGCAATGGGCACAAACACATTGGGACCCTCAGTGTGAGCCCTGTCCTCAAGTAAAGCCTCTCAGGGGCTGGACCAAGAACCCGCATTGCCATCCCTAGTCCCCCAATATTAATGAGAGGTTGAGAGGTCTAGTCACCCCTATTCAGTTCTCTGCTCTGGAACCCCTGAGGAAAAAAATATCGAAGGGTCTCCTCCATCCCCTGAATGAGCCCCAAAACTTGGGATTTGACCAAATCTTAAAAGAGAAAGAATCATCCATGGCCAAAGAGGCCATCCCGTCATTCCATGGCCACCATTGACACAAAATCTAGAGACAAAAGCCTGGAGATATGCCTCACACTTGCCCTTTGTTCATAGCCTGAAAAATTCTCCTCACGGACTATAGATCAGGCCTGTCATACCTACGTCCCCAAACCTAAGCTGAGTTTGGGTTTTCAGATTTCTGTCCCCACTGTCCTGGCCCACACACCCTCCAGGCTGGGGCCCCTGGAGCCATGCCTCAGGACTGTGCCTGCCTTCTCCAAGCAAATTCTGCCCATTCCATTGGCCACAACCCTAAAGATTAGGAGAACACTCCAACGTCCCTGAGGCCATCCCAATAGTGTTGGCCACTCAGGGCAAACAGGGTGATCTGTCCCAAGATGAGCAACTACCTCAACTCAGACCCATAGACAGATAACCCCAGAGAAGAAGATTGAACCAGACAGGCACCTAGGACCTAATCAGATCCATTGCTTTTGATTCCAGGCATCTCTCCTCAGAGGCCTGGTTTCCAATACCAGCATATGTGTTCTTCTGGAGGTACCAGTCTGAACAAATCTCATTTCCACATGGGAAACATGCATTTTGGAGCTGTGTCACAACCTCCACTTAAGGGAAACCTTCAGGTCCCAGCAGCCAACACCCCATTCCAAGGTCTCCATGGACACAAACACACATTATGACCCATCCGCAGGCGAGTCCATTTCAACACATCCCCTTTGGTTGCTCCCCAAAAGAAGCAGATCGAACCTGCCTTGTCACTAGGAGACAATAGGAATGTGAGGCGGGCACTCCAGGAATCCATCCTTAGAACCCTGCACTGCCGTGGTTCCGCATGGGACGTCCTGGAGCAATCTGATCGGTCTCGACTGTCCCGTAGAAGGAATCCTTGCCGATTGGAGCAACATACAATGCCAATCGTGGGAAAGTCTCCATAGCCCCATGATGCCCCCCACCATCATGAAGGGGCCATCCTGAACAGAAACTTCAACCTGAGCCTACGTCTGATCCTCGCCCTGACTTCAGATGCATGAGATTTAGATTTAGCTCTACAGAGTGTGCCTGCCATGATCTTGACCCAAAACCTAAGCCTAGCTTGTGTTCTCACACTTCCTTCCTCACAATTCTGGCCCACAAGCCCTCCAGTGTGAGAATTCCGTCGCCACAATGCAGCACTCTTCCTTCCCTCCAGAAGAAAAACGTTGCCCCTGGGGCTACCCAGAAAGGCCAAATGAGGATCAACCTGCATGCCACTCAACTTTACTCCAATTATACAGTCTAAGCTTGGCACTAATGCCCTGTCTGACACAGCCTGAGCCTGGACCTCCTGGATGACACCCAGAAAGGTGGTGTCACACCTAAGGACTGTGCCAGTGCTCTCCAAGGGAACTCTGCCCGTTTCATTTGCCACACCCTTACAGATTAGGAGAAACCTCCAATTCCCAAGACCAGTCCAATAGTGTTGGCCTCCCCCAACAAACATGGGTGATCTGACACAAGCTGAGCAGTGACCTCCATTCTGAATCTTAGACAGAGACACTCAGAGGAGAATATTGAAAAGGACAGGCCCCTAGACCGTAATCAGATCCATTGCTTTGGATTCCAGGCATTGTTCCCCAGATGCTTGGTTTCCAATACCAGGTTGTGGGGGTTTCAGAACAAATCTCGTCTCTACATGGGAAACTTGCTCTTTGGAGCTGCATCAAAACCTCAGGTTAGGAGAATTCTTTAGGGCAACAGAGCCACTGCCCCATTCCAAGGGATCCATGGACACAAATCCACATCGACTGATCCTCATGAGATTCCATTTCAATTCAGGCCCCTCGGTTGTTCCCCCAGTGACAGCAGATCAAATCCTCCTTTTCACTAGGACACAACTGGAATGCAAGTTGGACTGCCCAGGCATCCATCATTAGAACTGTGCTTTGGAGCATTTCTTATGGGACGTCCTTGATCCATCCAAAAAGTCGTGACTGTCCCGCTGACGGAATCCTTGTGGTTTGGAGCATCACACACTCACAAAGTTGGAAATCTTCCATGGTTTCCTGATGCCCCCCCCCACCTTAATGAAGGGGACATCATGTACAGAAACTCCAACCTAAGCCAACATCTGATCCTCGCCCTGAATTCAGATGCACGAGATCTCATTTCAGGTCTGTAGAGTGTGCCTGCCATGTCACCGCTGCGAATTCAAAGCTGAACTTGTGTTCTCAGACTTCTGTCCTAAAACACCTGGCCCACAAGCCCTGAAGTTGGCAATTCTGGAGCCAGAATGCAGCACTCTGCCTGCCCTCCAGAAGAAAATCTTTGCACTATGGGGCCAACCAGAAACCCCAAATGAGGACCAACCTTCACATCACTCGACTGTACCCCAATTATACAGTCTAGCCTGGGGACTAATGCCCTGCCTGACACAGCCTGAGCCCAGACCTCATGATGGACACAGACATCTGGCTGCACACTAAGTGCATCGGACCCACCATGGCCTTAGGTCGTCATCTCTTACCAACCTCGGTTTTCAGGCTTCAGAATCTAGACCTTATCTCTACTCACTGCCATGCCATGTACGTGATGCAGAAATCAGAACTCCTCCTTCCCCATGACCAGAAACCCTGTGGTTGGCATGTTGTCCAACGTGCAGTGTAGGAGAAACCAGCATGGCCCATGAGGCCTCAGACATGCTTGAGGGCTGCGATGGGCACAAACACACATTAGGATCCTAAGCATGATCCCTGGCCTCAAGTAAAGCCTCTCCGGGGATGGACCAAGAGCCCACATATGGAGATTACCATGCCCCTACTCCCCAAACCTTAACCAGTGCTTGAGAAGTCTAGTCACCCCTACTCAGATCTCTTCTCTAGAATCCCTCCTTGGTGGGACACATGAGGTTAAAAAAAAAAATAGAGAAAGGACTCCTACCGTCCAAAGAATGACCGCAAACACTTGGAATTGGGCCAAATTCACAGAGAGAAATACTCGTCCATGGCTGATGAGGCCATCCTGACATTCCACGGCCACCATTGACACAAAATCCGGAGACAAAAGCCTGAAAAAGCGCCACACACTCGCCCTTTGTTCAAAGCCTGAAAAATTCTCACGGTCTGTAGATCGGGCCTGCCATACCTATGTCCCCAAACCTAAGCCACGTTTGTGTTTTCAGACTTCTGTCTCCATTGTCCTGGCCCACACACCCTCAAGGCTTGGCCCCATGGAGCCACACCTCAGGACTGTGCCTGCCCTCTCCATGGGAATTCTGCTCATTCCTTTGGCACAACCTGACAGATTAGGAGAAACATCCGAAGTCCCCGAGGCCACCCCAATATTGTAGGATGTCCGGGACAAACAGGGACCATCTGCCACAAGCTGAGCCACTACCTCCAATCAGACCTGTAGATAGATATCCATAGAAAAGAAGATTGAACAGGACAGGCACCTAGGCCCTAAACGAATCCATTGCTTTTGTTTTCACGTATCTCTCCTCAGAGGCCTGGATTCCAATACCAGCACATTGGGGTTTCTGGAGCTACCAATCAGAACAAATCGCATGATACATGGGAATCATGCTATATGGAACTGTGTCAAAACCTCCAGTTAGGAGAAAATTTCACGTCACTGGAGCCACCGCCCCATTCCAATGTCTCAATGGACACAATCCCACATTATGACCCATCCTCAGGAGAGTCCATTTCAACTCAAACCTGGCGGTTGCTCACCCAGTGCCAGCAGATCAAACCTGCTTTGTCACTAGGAGACAATTGGAATGCGAGTTCGTTGCCCAGGTATCCGTTGTTAGAACTCTGCACTGGAGAAATTCCTAATGGGGTGTCCTTGATCCATTCAACAGGTCTCAACTGTCCTGCAGAAGGAATTCTTGTGGTTTGCAGCATCACACACTCGCACCGTGGGAAAACCTCCATGGCCTCGTGATGCCTCCACCTTCAGGTAGAGGACATCATGGACAGAAACTCCCGTCTGATCCTCGCCCTGACTTCAGATGCATGAGATCTCAATTCAGCTCTGCAGAGAGTGCCTGCCTTGCCCTCGCCCCAAAACCTAAGCCAGCTCACGTTCTCAGACTTCCGTCCTCACACTCCTGGCCCACAAGCCTTCAACTTTGGGAATTCTGGAGACAAAATGCAGCACTCTGCCTGCCCTCCAGAAGAGAGACTTTGCCCTAGGGGTCTACCCAGAAACATCAAATGAGGATCAACCTGCAATTCTCTAGACTGTACCCCAATTATACAGTCTAGCCTGGGCACTAATGCCCTGTCTGACACAGCCTGACCCCAGACCTCGTGACCGACACCCAGACACCTGGCCTCACACTGAACACTTCGAACATGCCATGGCCTTAGGTCATCATCTCTTCCCAACCTTGGTCTTCAGGCTTCAGAACCTAGACATTATCTCCACTCACAACTAAGTGATGTACGTGATGCAGCAATCAGAACTTCACCTTCCCCATGACCAGAAACCTTGTGGTTGGCATGTTGTCCAACGTTCAGTATATGAGAACCCAGCATGGCCCATGAGGCCTCAGACATGCTTGAGGGCTGCGATGGGCACAAACACACATTAGGACCCTAAGCATGAACCCTGGCCTCAAGTAAAGCCTCTCCGGGGCTGGACCAAGAGCCTGCATCTGGGACTTGCCATGCCCCTACTCCCCCAATCCTAGCCAGAGCTTGAGAAGTCTAGTCAACCTTATTCAGAGCTCTTTTCTGGAATCCCTCTTTGGTGGGACACATAAGGTAAAAAAAAAAAAAAAACCAAGATAAAAAAAAAAAAAAAAGTAAGGACTCCTACCATCCAAAGAATGACCCCAAACACTTGGAATCTGGCCAAATCCACAGAGAGAAATACTCGTCCATGGTCGATGAGGCCAGCCTGACATTCCACAGCCACCATTGACACAAAATCCGGACACAAAAACCTGAAAAAGCGCCACACACTTGCCCTTTGTTCAGAGCCCCCAAAATTCTCAAGGTCTGTAGATCGGGCCTGCCATACCTATGTCCCCAAACCTAAGCCGAGTTTGTGTTTTCAGACTTCTGTCTCCATTGTCCTCACCCACACATTCTAAAGGCTGGGCCCCATGGAGCCACACCTCAGGAATGTGCCTGCCCTCTCCAAGGGAATTCTGCTCATTCATTTGGAACAACCTGACAGATTATGAGAATCATCCAAAATCTCTGAGGCCATCCCAATAGTGTAGAATGTCCTGGACATACAGGGACCCTCTGGCACAAGCTGAGCCACTACCTCCAATCAGAACCTTAGACAGATATCCATAGAAAAGAATATTGAACAAGACAGGCACCTAGGCCCTAATTGGATCCATTTCTTTTGTTTTCAGGCATCTCTCCTCAGAGGCCTGGATTCCAATACCAGCATAAGGGGGTTTCCAGAGCTACCTATCAGAAAAAATCTCGTCTCCACATGGGAATCTTGCTCTATGGAGCTGTGTCATAACCTCCAGTTAGGAGAAAACTTCAGGTCACTGGAGCCACTGCCCCATTTGAATATCTCCATGGACACAATCCCAAATTATGACCCATCCTCAGGAGAGTCCATTTCATCTAAACCCCCTCGGTTGCTACTCCAGAGCCAGCAGATTGAACCTGCCTTGTCGCTAGGAGACAATTGAAATGCGAGTTGGGCTCTTCAGGCATCCATCCTTAGAACCCTGCTCTTGCGTCGTTCCTTATGGGACATCCTTGAGCCATCCAACAGGTCTCGACTGTCCCACAGGAGTTCTTGTGCATGGACCACCTAACAACTCATATCATGGAAAGCTTCCAAGGTCACATGATGCCCCCAATCTTCATGAAGGCAGATCATGGAAAGAAACTCCAACCTGAGCCAACAGCTGATCTTCGCCTTGACTTCAGATGCACGAGATCTTGATTCAGCTCTTCAGAGTGTACCTGCTGTGCCCTCACCCCAAAACCTAAGCGTAGCTAGTGTTCTCCGACTTCCGTCCTCACTCTCCTGGACCACACGCCCTCTATTTTGGGATTTCCGATGACACAGTGCTGCACTCTGCCTGCCCTCTAGAAGAAAAATATTGCCCTATGGGTCTACCCAGAAACCTCAAATGAGGATAAACCTGCACGTCACTCAACTGTACACCAATTATATAGTCTAGCCTGTGCACTAATGCCCTGTCTGACATAACCTGAGGCCTGAATTCCCAACCGACACCCAGACAGCTTGCAGTACACTGAGAACATCAGAACCGCCATGGCCTTAGGTCGCCATCTCTTTCCAACTTCGGTTTTCAGGCTACAGAATCCTAGACCTTATCTCTACTCACTTCCCATGGGTGAACGTGATGCAGAAATCAGAACTCCTCCTTCCCTCTCGCCAGAATCTTGTGGTTGGCATCTTGTCCAACGTTCAGTGTAGGACCCCTGTAGGGCCTACAGGGGTAGTAGTAGGGCCCCTGAGGGTAGTGTAGGGTCCCTGAGGCCCTGCCTATGCTTAAGAGCTGCGGTGGGCTCAAACACACATTGGGACACTCAGTTTGAGCCCTGTCCTCAAGTAAAGCCTCTCAGTGGCTGGACCATGAGCCCGCATATGGGGCCTGCCATGCCCCAAGTCACCCAATCTTAACCAGAGGTAGAGACATCTAGTCACCCCTACTCAGGGCTCTGCTCTGGAATCCCTCTTTGGTGGGACATTTGAGGTAAATAAACACAGAAAGGACTCCTCCCACTCACAGAATGACCCCAATCACTTGGGATTGGGCCATCCCAAGTGATTGGGGTCCAGAGAGAAAGACTCGTCCATGGCCCATGAGGCCAGCCCGACATTCCACGGCCACTATTGACACAAAATCCAGAGACATAAGCTTCAGCAAGTGTTCACACTCACCCTTAGGTCATAGCCCAAAAAATTCTCCTCATAGTCTGTAGATTGGGCCTGCCATACCTACGTCCCCAAACCTAAGGCGAGTTTGTGTTTTCAGACTTCTATCCTGACATCCCTGTCCCACACACCCTCCAGACTGAGGCCCCTGGAGCCACACCTCAGGACTGTGCCTGCCCTCTCCAAGGAAATTCTTCCCATTCCATTGGCCACAACCCTACAGATAAGGAGAAACCTCCAAAGTCCCAGAGGCCATTCCAATAGTGTAGGCCACCCAGGACAAAGAGGGGCGATCTCTCACAAGCTGAGCAACGACGTCAACTCACCCGTAGACAGATAACCCAAGAGAAGAAGATTAAACTGGACTGGCCCCTAGAATGTAATTGGTTCCATTGCTTTTTTTTTCTAAGCATCTCTCCTCAGAGGCCTGTTTTCCAATACCAGCATATGGGGGATTCCAGAGATACCAATCAGAACAAATCTTGTCTTCACATGGGAAACTTATCCTTTGGAGCTCTGTAAAAGCCTCCAGTTAGGAGAAACCTTCAGGTAGCCGGAGCAACCGCCCTATTCCAAGGTCTCCATGGACACATACCCGCATTATGACCATTCTGCAGGAGAGTACATTTCAACTCAGCCCCGTGGATTACTCCCCCAGAGGCAGAATATCAAACCTGCCTTGTCGCTAGGAGACAACTGGAATGCAAAGCAGACTCTCTAGGCATCCATCCATGGAATCCTGCTCTGGCGCCGTTCCATATGGGATGTCCTGGAGCCTTCCAAAAGGTCTTGACTGTCCCACAGAAGGAATCCTTGCAGATTGGAGCATCTCACAACTCCTATCGTGGGAAAACCTACATGGCCTCATGAGATGCTCCCCTTTATAAAGGGGCCATCATGGACAGAAACTCCAACCTGAGCCAACTTCTGATGCATTGCTTTGGTTTCTAGGTATCTCTCCTCAGAGGCCTGGTTTCCAATATCAGAATATGGGGGTTTCCTAAGGAAACAATCAGAACAGATCTCATCTCCACATGGGAAACTTGCTCTTTGGAGCTGTGTCAATACCTCAGGTTAGGAGGATCCTTCAGGGCGCTGGCACCATGGGCCAATCCCAAGGTCTCCAAGGACACAAACTTACATTATGAACCATTCTCAGGAGAGTCCATTTCAAATCAGCCCACTCGGCTGCTCACCCAGAGTCAGCAGATCAAACCTTCTTTGTTACTAGGAGACAGTTAGAATGGGAGGAGGGCTGCCCAGGCATCCATCCTTAGACCCTGCTCTGGAGAACTTCTTTATGGGACGTCTTGAATCCAACCAAACTGTCTTGACTGTCTCGCAGAATGAATCCTTGTGGTTTGAAGCATCACACAATAACACTGTGAGAAAACCTCCATTTCCTCATGATGCCCCACACCTTCATAAATGGGCCATCATGGACAGAAACTCTGGAGACACAATGCAGCACTCTGCCTGGCCTCCAATGCAGCACTCTGCCTGGCCCTATAGGGCTAACCAGAAACGCCAAATGAGTAACAACCTGCATGCCACTCGACCATACCCCAATTATACAGTCTAGCCTGTGCACTAAAGCCCTGTCTGACACAGCCTGAGGGCAGACCTCCAGTCCAACACCAGGACAGCTGGCCGTACACTGAGCATATCATACCCACAATGGCTTTAGGCCATCATCTCTACCCAACCTCAATTTTCACCTTCAGAACCTAGACCTTATCTCCACTCACTGCTCAGGAGTGAACGTGATGCAAGAATCAGAACTTCTCCTTCGCCATGGCAAGAAACCTTGTGGTTTGCATGTTGTCCAACGTTCATTGTAGGAGAAAGCAGCATGGACTATGAGGTCCCACCTATCCCTGAGGGCCACAATTTGCACAAACACATATTGTGACCCTCAGCGTGAGCCCTATCCTCATGTGAAGCCTCTTAGTGACTGGAACAACAGCCCACATATGGGGCTTGCCAAGCCCCTAGTCACCCAATCTCAACCAGAGTTCGAGATGTCTAGTCACCCGACTCAGGGCTCTGCTCTGGAATCCCTCTTTGGTGGGACACCTGAGGTTAAAAAAAAAAAAAATACAGAAAGGACTTTTCCCATCCACAGAATGATCCCAACCCCTTGGGATCAGGCCAAATCACCAGAGAAAGAATTGTCCATGGCCCTTGAGAACACCCCGACATTCCACGGCCACCGTTGACACAAAATCCAGAGACAAAAGCCTGAGCAAGCGCCACATACTCGCCCTTTGTTCATAGCCCGGAAAATTCTCACGGTCTGTAGATCCAGCCTTCATACATACATCCCCAAACCTAAGCTGAGTTTGTGTTTTCAGACTTCGGTCCCCAAAGGCATGGCCCACACACCATCCAAGCTGGGGCCCCTGGAGCCACACCTCAGGACTGTGGCTTCCCTCTCCAGGGGAATTCTGCCATTTCCATTGGCCACAACCTTATAGATTAGGAGAAACCTCCAAACTCCCCGAGGCCATCCGAATAGTGTTGGCTGCCCAGGACAAACAGGGATGATCTTTCACAAGTTAGGAAACTACCTCCACTCAGACCCAGAGACAGATATCCCCATAGAATAAGATTGAAATGGACAGGCACTTAGGCCCTAATCAGATCCATTGCTTTTGTTTCCAGGCATCTCTCCTCAGAGGCCTGGTTTCCAATACCAGCATAGGGGGATTACTGAGGCACTCATCAGAAAAATCTCGTCTCCACATAGGAAATTTACTCTTTGGAGCTCTATAAAAACCTCTGTTTAGGAGAATCTTTCAGGGCCCCGGATCAAGCGCCCCATTCCAAGGTCTCCATGGACTTAAACCCACATTATGATCTATCCTCGGGAGCGTCCATGTCAACTCAACCCCCTTGGTTTCTCCCCCAGGGCCTGCAGATCAAACCTGCCTTGTCGCTAGGAGACAACTAGAATGGGAGGTGGGCTGCCTAGGCATCAATCCTTAGAACCCTACTCTGGAGTCATTCCATATGGGACATCCTAGAGCCATCCAACAGGTCTCAAGTGTCCCACAGAAGGAATCTTTGCAGTCTGGAGCATCTCAGAACTCCCATTGTGGGAAAATCTACATGGCCTCTTGAGACGCTCCACTTTATAAAGTGGCCATCATGGACAGAAACTCCAACCTGAGCAAACGTCTGATATTCGCCCTGACTTCAGGTGCATGAGATCTTGATTCAGCTCTGCAGACTGTGCCTTCTGTGCCCTCACCCCAAAAAATAAGCCTAGCTTGTGGTCTCAGACTACAGTCCTCACACCCCTGGCCCAAAAGCCCTACAGTTTCGGAATACTGGGGCCACAATGCAGCACTCTGCCTGCCCTCCCAGAGAAAAAACGTTGCCTTATGGAACTACCTAGAGACCCGAATGAGGATCAATTGAACGCCACTCGACTGCACCCCAAATATACAGTCTACCCTGTCTAATGCCTTGTCTGACACAGCATGAGCCCACACCTCCAGACCTACGCTGAACAGCTGGCCGCACACTGAGCTCATTGGACCCAACAGGTCCTTAGGTCTTCATCTCTTCCCAACCTCGGTTTTCGGGTTTCAGAACCTAGACCTAAACTCCAATCACTGTCCAGCGGTGAACGTGATGCAGAAGTCACAACTCTTCCTTCGCCATGGCCAGAAACCTTGTGGTTGGCATATTCTCCAACGTTCAGTGTCGGAGAATCCAGCGTGGCCCATGAGGCCCTTCCCATGCTTGAGGGCCTTGTTGGCATAAATAGGCATTATGACCCTCAGCATGAGCCCTGTCCTCAAGGAAGGCCTCTCAGTGTCTGAATCAAGAGCCCACATATTGGACTTGCCATGCCCCTAGGCCCCCAAACTAAAACAGAGGTGGGGTTGTCCAGTTGTCCCTCCCGAGGACTCTGCTCTGGAATCCCTCCTTTATTGGGACACATGAGGTACAAAAAATAAAATAAAATAAAATAAAAAACAGATAGGACTCCTCCCATCCCACAGAACATACACAAACTCTTGGGATTGGGTCAAATCCTCAGAGAAGGAAAGCCGTCCACAACCCATGAGGCCACGCCAGCATTCCACCCACATTGTTGACACAAATCCAGAGACAAAATCTGAGCAAGCACCTCAAACTCACACTTTTTCATATCCTGAAGTGTTATCACGGTTTGTAGATTGGGCGTGCCATAACTATGTCCCCAATCCTAAGCGGAGTTTGTGTTTTCAGATTTTTGCTCCACAGGCCTGGCCCACACACCCTCAAGGTTGGGCCCCTAGAGCCAAACTCAGAACTTTGCCTGCCCTCTCCAGGGGATTTCTGCCCATTCCATTGACCACAAACCTATAGATTAGGAGAAACTCCAAAGTCCCGAGGCCATTCCAATATTATAGGTCGCCCAGGACAAACAGGGGAGATCTGACACAATCTGAGCAACTACCTCACCTCAGATACTTAGACACGTATCCCCAGCAAAGAGATTGAACCGGACAGGCACCTAGGCTCTAATCATATCCATTACTTTTGTTTTCAGTCATCTCTCCTCAGAGGCCTGTTTTCCAATACCAGCATATGGGAGATACCTTAGGCACTCATCAAAACAATTCTCTTCTCTACATAGGAAACATACTCTTTAGAGCTCCATCAAAACCTCCGGTTATGAACATCCCTCAAGGACCCGGATCAAGACCCCATTCCAAGGTCTCCATGGACACAAATGCACATTATGACCCATCCTCAACTCACCCATTTCAACACACCAGATTCGGTTGCTCCACTAGATCAGGCAGATCGAACTTGCCTTGGCTCTATGAGACACCTGGAATGGGAGGCAGGCTGCCCAGGCATCCATCCTTAGAACCCTGCTCTGGATAACTTCCTTATGGGATGTCCTGGAGCCATCCACCGGTCTCACCTGTCCCACAGAAGGAATCATTGCGGTTTGGAGCATCTCACAATTCAAATCGTGGGAAAACCTCCATGTCCTCGTGACACCCTCTTCTTCATGAAGGGGCCGTCATGGACAGAAACTCCGACCTAAGCCAACGTCTGATCCTAGCTCTGTCTTCAGGTATACGGGATCTCGAATCATCTCTGCAGAAGGTGCCTGCCGTTCCTTCACCCCGAAATCTAAGTCTGGCTTGTGTTCTCAGAATTTTTTCCTCACACTCCTGGCCCACAAGCCTTCCAGTTTGGGAATTCTGGAGCCAGTATGTGACACTGTGTCTTCCCTCCAGAAGAAAAACGTTGTCCTCTGGGGCTACCCAGTAACCACAAATGAGTACCATCCTGCACGAAACTCGACTGCACCCCAATGATACAGTCTAGCCTGGACACTAATTCGCTGTCTGCCACAGCCTGAGCCTGCACCTCCCAACCCACACTCAACAGCTGGCCGAACACTGAGCACATCAGACACACAATGGCCTTAGGGCTTCATCTCTTCCCAACCTCAGTTTTCAGGCTTCAGAACCTAGACGTTAAATCCAATCACAGTCCAGGAGTGAAAGTGTTGCAGAAATTAGAACTCGTTCTTCCCCATGGCCAGAAAACTTGTGGTTGCCATATTGTGCAATGTTCAGTGTAGGAGAAACCAGCATGGTACATTAGGCCACGCCCTGACTTGAGGGGCTCCTTGGGCTCAAAAACACATTGTGAAACTCAGTGTGAGACCTATCCTCAAGGAAGGCCTCTCAATGTCTGGACCAAGAGCCCAAATATGAAGCTTGCCATGTTCTTAGGTCCCAATGTTAACCAGAGGTCTGGTTGTCCAGTCGCCCCTCCCCAGGACTCTGCTCTGGAATGCCTCTTTTGGTGGTCCACCTGAGGTAAAAAAAACAGAAAGACCTCCTCCCTTCCGACAGAATGACCCCAAACTCTTGGGATCGGGTCAAATCCCCAGAAAGGGAGCCTCATAGATGGCCCATGAGGACCCCCCGACATTCCATGGCAATCAGTGACACATTTCCAGAAAAAAAAAAAAAAGCATGAGCAAGCACCTCACATTCGCCCTTTGTTCATATCCCGAAGAGTTCTCCTCACGGTCTATAGATCGGGCCGGCCATACCTACATCCTCCAACCTAAGTGGAGTTTGTGTTTTCAGACTTTTATTCCAAATAACCTTGGACCACACACGCTCCACACTTGGGTCCCTGGAGCCACACCTCAGGACTGTGCTTCCCGTTCAGGGGAATTCTTCCCATTCCATTGGCCACAACCTTGCAAATGAGGAAAAACCTCCAAAGTCACCGAGGCCATCCCAATAGTTTAGGCCGACCAGGACAAATAGGTGTGATCTCAAACCACCTGAGCAACTACCTCCACTCAGAAAACAGATGTCCCCAGAGAAGAATATTGAACCGGACAGGCCCCTAGGCCCTAATCAGATCCATTGCTTTGGTTTCCAGGCATCTCTCCTCAGAGGCCTCGTTTCCAATACCAGCATATGGTGGTTTCCTGAGGCACCAATAAGAACAAATCTCGTCTCCCCATGGAAAACTTGCTCATTGGAGCTTTGTCATAACCTCTGGTTAGGAGAATCCTTCAGGGCCCTGGTGCCACTGCCCCATACCAAGGTCTCCATGGACTCAAACCAACATTAAGACCATCCTCAGGAAAGTCCATTCAACTCAGCCCCCTCTGTTGCTACCCCAAGCCAGCAGAACAAACGTTTCTTGTTGCTAGGAGACAATTGGAATGTGAGGCTGCTGCCCAGGCATCCATACGTAGAAACCTGTTCTGGAAAAATACATTATAAGATGTCCTGGAGCCATCCAACAAATCTTAATTGTCCCACAGAAGGAATCCTTGCGGTTTGGAGCATCTCACAACTCCAATAGTGGCAAAACCCCCATGGCCTCATAATGCCCCCTCTTCTTGAAGGGGCCAAAAAGGAAAGAAACCCAAACCTGAGCCAAATTCTGATGCTCGACCTAACTTCAGACACATGAGATCTCAATTCAGCTCTGCAGAGTGTGCCTGCCATGCCCTTGCCCCGAAACCTAAGCCTAGCTTGTGTTCGCAGCTTCCGTCCTCACTCTCCTGGCCCACAAGCCCTCCAGTTTGGGAATTCCGAAGCCACAATGCAGCACTCTGCCTGCCCTCCAGAAGAAAAACTTTGCCCTATGCTGCTAATAAGAAACCCCAAATGATTTTCTAATGCATGTCACTCGATGTTAAAGCAATTATACAGCCTACCCTGTATACTAATGCCCTGTCTGGCACAGCCTGAGACAAGACATCCCAAACGACACCCAGACAGCTGGCCCCAACCTGGACACATGGGACCCGCTATTGCTGTATGTCGTCATCTCTTCCCAACCTCGGTTTTCAGGCTTCAGAACCTAGACCTTAAATCCAATCATAGTCCAGGAGTGAAAGTGTTGCAGAAATTAGAACTCCTTCTTCCCCATGGCCAGAAAACTTGTGGTTGCCATATTGTGCAATGTTCAGTGTAGGAGAAACCAGCATGGTACATTAGGCCACGCCCTGACTTGAGGGGCTCCTTGGGCTCAAAAACACATTGGGAAACTCAGTGTGAGACCTATCCTCAAGGAAGGCCTCTCAGTGTCTGGACCAAGAGGCCACATATGGGGCTTGCCATGTTCTTAGGTCCCAATGTTAACCAGAGGTCTGGTTGTCCAGTTGACCCCACCCACGACTCTGCTCTGGAATCCCTCTTTTGCTGGTCCACCTGAGGTAAAAAAAAAAAAAACAAATAAACAAAAAAAAATAAACAAAAAAAACAGAAAGGCCTCCTCCCTTCAGACAGAATGACCCCAAACCCTTGGGATCGGGTTAAATCCCCAGAAAGGGAGCTTCATCGATGGCCCATGAGGACACCACGACATTTCATGGCAATCGGTGACACATTTCCAGAAAAAAAAAAAAAAAAAAAAAGCATGAGCAAGCACCTCACATTCGCCCTTTGTTCATATCCCTTGGAGTTCTCCTCACGGTCTATAGATCGGGCCGGCCATACATACATCGTCTAACCTAAGTGGAGTTTGTGTTTTCAGACTTTTGTCCAAATAGCCCTGGACCACAAACGCTCCACACTTGGGTCCCTGGAGCCACACCTCAGGACTGTGCTTCCCTTTCAAGGGAATTCTTCCCATTCCATTGGCCACAATCTTGCAAATGAGGAAAAACCTCCAAAGTCACCGAGGCCATCCCAATAGAGTAGGCCGCCCAGGACAAACAGGGGTGATCTCAAACCAGCTGAGCAACTACCTGCACTCAGACAAGAGATGTCCCCAGAGAAAAATATTAAACCGGACAGGCCCCTAGGCCCTAATCAGATCCATTGCTTTGGTTTCCAGGCATCTCTCCTCAGAGGCCTCGTTTCGAATACCAGCATATGGTGGTTTCCTGAGGCACCAATAAGAACAAATCTCGTCTCCCCATGGAAAACTTGCTCATTGGAGCTTTGTCATAACCTCTGGTTAGGAGAATCCTTCAGGGCCCTGGTGCCACTGCCCCATACCAAGGTCTCCATGGACTCAAACCAACATTAAGACCATCCTCAGGAAAGTCCATTTCAACTCAGACCCCTATGTTGCTACCCCAAGCCAGCAGATCAAACGTTTCTTGTTGCTAGGAGACAATTGGAATGTGAGGCTGGCTGCCCAGGCATCCATATTTAGAACGCTGTTCTGGAAAAATACCTTATAAGACGTCCTGGAGCCATCCAACAAATCTTAATTGTCCCACAGAAGGAATCCTTGCGGTTTGGAGCATCTCACAACTCCAATAGTGGAAAAACCCCCATGGCCTCATAATCCCCCCTCTTCTTGAAGGGGCCAACATGGACAGAAACTCAACCCTGAGGTAAGTCTGAACCTCGACTGACTTCAGACGCATGAGATCTCAATTCAGCTCTGCAGAGTGTGCCTGCCATGTCCTTGCCCCGAAACCTAAGCCTAGCTTGTGTTCTCAGCTTCCGTCCTCAATCTCCTGGCCCACAAGCCCTCCAGTTTGGGAATTCCGAAGCCACAATGCAGCACTCTGCCTGCCCTCCAGAAGAAAAACTTTGCCCTATGCTGCTAATAAGAAACCCCAAATGATTTTCTAATGCATGCCACTCGATTGTAAAGCAATTATACAGCCCACTCTGTATACTAATGCCCTGTCTGGCACAACCTGAGACAAGACATCCCAAACGACACCCAGACAGTTGGCCCCAACCTGGACACATTGGACCCGCTATTGCTGTAGGTCGTCATCTCTTCCCAACCTCGGTTTTCAGGCTTCAGAACCTAGACCTTATCTCCAATCACTGCCCAGGGGTGAACGTGATGCAGAAATTAGAATTCCTCCTTCCCCATGGCCAGAAACCTTGCGGTTGGCATGTTGTCCAACAATCAATTGGGAAAACCTGCATTGTCCGAAAGGCCACGCCAGTGCTTGAGGGCCGCCTAGGGCACAGACATGCATTGTGACCTGCAGCGTGAGTCCCGTATTAAAGTAACGCCTCTCAGTGGCTGGACCAAGATCCTGCATATGGGGCTTGTCATATCCATAAGCCCCCAGGCTTAACCAGAGGGCGAGTATTCCAGTTGTCAGTACCCACTGCTATGCTCTAGAATCCCTCTACTGGGGGGACACATGAAGCAGAAAACAGGACACTTCCCTTCCCACAGAATGACCCCAAACTCTTGGGGGCTGGACAAACTACCAGAGAGGGAGACTTCTACGACCCATGAGGCAACTCCTACATTAAACGGCCATTGTGGACAAAACATCCAGAGACAAAAGCCTGAGCGACTGACTCCCTTTCACCCTTCTTTCATATCCAGAGGAGCTCCCCTCATGGACTGTAGATCAGACCTGCCGTAACCTCGGCCCCAAACCTGAGCTGAGTTAGGGTTTTTGGATGTCTGTCTGCACAGCCATGGCCCACACAGCCTCCAGGCTGGGGTCTCTGGAGCCACACCACAGAACTGTGCCTGCTCTCTCCTAAGAAACTGCCCATTCCATTGGCCACAACTCTACAAAATAGTAGAAACCTCAAGGTCCCCAAGGACATCCCACTACCGCAAGCCGCACTGGACAAATAGGGGCATTATGACACAAGCTGAGCAACTACTACCTCCATGCAGACACACAGACAGATATCCGCAGAGACAGAAGATTGAACCAGACAGGCCCCTAGGCCCTATTATGAACTCTTGCTTTGGTGTCCAGGTATCACTCCTCAGAGGCCTGGGTTCGAAGACCAGCATACGGGGCTTTCCTGAGGCACCAGACAGAAGACCTCTCATCTCCACATGGGAAGCTTCCTTGTTGGAGTTGTGTCAAGCCCTTCGGGTTGGAGAATCCTGCCGAGTCCCTTAGCTACTGCCACATTCCAAGGTCTCCATGGCCACCAACCCACATTATGACTCATCCTCAGGAGAGTCCATTTAAACTCAGCCTTCTGGGTAGCTCACCCAAGAGCCCGCAGATTGAGCGTGCCTTGTCTTGACCAGGCAATGGGAAGGTGAGTTGGCGTTTCTCGGCATCCATGCTTAGGCCCCTGCTCTCGAGTCTTTTTGTATGGGGCATCCTGGAACCATCCAATAGTACTCGACTGTCCTGAAGAAGGAAACTTTGAAGTTTGGAGCAGCTCACAACTCCCAGCGTAGGGAAACCTCCCTGGCCTCATGACGCCCCCACCCCCTTCAGGAAGGGGCCGTCATGGACACATACTCCAGCTTGAGGCAACATCTGATACTCGCCCTGACCTCACCTGCAGGAGATCTCGATTCAGCCTCTGCAGAGTGGGCCTGCCATGCTCTTGGCCCCAAAACTCGTGCTAGCTTGTGTTTTCAGACTTCCTTCCTCACAATCCTGGCCACACCCCTCCAGTTTGGCAATTCTGGAGACACAATGCAGCACTCTGCCTGCCCTCCAGAAGAAAAATGTTGCCCTATAGGGCTAACCGGAAACACCAAATGAGTAACAACCTGCATGCCACTCGACCATACCCCAATTATACAGTCTAGCCTGTGCACTAAAGCCCTGTCTGACACAGCCTGAGGGCAGACCTCCAGTCCAACACCCAGACAGCTGGCCGTACACAGAGCATATCACACCCACAATGGCTTTAGGCCATCATCTCTACCCAACCTCAGTTTTCACCTTCAGAACCTAGACCTTATCTCCACCACTGCTCAGGAGTGAACGTGATGCAAGAATCAGAACTTCTCCTTCGCCTTGGCAAGAAACCTAGTGGTTGGCATGTTTTCCAATGTTCATTGTAGGAGAAAGCACCATGGACTAAGAGGCCCCACCTATCCCTGAGGGCCACAATGTGCACAAACACACATTGTGACACTCAGCGTGAGCCCTATCCTCATGTAAAGCCTCTTAGTGACTGGAACAACAGCCCACATATGGGGCTTGCCAAGCCCCTAGTCCCCCAATCTCAACCAGAGTTCGAGATGTCTAGTCACCCGACTCAGGGCTTTACTCTGGAATCCCTCTTTGGTGGGACAACTGAGGTAAAAAAAAAAATACATAAAGGACTCTTCCCATCCACAGAATGATCCCAACCACTTGGGATCAGGCCAAATCACCAGAGAAAGAATTGTCCATGGCCCTTGAGGACACCGCGACATTCCACGGCCACCGTTGACACAAAATCCAGAGACAAAAGCCTGAGCAAGCGCCACATACTCGCCCTTTGTTCATATCCCGGAAAATTCTCACGGTCTGTAGATCGAGCCTTCATACATACATCCCCAAACCTAAGCTGAGTTTGTGTTTTCAGACTTCTGTCCCCACAGGCATGGCCCACACACCATCCAAGTTGGAGCCCCTGGAGCCACACCTCAGGACTGTGGCTTACCTCTCCAGGGGAATTCTGCATTTCCATTGGCCACAACCCTATAGATTAGGAGTATCCTCCAATCTCCACGAGGCCATCCGAATAGTTTTGGCTGCCCAGGACACACAGGAATGATCTTTCACAAGTTAGGAAACTACCTCCACTCAGACCCAGAGACAGATATCCCCATAGAATAAGATTGAACTGGACAGGCACTTAGGCCCTAATCAGATCCATTGCTTTTGATTCCAGTCATCTCTCCTCAGAGGCCTGGTTTCCAATACCAACATATGGGAGATTCCTTAGGCACTCATTAAAACAATTCTCTTCTCTACATAGGAAACATAATCTTTAGAGCTCCATCAAAACCTCCGTTATGAACATCCCTCAAGGCCCCGGATCCAGCACCCCATTCCAATGTCTACATGGACACAAATGCACATTATGACCTATCCTCAACTCACCCATTTCAACACACCCGCCTCGGTTGCTCCCCTGGATTCAGCAGATAGAACTTGCCTTGGCTCTATGAGACACCTGGAATGGGAGGCAGGCTGCCCAGGCATCCATCCTTAGAACCCTGCTCTGGATAACTTCCTTATGGGATGTCCGGGAGCCATCTAACAGGTCTCACCTGTCCCACAGAAGGAATCATTGCGGTTTGGACCATCTCACAATTCCCATCGTGGGAAAACCTCCATGTCCTCGTGACACCCTCCCCTTCATGAAGGGGCCGTCATGGACAGAAACTCCGACCTAAGCCAACGTCTGATCCTAGCTCTGTCTTCAGGTATACAGGATCTCGAATCATCTCTGCAGAGGGTGCCTGCCGTCCCCTCACCCCGAAATCTAAGTCTGGCTTGTGTTCTCAGAATTTTTTCCTCACACTCCTGGCCCACAAGCCTTCCAGTTTGGGAATTCTGGAGCAACTATGTGGCACTGTGTCTTCCCTCCAGAAGAAAAACGTTGCCCTTTGGGGCTACGCAGTAACCACAAATGAGTACGATCCTGCACGAAACTCGACTGCACCCCAATGATACAGTCTAGCCTGGGCATTAATTCCCTGTCTGCCACAGCCTGAGCCTGCACATCCTAACCCACACTCAACAGCTGGCCGAACACTGAGCACATCAGACACACCATGGCCTTATGTCTTCATCTCTTCCCAACCTCAGTTTTCAGGCTTCAGAACCTAGACCTTAAATCCAATCACAGTCCAGGAGTGAAAGTGTTGCAGAAATTAGAACTCCATCTTCCCCATGGCCAGAAAACTTGTGGTTACCATAGTGCAATGTTCAGTGTAGGAGAAACCAGCATGGTACATTAGGCCACGCCCTGCCTTGAGGGGCTCCTTGGGCACAAAAACACATTGTGAAACTCAGTGTGAGACCTATCCTCAAGGAAGGCCTCTCAGTGTCTGGACCAAGAGCCCACATATGGGGCTTGCCATGTTCTTAGGTCCCAATGTTAACCAGAGGTCTGGTTGTCCAGTTGCCCCAACCCACGACTCTGCTCTGGAATCCCTCTTTTGGTGGTCCACCTGAGGTAAAATAAATAAATAAATAAATAAATAAATAAATAAATAAATAAACAAAAAAAAACAGAAAGGCCTCCTCCCTTCCGACAGAATGAACCCAAACTCTTGGGATCGGGTTTAATCCCCAGAAAGTGAGCCTCATTGATGGCCCATGAGGACACCACGACATTCCATGGCATTCGGTGACACATTTCCAGAAAAAAAAAAAAAAAAAAGCATGAGAGCACCTCACATTCGCCCTTTTTTCATATCCCTTGGAGTTCTCCTCACGGTCTAATACGGCCCGGCCATACCTACATCCTCCAAACTAAGGGGAGTTTGTGTTTTCAGACTTTTGTCCAAATAGCCCTGGACCACACACGCTCCACACTTGGGTCCCTGGAGCCACACCTCAGGACTGTGCTTCCCTTTCAAGGGAATTCTTCCCATTCCATTGGCCACAACCTTGCAAATGAGGAAAAACCTCCAAAGTCACCGAGGCCATCCCAATAGTGTAGGCCGCCCAGGACAAACAGGGGTGATCTCAAACCAGCTGAGCAACTACCTCCACTCAGACAACAGATGTCCCCAGAGAAGAATATTGAACCGGACAGGCCCCTAGGCCCTAATCAGATCCATTGCTTTGGTTTCCAGGCATCTGTCCTCAGAGGCCTCGTTTCCAATACCAGCATATGGTGGTTTCCTGAGGCACCAATAAGAACAAATCTCGTCTCCCCATGGAAAACTTGCTCATTGGACCTTTGTCATAACCTCTGGTTAGGAGAATCCTTCAGGGCCCTGGTGCCACTGCCCCATACCAAGGTCTCCATGGACTCAAACCAACATTAAGACCATCCTCAGGAAAGTCCATTTCAACTCAGACCCCTCTCTTGCTACCCCAGGACAACAGATCAAACGTTTCTCATTGCTAGGAGACAATTGGAATGTGAGGCTGCTGCCCAGGCATCCATACGTAGAACCCTGTTCTGGAAAAATACCTTATAAGACGTCCTGGAGCCATCCAACAAATCTTAATTGTCCCAAAGAAGGAATCCTTGCGGTTTGGAGCATCTCACAACTCCAATAGTTGCAAAACCCCCATGGCCTCATAATCCCCCCTCTTCTTGAAGGGGCCAACATGGACAGAAACTCAAACCTGAGCCAAGTCTGAACCTCGACTGACTTCAGACGCATGAGATCTCAATTCAGCTCTGCAGAGTGTGCCTGCCATGTCCTTGCCCCGAAACCTAAGCCTAGCTTGTGTTCTCAGCTTCCGTCCTCACTCTCCTGGCCCACAAGCCCTCCAGTTTGGGAATTCCGAAGCCACAATGCAGCACTCTGCCTGCCCTCCAGAAGAAAATCTTTGCCCTATGCTGCTAATAAGAAACCCCAAATGATTTTCTAATGCATGCCACTCGATTGTAAAGCAATTATACAGCCCACCCTGTATTCTAATGCCCTGTCTGGCACAGCCTGAGACAAAACATCCCAAAAGACACCCAGACAGCTGGCCCCAACCTGGACACATAGGACCCGCTATGGCTGTAGGTCGTCATCTCTTCCCAACCTCGGTTTTCAGGCTTCAGAACCTAGACCTTATCTCCAATCACTGCCCAGGGGTGAACGTGATGCAGAAATTAGAATTCCTCCTTGCCCATGGCCAGAAACCTTGTGGTTGGCATGTTGTCCAACGTTCACTGAGGGAAAACCTACATTGTCCGAAAGGCCACGCCAGTGCTTGAGGGCCGCCTAGGGCACAGACATGCATTGTGACCTGCAGCGTGAGTCCCGTATTAAAGTAACGCCTCTCAGTGGCTGGACCAAGATCCTGCATATGGGGCTTGTCATATCCATAGGCCCCCAGGCTTAACCAGAGGGCGAGTATTCCAGTTGTCAGTACCCACTGCTATGCTCCAGAATCCCTACACTGGGGGGACACATGAAGCAGAAAACAGGACACTTCCCTTCCCACAGAATGACCCCAAACTCTTGGGGGCTGGACAAACTACCAGAGAGGGAGACTTCTACGACCCATGAGGCAACTCCTACATTAAACGGCCATTGTGGACAAAACATCCAGAGACAAAAGCCTGAGCGACTGCCTCCCTTTCACCCTTCTTTCATATCCAGAGGAGCTCCCCTCATGGACTGTAGATCAGACCTGCCGTAACCTCGGCCCCAAACCTGAGCTGAGTTAGGGTTTTTGGATGTCTGTCTGCACAGCCATGGCCCACACAGCCTCCAGGCTGGGGTCTCTGGAGCCACACCACAGAACTGTGCCTGCTCTCTCCTAAGAAACTGCCCATTCCATTGGCCACAACTCTACAAAATAGTAGAAACCTCAAGGTCCCCAAGGACATCCCACTACCGCAAGCCGCACTGGACAAATAGGGGCATTATGACACAAGCTGAGCAACTACTACCTCCATGCAGACACACAGACAGATATCCGCAGAGACAGAAGATTGAACCAGACAGGCCCCTAGGCCCTATTATGAACTCTTGCTTTGGTGTCCAGGTATCACTCCTCAGAGGCCTGGGTTCGAAGACCAGCATACGGGGCTTTCCTGAGGCACCAGACAGAAGACCTCTCATCTCCACATGGGAAGCTTCCTTGTTGGAGTTGTGTCAAGCCCTTCGGGTTGGAGAATCCTGCCGAGTCCCTTAGCTACTGCCACATTCCAAGGTCTCCATGGCCACCAACCCACATTATGACTCATCCTCAGGAGAGTCCATTTAAACTCAGCCTTCTGGGTAGCTCACCCAAGAGCCCGCAGATTGAGCGTGCCTTGTCTCGACCAGGCAATGGGAAGGTGAGTTGGCGTTTCTCGGCATCCATGCTTAGGCCCCTGCTCTCGAGTCTTTTTGTATGGGGCATCCTGGAACCATCCAATAGTACTCGACTGTCCTGAAGAAGGAAACTTTGAAGTTTGGAGCAGCTCACAACTCCCAGCGTAGGGAAACCTCCCTGGCCTCATGACGCCCCCACCCCCTTCAGGAAGGGGCCATCATGGACACATACTCCAGCTTGAGGCAACATCTGATACTCGCCCTGACCTCACCTGCAGGAGATCTCGATTCAGCCTCTGCAGAGTGGGCCTGCCATGCTCTTGGCCCCAAAACTCGTGCTAGCTTGTGTTTTCAGACTTCCTTCCTCACAATCCTGGCCACACCCCTCCAGTTTGGCAATTCTGGAGACACAATGCAGCACTCTGCCTGCCCTCCAGAAGAAAAATGTTGCCCTATAGGGCTAACCGGAAACACCAAATGAGTAACAACCTGCATGCCACTCGACCATACCCCAATTATACAGTCTAGCCTGTGCACTAAAGCCCTGTCTGACACAGCCTGAGGGCAGACCTCCAGTCCAACACCCAGACAGCTGGCCGTACACAGAGCATATCACACCCACAATGGCTTTAGGCCATCATCTCTACCCAACCTCAGTTTTCACCTTCAGAACCTAGACCTTATCTCCACTCACTGCTCAGGAGTGAACGTGATGCAAGAATCAGAACTTCTCCTTCGCCTTGGCAAGAAACCTAGTGGTTGGCATGTTTTCCAATGTTCATTGTAGGAGAAAGCACCATGGACTAAGAGGCCCCACCTATCCCTGAGGGCCACAATGTGCACAAACACACATTGTGACACTCAGCGTGAGCCCTATCCTCATGTAAAGCCTCTTAGTGACTGGAACAACAGCCCACATATGGGGCTTGCCAAGCCCCTAGTCCCCCAATCTCAACCAGAGTTCGAGATGTCTAGTCACCCCTACTCAGGGCTTTACTCTGGAATCCCTCTTTGGTGGGACAACTGAGGTAAAAAAAAAAATACATAAAGGACTCTTCCCATCCACAGAATGATCCCAACCACTTGGGATCAGGCCAAATCGCCAGAGAAAGAATTGTCCATGGCCCTTGAGGACACCGCGACATTCCACGGCCACCGTTGACACAAAATCCAGAGACAAAAGCCTGAGCAAGCGCCACATACTCGCCCTTTGTTCATATCCCGGAAAATTCTCACGGTCTGTAGATCGAGCCTTCATACATACATCCCCAAACCTAAGCTGAGTTTGTGTTTTCAGACTTCTGTCCCCACAGGAATGGCCCACACACCATCCAAGTTGGAGCCCCTGGAGCCACACCTCAGGACTGTGGCTTACCTCTCCAGGGGAATTCTGCATTTCCATTGGCCACAACCCTATAGATTAGGAGTATCCTCCAATCTCCACGAGGCCATCCGAATAGTGTTGGCTGCCCAGGACACACAGGGATGATCTTTCACAAGTTAGGAAACTACCTCCACTCAGACCCAGAGACAGATATCCCCATAGAATAAGATTGAACTGGACAGGCACTTAGGCCCTAATCAGATCCATTGCTTTTGATTCCAGTCATCTCTCCTCAGAGGCCTGGTTTCCAATACCAACATATGGGAGATTCCTTAGGCACTCATTAAAACAATTCTCTTCTCTACATAGGAAACATAATCTTTAGAGCTCCATCAAAACCTCCGTTATGAACATCCCTCAAGGCCCCGGATCCAGCACCCCATTCCAATGTCTACATGGACACAAATGCACATTATGACCTATCCTCAACTCACCCATTTCAACACACCCGCCTCGGTTGCTCCCCTGGATTCAGCAGATAGAACTTGCCTTGGCTCTATGAGACACCTGGAATGGGAGGCAGGCTGCCCAGGCATCCATCCTTAGAACCCTGCTCTGGATAACTTCCTTATGGGATGTCCGGGAGCCATCCAACAGGTCTCACCTGTCCCACAGAAGGAATCATTGCGGTTTGGACCATCTCACAATTCCCATCGTGGGAAAACCTCCATGTCCTCGTGACATGGAGAAACCAGCATTCACCCTGTGGCACCGCCAATTCTAGAGTGCGAAGAGGACATAAACACGCATTGTGACCAACAGCGTGAGCCCTGTACTCTAGTAAGTACTCTCAGTGGCTCGAACATTAGATGTCATAATGGGCTTGACTAGTCCCTAGGCCCCAATTTGTAACCAGATTTCTGGTTGTCCAGTCGGCCCTCACCAGGGCACTACTCTGGATCCCTCATTTGGTTGGACACCTGAGGTTAAAAAACAAAACAATGCAAATCAACAACAACAACAAATCGGACTTCTACCATCCCACAGAATGACCCCAAAATCTTGCGACGGGGCCAAACCCCCAGAGAGTAAGACTCGTCCATTTCCCATGAAGTCACCCGGAAATTTCACGACCATGAGTGACACGATATCCAGAGACAAACACTTGAGCAAGAGCCTCACACTCGCCCTTTTTTCATATCCCGAAGAGTTCTCCTCATGGTCTGTAGATCAGTCCTGCCATACCTATGACCCGAAACATAAGCCGAGTTTGTGTTTTCAGACAACTGTCCAAACAGCTCTGGCCTACACACCCTACAGGCTCAGGCCCCTGGAGCCAAACCTGAGGACTCATCTACATATGGGCAACTTGCACGTTGGAGCTGTGTCAAAGCCTATCTTTGGAAAAACCCTTCAGGACCCCAGTGCAACCGCTTCATTCCAAGGTCTCCATAGATACAAAAACACATTAGGACCCATCCACAAAAGAGTCCATTTCAACTCAGCTTCCTTGGTTACTCCCCCAGATCCAGCAGATCTAACCTGTCTTGTTGCTAGGACACAATTCGAATGCGAGGTGGGCTACCCAGCCTTCCATCCTTAGAACCCTGCTTGGAATCGTTGGCCTGGAGCCAACGAACAGGTCTCAATTGTCCTGCAGAAGAATCTTAGCAGTTTGGAGCTTCTCACAACTAACATCGAGGGAAAACCCCCATCGCCTCGTGACCCCCCCCCTTCATGAAGGGGCCATCAGGGACAGAAACAACAACCTGAGGGATCATCTGATCCTCGCCCTGACTTCAGAAGCACGAGAACTCGATTCAGGTCTGTAGATTGTTCCTGCCTTGTCCTCACCCAGAAACCTAAGCCTAGCTTGTGTTCTCAGATTTCCGTCCTCAGACTGCTGGCCCACAAGCCTCCAGTTTGCAAACCATAACTATAATGCAGCACTCTGCCTGCCCTCAGGAAGAAAAACATTGCCCTGTGGGGCTACCCAGAAACCCCAAATGGGGATCAACCTGCACGCCATTCGACTGTACCCCAAATATATAGGCTGACCTGTGCACTCTTGCCTTTTCTGACACAGCCTGAGCCTGGATTTCCTGCCCCCCCCCAAAAAGCTGGCCGCTCACTGAGCACATCGGACCCGCCTTGCCCTTAGGTCGTCATCTGTTCCCAACCTCGTTTGTCAAGTTTCAGAACCTAGACCTTATCTCCAATCACTGCCCAGACTTGAAAGTGATGCAGAAATCACAACTCCTTCCCCATGGCAGGAAACCATGTGGTTGGCATGTTGTCCAATGTTCAGTGTAGTTGAAAACAGTGTGGCCCATGAGGCCCCGCCGATGGTTGAAGGCCACATTGGTCAAAATCACACATTGTGACCCTCACCCTGATCCCAGTCCTCAGGTAAGGCCTCTCAGGGGCTAGATTAAGAGACAGCATAGGGTTTTTCTCGAGGCACCCATCAGAACAAATCTCGTCTCCACAAGGGAACTTGTGCATTGAGCTATGTCAAAAGCTTAGGAGAATACTTTAGTGTCCCGGTGCCACCGCCCCATTTTAAGGCCCTCATGGACACAAAAACACATTAGGACCCATCCTCAGGAAAGTCCATTTTAAGTCAGCCACCCCTGTTGCTCCCTCAGAGCCATCAGATCTAAACTGTCTTGTTGCTAGGAGACAATTGGAATGCGAGGCCGGCTTCCCAGACATCCATCCTCGAACGGTGCCCTGGATTCATTCCATATGGGATGTCCTGAAGCTGCCCAACAGGTCTCAATTGTCCCTCAGAATGAATCCTTGAAGGGGGCATCCCAAAACTCCCAACGTAGGAAAACCTCCATGGCCTCGAGATTCCACTCCCTTCATGAGGGGCCGTCATGCACAGAAACTCCAACCTGAGCCAACGTCTGATCCTCGCCCTGACTTCAGATGCATGAGATATTGGTTCAGATCTACAGTGTTCCCTGCCGTGTCCTCGTCCTGAAACCCAAGTCTAGCTTGTGTTCTCAGACTTCCGTCCTCACACTCCTAAACACGAAGCCCTCAAGTTTGGCAATTCCGGACCGACAATGAAGCACTCTTCCTGCCCTCTAGAAAACAAATTTTGCCTAATGAGCTGCCTAGATAACTTATATGAGGATAAATCTACATGGCACTCGACTGTACCCAAATTATATAGTCTAACCTGGGCACTAATGCACTGTATGACACAACCTGAGCCCGGACCTCCTGAACAACACCCAGACAGCTGACCACACACTGAGAACATCAGACCCGCCATGGCCTTAGGTCATCATCTCTTCCCTACCTCAGTTTTCAGGCTTCAGAACATAGACCTTATCTCCAATCACTTCCCAGGGGTGCCTGTGATGCAGAAATCAGAACTCTTCCTTACCCAAGGCAAGAAATCTTATGGTTGGCATGTTGTCCAACGTTCAGTGTAGGAGAAACCAGGATTCAAAATGAGGCCCCGCCCATTCTTGTTTGCGATGTGGGCATAAACACGCATTGTGACCCTCAGCGTGAGTCCTGACCTCTAGTAAGTCCTCTCAGTGGCTCGAACATTAGATGTCATAATGGGCTTGACATGTCCCTAGGCCCAAATTTGTAACCAGATTTCTGGTTGTCCAGTCGGCCCTCCCCAGGGCTCTACTCTGGAATCCCTCATTTGGTGGGACATCTGAGGTTAGAAAACAAAACAAAGTAAATCAACAACAACAACAAAACGGACTTCTTCCATCCCACAGAATGACCCCAAAATCTTGCGACGGAGCCAAACCCCCAGAGAGTAAGACTCGTCCATTTCCCATGAAGTCACCCGGCAATTTCACGACCATGAGTGACACGATATCCAGAGACAAAAACTTGAGCACGAGCCTCACACTCGCCCTTTTTTCATATCCCGAAGTGTTCTCCTCATGGTCTGTAGATCAATCCTGCCATACCTATGACCCGAAACATAAGCCGCGTTTGTGTTTTCAGACAACTGTCCAAACAGCTCTGCCTACACACCCTACAGGCTCAGGCCCCTGGAGCCAAACCTGAGGACTGTACTTGCCCTCCCAAGGGAATTGTATGTGCCCATTCCAATGGCCACAACCTACTAATAGGATAAACCTCCAAACTCCCTGGGGCCATCCCAATAGTGGTGGCTTCCCAGGACAAACAGGGGCAATCTGAGCCCATCTGAGCACCTACATGCACTCAGACGCATAGACTGATGTCCCCAGAGGTAAAAAGGTACGAACAGGCCCTTAGGCACTATTAGGATTCATTGTTGTGGTATCCAGTCATCTCTCCTCAGAGGCCTGGATTTCAATACCAGCATATGGCTGTTTCCTGACTCATCCGTCAGAACAAATCTCATCTACATATGGGAAACTTGCACGTTGGAGCTGTGTCAAAACCTCTGTTTGAAAAAACCCTTCAGGACCCCAGTGCCACCGCTTCATTCCAAGGTCTCCATAGACACAAAAACATATTAGGATCCATCCACAGGAGAGTCCATTTCAACTCAGATCCAGATTGCTCCCCCAGATCCAGCAGATATAACCTGTATTGTTGCTAGGACACAATTGGAATGCAAGGTGGGCTACCCAGGCATCCATCCTTAGAACCCTGCTCGGAATCGTTGGCCTGGAGCCAACCAACATGTCTCAATTGTCCTGCACAAGAATCTTTGCAGTTTGGGGCTTCTCACAACTAACATCGTGGGAAAACCCCCACGACCTCGTGACCCCGCCCCTTCATGAAGGGGCCATCAGGGTCAGAAACACCAACCTGAGGGATCATCTGATCCTCGCCCTGACTTCAGAAGCACGAGATCTTGATTCAGGTCTGTAGATTGTTCCTGCCTTGTCCTCACCCAGAAACCTAAGCCTAGCTTGTGTTCTCAGATTTCCGTCCTCAGACTACTGGCCCACAAGCCTCCAGTTTGCAAACCATAACTATAATGCAGCCCTCTTCCAGCCTTCAGGAAGAAAAACATTGCCCTCTGGGGTTACCCAGATACCCAAATGAGGATCAATCTGATGTCCCCAGAAGAAAAAAGGAATGAACAGGCCACTAGGCACTAATCGGATCCATTGCTATGATTTCCAGACATGTCTCCTCAGAGGCCTGGATTTCAATACCAGCATATGGCTGTTTCTTGACTCACCCATCAGAACAAATCTCATCTACACATGGGAAACTTGCACGGTGGAGCTGTGTCAAAGTCTCTGTTAGAAGAACCCATCAGGGACCCAGTGCCACCGCTTCATTCCAAGGTCTCCATAGACACAAAAACATATTAGGACACATCCACAGGAGAGTCCATTTCAACTCAGCCTCCTCAGTTGCTCCCCCAAATCCAGCAGATATAACCTTTCTTGTAGCTAGGAGAAAATTGGAATGCGAGGTGGGGTACCCAGCCATCCATCCTCAGAACCATGCTTAGAATCCTTGGCCTGGCGCCAACTAACAGGTCTCAATTGTTTGGAGAAGAATCTTTGCAGTTTGGAGCTTCTCACAAATCCCATCGTGCGAAAACCCCCATGGCCTCGTGATTCCCCCCCTTCAATAAGGGGCCATCAGGGACAGAAAGTTTAACCTGAAGATCATCTGATCCTCACCCTGACTTCAGATGCACGAGATCTCGATTCAGGTCTGTAGATTGTGACGCCCATGTCCTCACCCATAAAAACTAAGCCTAGCTTGTGTTCTCAGACTTCAGTCCTCAGACTACTGGCCCACAAGCCCTCCAGTTTGGCAATCCAGAAGTACAATGTGGCACTCTGCCTGCTCCCTGGAAGAAGAACATTGCCCTCTGGGGCTACCCAGAAACCCCAAATGAGGATCAACCTGCAAGCCATTTGGCTGTACAACAAATATATAGGTTGAAGTGGGCACAATTGCCCATTCTGAAACAGCCTGAGCCTGGAACTCCTGGTCCCACCAAGACAGCTGGCCGCACACTGAGCACATCGGACCCGCCATGGCCTTAGGTCGTCGTCTCTACCCAACCTCGGTTTTCAGGCTTCAGAACCTAGACCTTATCTCCAATCACTGCCCAGGGTTGAAAATGTTGCAGAAATCCGAACTCGTTCCCTTGGCAAGAAACCTCGTGGTTGACATGTTGTCCAACGTTCAGTGTAGTTGAAACCAGTGTGGCACATGAGATCCAGCCCATGCTTGAGGGCCACATTGGTCACAAACACACATTGTGACCCTCACCCTGAGCCCGGTCCTCAGGCAAGGCCTCTCAGTGGCTGCATGAAGAAACAGCATTTTGGGCTTGCCATGCCCCTAGACCCCAATTTTTAACCATAGTTCGGCTTGTCCCTTCACTCTTGCCCAGGGCTCTGCTTTGGAATTCCTCTTTTGGTGGGACACCTCAGGTAACAAACCTGAAAGGAGTCCTCCCATCCCACAGATTCACGAAAAAGAATTGGGATAGGTCCAAATCCACAGAGAGGAAGATTCGTCCATGGCCCATGAGGCCTCCCCGACATTCCACGGCCATCGCTGATACAAAATCCAGAGACAAAAGCCTGAGCAAGCGCCTCAGACTCGCTCTTTCTTCATATCCTGAAGAGTTCTTCTCATGATTTGTAGTTCGGCCGTGCCATACCTACGTCCCCAAACCTAAGCTGAGTTTGTGTTTTTTGAGTTCTGTCCTCAAAGTCCTGGGCCACACACCCTCCAGGCTGGGCCCCTGGAACCACACATTAGGACTGTGCCTAACCAATCCATGGGAATTCTGCCCATTCCATTATCCAAAACCGTACAAATTAGGAGAAACCTCCAAATTCCCTGAGGCCATACCAATGGTGTAGGTTGTCCGGGACAAAAAAGGGCCGTCTGACTCCAGCTGAGCATCTACCTCCACTCATACCATAGATGGATGTCCCCAGAGAAGAAGATTGACCAGACAGGACCCCAGGCCATAATGGGATCCATAGCTTTGGTTTACAGGCATGTCTCCTCAAAAGCCTGTTTTACAATACCAGCTGAAGGCTTCTCCAGAGGCACCCATCAGAACAAATCTCGTCTACACATGGGAAACTTGCATGTTGGAGCTCTCTCAAAGCCTCTGGTTAGAAGGACATTTCAGGTTCCCGGTGCCAGCGCCTCATTCCAAGGTCTCCATGGAGACACACCCACATTAGGACCCATCCACAGGAGAGTCCATTTCAACTCAGCCCCCTCAGTTGCTCCTCCTGATCCAGCAGATCTAACCCGTCTTGTCGCTAGGAGATGATTGGAATGAGAGGCAGGCTTCCCAGCCATCCATACTTAGAACCATTCTCAGAATCATGCAGTATGGGAAGTCCTGGAGCCAACCAACAGGTCTCAATAGTCCCGCAGAAGAATCTTTACTGTTTGGAGCATCTCACAACTCCCATCGTGGGAGAACCTCCATGGCCTCGTGATCCCGCCCCCTGCGCTTCATGAAGGGGCCATCAGGGACAGAAGCTCCAACCTGAGCGATCGTCTGATCCTCGCCCTGACTTCAGATGCAGGACATCTTGATTCAGCTCTGCAGAGTGTGCCTGCCGTGCCCTTGCCCAGAAACATAAGTCTAGTTTGTGTTCTCAACTTCCATCCTCACATTCCTGGCCCACAAGCCCTCCAGTTTGGCAATTCCAGAACTACAAGGCAGCACTCTGCCTGCTTTCCGGAAGAAAAACATTGCCCTCTGGGGCTACCCAGATTTCCCAAATGAGGATCAACCTGCATGCCACTTGACTGGACCCCAATTATACAGGCTGCCCTGTGCACTACTGCCCTTTCTGGCACAGCCTGAGACTGAACCTCCTGGCTCGCACCCACCCAGCTAGCCACACACTGAGCACATCGGACTCGCCATGGCCTTAGGCCTTCATCTCTTTCGAACCTCGGTTTTCAGGCTTCAGAACCTAAACCTTATCTCCAGTCACCACCCAGGGTTGAACATGATTCAGGAATCAGAACTTCCCCATGGCAAGAAACCTTGTGGTTGGCATGTTGTCCAACGTAAAGTGTAGTTGAAACCAGTGTGGCCCATGAGGCCCTGCAGATGCTTGAGGTCCAAGTCGGTCACAAACATGCATTGTGACCCTCAACGTGAGCCCAGTTCTCAAGTAAGGCCTCTCAGTGGCTGGACCAAAAGACAGCATATTGGGCTTGCCATGCCCCTAGGCCCCAATTTTTAACCAGATTTCTGGTTGTCCAGTCGCCCCTCCCCAGGGCTCGGCTTTGGAATCCCTCTTTTGGTGGGACACCTGAGGTAACAAACTGAAAGGACTCCTCCCATCCCACAGTTTGACCCAAAACAATTGCAATCAGGCCAAATCCACAGAGCGGAAGACTCATCCATGGCCCATGAGGCCTCCCCGACATTCCACGCCCATCGTTGTCACAAAATACAGAAACAAAAGCCTGAACAAGTGCCTCACAATCTCTCTTTCTTCATATCCGGAAGAATTCTCCTCACGATCTGTAGATCGGGCCTGCCATACCTACGTCCCTAAACCTAAACTGAGTTTGTGTTTTAGACTTCTGTCTCCACAGTCCTGGTGCACACACCCTGCAGGGTGGGGCCCCTGGAGCCACATATGAAAACTGTGCCTTCCCTCTCCACGGGAATTCTGCCCATTCCATTGTCCATAATCATAAAATTAGGAGAAACCTCCAAAGTCCCCAAGGCCTTCACAATAGTGTAGGCCGCCTGGGACAAACAAGGGCCATCTGACACCAGCTGAGCATCTAACTCCACTAATACCTTAGATGGATGTACACAGAGAAGAAGATTCAACCGGACAGGCCCCTAGGATCTAAACGGAGCCATTGCTTTGGTTTCCAGTTATCTCTCTTCAGAGGCCTATATTCCAATAACAGTATATGGGGGTTTCCTGAGGCACCAATCAGAACAAATCTCGTCTCCACATGGGAAACTTGTCCTTTGGAGATGTCTCAAAACCTCCGGTTAGGAGAATCCTTCAGGGCCCATGTGCCAACGCCCCATTCCAAGGTCTCCATGGACACAAACCCACATTAGCATCCATCCTCAGGAGAGTCCATTTCAACTCAGCCCCCTTGGTTGCTCTGACAGAGCCAGCATATCAAACCTGTCTATTTGCTAGGAGACAACTGCAATGTGAGGCGGGCTTCCCATGCATCCATCCTTAGATCCCTGCTCTGGTGTCATTCTGTATGGTATGTACTGGAGTGATACAAAAGGTCTCAATTGTTGATCAGAAGGAATCCTTGTTGTTTGGAGCATCTCCCAACTCCCATCGTGGGTAAACCTCCATGGACTGGAGATGCTGTCCCCTTCATAAAGTGGCCAGAATGGACAGAAATTCAAACCTAAGCCTAGGTTTGAACCTCGCCCTGACTTCAGATTCATGATATCCCGATTCAGATCTGCAGAGGGGGCCTGCCGTGCCCTTGCCCAGAACCTATGCCTAACATGTGTTCTCAGACTTATGTCCTCACACTCCCCGTCCACAAGGCATCCACTTTGGAAATTCCGGAGCCACAATGCAGCACTCTGCCTGTCCTCCAGAAGAAAAACATTGCCCTTGGGGCTACCCAGAAATGCCAAATAAAGATCAACCTGCACGGCACTCAGTTGTACCCCAATTATACAATCTACCCTGGGCACTAATGCCCTGTCTGACACAGCCCAAGCTTGGACCTCCCGACCAACACCCAGACAGCTGGCTCCACGCTGAGCATATCGGACCCGACATGGCCTTAGGTCGTCATCTCTTCCCAACCTCGGTTTTCAGACTTCACAACCTAGACCTTATCTCCAATCACTACCCAGGGGTGAATGACATGCAGAAATCAGAATTAATACTTCCCCATGGCAAGAACTCATGTGGTTGACATGTTGACTATCATTCAGTGTAGGAGAAACAAGCATGCACCATGAGTCCCCACCCATGCTTGAGTACCACGAGGGCATAAACACGCATTGTGACCCTCAGCATGAGTTCTGTCCTCAATGAAGGCCTCTCAGTGGCTGGACCATTAGAAGGCATATTGGGCTTGCCATGCCCCTAGGCCCGTATTTTTAGTTAGATTTCTTATTGTCCAGGGCTCTGCTCTGGAATCCCTCTTTTGGTGGGACACCTTAGTTACAAAACTGAATCCCACAGATTAACCCAAAACAATTGGGATCTGGCCAAATCCACAGAGAGAAAGACTCTTCCATGGCCCATGAGGACTCCTCGACATTCCACGGCCATCATTGACACAAAATCCAGGGGCAAAAGCCTGACAAGTGTCACACTTTCACCCTTTATTCAGATCCCAAAAAGTTCTCCTCATAGTCTGTAAATCGGGCCTGCCATACCTACGTCCCCAAACCTAAGCTGAGTTTGTGTTTTCAGACATCTGTCCCCACAGTCCTTGCCCACACACCCTCAAGGCTGGGCCCTTGGAGCCACACATCAGGTCTGTGCCTGCCCACTCCACAGGAATTCTGCCCATGCCATTGTCCATAATCATACAATTTAGGAGAAACCTCCAAAGTCCCCGAGGCCATCCCTATAGTGTAGGCCGCCCGGACAAACAGGAGCGGTCTGATACCAGCTGAGCAACTACCACCATTTCATAAAATAGACAGATGTCGACAGAGAAGAAGATTGAACCAGAGAGGCTCCTAGGACCTAATTGGATGCATTGCTGTGGTTTCTATGTATCTCTCCTCAGAGGCCTGGTTCTAATACCAGCATATGTGGGTTTTCTGAGGCACCAATTAGAACAAATCTTGTCTCCACATGGAAAACTTGCTCTTTCGAGTTGTTTCAAAATCTCCGGTTAGAATCCTTTAGAGCCCTGGGGCCACCACCCCATTCCAACGTTCTCATGGACACAAACACACATTAAGACCCATCTTCAGGAGAGTCCATTTCAACTCAGCTCCCACGATTGCTCCTGCATAGCCATCAGATCGTACCTGTCTTGTGGCAGGGAGACAATTGGTGTAAGAGGCAGTCTGCTCAGGCATCCATCCTTAGAACCCGGCTCTGGAGTCATTCCATATGGGATGTCCTGGAGCCATCCAACAGTTCTCAATTTTCCCGCAGAAGGAATCCTTGCAGTTTGGAGCATCCCACAACTCCCAACGTGGGAAAACCTCCATGGCTTCGAGATTCCACCCCTTTGATGAAGGGGCCATCATGGACAGAAACTCCAACCTGCACCTAAGTCTGATCCTCGTCCTGACTTCAGATGAATGAGATTCTGATTCGGATCTGCAGAGGCTGCCTGTCGTGCCCTCGCCCTGAAACTTAAGTCTAGCTTATGATCTCAGACTTACGTCCTCACACTCCTGGTCCCGACGCCCTCAAGTTTGGCAATTCTGGACCCACAATGCTGCACTCTGCCTGCCCACCAGAAGAAAAATGTTGCCCCAGTGAGCTTCCCTGACACAATAAATGAGGATGAACCTACATGGAACTCAACTGTACCCAAATTATACAGTCTAACCTGGGCACTAATGCACTGTCTGACACAGCCTGAATCCATATCTCCTGAACAACACCCAGAAAGCTGACCGCACACTGAGCACATCGGACCCTCCATGACCTTAGGTTATCATCTCATCCCAACCTCGATTTTCTGGATTCAGAACTTAGATCTTATCTCCAGTCACTGCCCAGGGGTGAACATGATGCAGAAATCAGAATTCCTCCTTCCCCATGGCAAGAAACCTTGTGGTTCGTATGTTGTCTAAAGTTCAGTGTAGGAGAATCAAGCATGGCCCATGAGTCCCCGCCCATGCTTGATGCCTACATTGGGCACAAACATGCATTGTGACCCTCAGTGTGAGCACTGTACTCAAGTAAGACCTCTCAGTGGCTGGACCAAGGTACCCCATATGGGGATTGCCATGCCCTTAAGCCCCCAATCTTATACAGAGTTCGGGTTGTCCAGTCGCCCCTTCCCGGGGTTCTGCTCTGGAATCCCTCTTTAGTGGCACACCTGAGGTTAAAAAAAAACAAAAAAAAAAAAACAGAATGGACTCCTCCCATCCCACGGAATGACCCCAAAATATTGGGATCATCCAAATCCCCATAGAGGAAGTCTCACCCATGGTCTATGAGGACGCCCCTACATTCCATGGCCATCAGTGACACAAAATCCAGAGTCAAAAGCCTGAGCAAGTGCCTCACACTCACTCTGTTCATATCCTGAAGAGTTCTCCTCAAGGTCTGTAGATCGGGCCTCACATACCTATGTCCCCAAACCTAAGACGAGTTTCTGTTTTCAGACTTCTGTCCCCACAGCTCTGACCCACACACCCTCCATTTTTGAGCCCCTAGAGCCACACTTCAGGATTGTTCCTTCCCTCCCCAAAGGAATTCTGCCCATTTCATTGGCCACAAACTTGCAAATTAGGAGAAACCTCCTAAGTCAAAGTGGCCATCCCAATAGTGTAGACTGCCCAGGACAAATAGGGGCAATCTGACACCAGCTGAGGAACTACCTCCACTCAATCCCAAGACATATGAACCGAGAGAAGAAGATTAAACCAGTCAGGCCCCAGGCCCTAATCAGATCCATTGCCTTGGTTTCCAGGCATCTCTCCTCAGAGTTCTGGTTTCCAATACCAGCATATTGGGGGGTACTGAAGCACCAATGAGAACAAATCTTGTTTCCCCATGGGAAAAATGCTTCTTGGAGCTGTGTCAAAACCTCTGGTTAGGAGCATCCTTCAGAGCCCTGGTGCCACTGCCCCATTCCAAGGTCTCCATGGACACAATCCCACATTATGACCGATCCTCAGGAGAATGCATTTCAACTCAGCCCCCTCGGCTGCTACATCATAGGCAGCAATCAAACGTGCCGTTTCGCTAGGAGACAATTGGAATGCGAGGCCGGATGCCCAGGCATCCATCCTTAGAACCCTGCTCTGCAATTGTTCCATATGGGATGTCCTGGAGCCATCCAACAGGTTTCAACTGACCCGCAGAAAATCCTTGTGGTTTGGAGCATCTCACTACTGCCATCATGGGAAAACACCAATGGCGGTGTGATGACCCCCCTTCATGAAGGGGCCATCATGGACAGAAACTCCAACCTGAGCCAACATATGAACCTCGCCCTGACCTCAGATGCATGAAATCTCGATTCAGCTCTGCAGAGTGTGCCTGCCATGTCCTCGCCCTGAAACCAAAACAAAGCTTCTGTTCTCAGACTTACATCCTTGCATTCCTGGCCCCAAGGCCTCCAGTTTGGCAGTTCCGGAGCCAGAATGCAGCACTCTGCCTGCCCTCCAGAAGAAAGACTTTGCCCTATGGGGCTATGGAGAAACCCCATATAATTATCTTCTGCATGCCACTCAACTGTACCCCAATTATACAGCATATCTGGGCACGAATGCCCTGTCTGGCACAGCCTGAGAGCAGACCTCCTGAACGACACCTAGAAAGCAGGCCCCAAACTGAACACATCAGACCTGCCATGGCCTTAGGTCGTCATCTCTTCCAAACCTCGGTTTTCAGGCTTCAGAACCTAGACCTTATCTCCAATTAGTGCCCAGAAGTGAACGTGATGCAGAAATCAAAACTCCTCCTTCCCCATGGCAAGAAACCCTGAGGTTGGCATGTCCAAGGTTCAGTGTAGGAGAAACCTGCAAGCTCAATGAGGTCCCGCCCAATATTGTGGACCACCTTGGGCACAAACACACATTGTGACCCTCAGCATGAGTCCACTATTCAAGTAACGTCTCTCAGTGGCTGGACCAAGAATCTGCATATGGGCTTGCCATGCCCATAGTTCCCCAGGCCTAACCAGAGGGTGGGTATTCCAGTTGTATGTACCCAGTGCTCTGCTCTAGAATCCCTCTATTGTGGGGACACATGAGGCAGAAAACAGGACTTCTCCCTTCCCACAAAATGACCCCAATCTCTTGGGAGCCAGACAAATCACCAGAGAGGGAGACTTCCATGGCCCATGAGACCATGCTTACATTAAATGACCATCATGAATACAACATCCAGAGACATAAGCCTGAACGACTGCCTCTCACTCGCCCTACTTTCTAATCACAATGAGTTCCCCTCACGGACTGTAGATCACTCCTGCCATAACCTCAGCCCCAAACCTCAGCCGAGTTTGTGTTTTTGGATGTCTGTCACCACAGCCCTGGCCCACACAGCCTCCAGGCTGGGGCCTCTGGAGCCACACCACAGGACTGTCCTGCTCTCTCCTAGGAGACTATGCCCATTCCATTGCCCATATCCCCACAGAATAGGAGAAACATCAAGGCCCCCGAGGACATCCCACTACTATAAGCCTCTCTGGACAAAGGCATCCTGACACAAGCTGAGCAACTACCTCCTTGCAGAAACACAGACAGATGTCGGCAAAGACAGTAGATTGAACCAGACAGGCCCCTGGGCCCTAATCTGAACTCTTGCTTTGGTTTCCAGGTGTCACTCCTCAGAGGCCTGGGTTTGAAGACCAGCATCTGGGGCTTTCCTGAGACACCAAACAGAACAACTATCGTCTCCACATGGGAAGCTTCATTGTTGGAGCTGTGTCAAACCCTTCGGTTTGGAGAAACCTGCAGAGTCCCTGAGCCACCGCCACATTCCAAGGTCTCCATGGCCACCAACCCACAGTATGACTCATCCTCAGGAGAGTCCATTTCTACTCAGCCCTCTGAGAAACCCGCCCAAGAGCCTGCAGATTGAGCCTGCCTTGCCCCAAGCAGCCAGTGGGAATGTGAGGTGGCATTTGCAGACATTCATGCTTAGACCCCTTCTCTCGAGTCTTTCTGTAGGGGTCATCCTAGAACCATCTCATAGTACTCGACTGTCCTACAGAGGAAACCTTGATGTTTGGGGCAGCTCACAACTCCCAGCGTTGGGAAACCTCCCTGGCATCATGACGCCCCCACCCCCTTCAGGAAGGGGCCATAATGGACACAAACTCCAACCTGAGGCAACGTCTGATACTCGCCCTGACCTCAGATGCAGGAGATCTTGATTCAGTCTCTGCAGAGTGGGCCTGCCATGCCCTCGGCCCCAAACCTAACGCTAGCTTGTGTTTTCAGACTTCCCTCTTCACACTCCTGGCAAACAAGCCCTCCATACTGGGAATTCCAGAACCACAACACAGTTTTCTGCCTGCCCACCAGAAGAAAAACGTTGCCCTATGGGGCTCTCCAGAAATCACAAATGAGAACCAACCTGCTCTGGCCTCGACCTCACCCTAACTGGAAAAGCTACCCTGGTCAGTAATGCTCTGTCTGACACAGCCTGACGTCCCGACAGACAAGGAAACAGCTGGCTGCACACTAAGCACATCAGACAGGCCATGGCCTTATGCTGTCATCTCTTCCCAACCTGGGTTTTCAGACATCTGACCCTAGATATTATATCAAATCCTGGCAAACGTGGGTAACTGAAGCACAAATCAGATCTTCTCCTTCCCCATGGCTGGAAAGCTTGCTGTTGGCATGGAGTCATACCTTCAGTGTAGGAGAAACCTTCATGGCCCCTGAGGCCAAGCCTAAACTTGAGTGCCTCCTTGGGTACAAACTCGCATTGGGACCATCAGCATGGGCCCCATGTCGAAGTAAGGTCTCTCAGGGCCTGGACTAAGAGCCCGCATATGGGGCTTGCCAAGCCCCTATGATCCCAATCTTCACAAGAGCTCGAGTATTCCATTTGCTCGAACCCAGGACTGTGATCTGGAGTCCCTCTCCTGGAAGAACACCTGAGCCAGACAGCAGGACTCCACCCTTCCCACAAAATGTCCCCAAAATCTTAAGAGCTGGACCAACTCCTCAGAGAGGAAGACTCTTCCATAGCCCCTGAGGTCACCCCTACATTCCACGGCTATGGGAGACAAAACATCCAAAGACAAAAACTTGCGTGACTGCTTCCCATTTGCCCTTCTTTCATAAGCTGAGGATCTCCTCTCACGGTCTGTGGGTCTATCCTGCCATGTTCTCGGCTTCGCACCCAAGCCGAGTTTGTGTTTTCAGACTTCTGTGCCCACAGCCCGGACCCACACACCCTCCAGCCTAGGGCCTATGGAGACACACTGAAGGACTGTGCCAGTCCTCTCCAAGAAAACTGTACCCAATCCATTGGCCACAACCCTAGAGATTAGGAGAATCCAATAAGGTCTCCAAGGCCATGCCTTGGCCATGGACTAAGAGGGGCACTCTGACACCAGCTGAGCAACTATCTCCACTTATATACTCAGACAGTGTCCCCAGAGACAGAAGATTGAAACAGACAGGCATCTAGGCTCTAATATGAACCCTAGCTTTGGTTTCCAGGTGTCTCTACTCAGAGAACTGGTTTGAAGACCAGTATCTGGGGCTTTTCTGAGGCACCAAAGAGAACCTGTCTCATCTCGACATAGGGATCTCTTTTTAATTGGAGCAATATTACACCCTTCGGTTAGGCGAATACTTCATGGCCCCTGAGCTGCCAACATATTCCAAGGTCTCCATGCACACAAACCCACATTATGACCCATCCACAGGAGAGTCCATTTCAATTCAGCCCCCTAGTTAGCTCGCCCCAGAGCCAGTAGTTCAAACATGTCTTGTCACAAAGAGCCAATGGGAATGTGAGGTATGCTGTACAGGCATCCATCCTTCGAATCCTGCTCTCCAGTCTTTCCGTATGGGACATCCTGGAGCCATTCAACAGGACTCGACTGTCCAGCAGATGGAAAGCTTGTGGTATGGGTCAACGCACAAACTAGAGTTTGTGCTGGTGTCTAAGGTGCTGTGCAGGATTCTCCAATCTTGAGGGTTTGGCACAGGTCAAAGGGCATGGTTTCCTACTGGGACAGGAGATATTCTATTGTGTGGCTCAGGGACCACATGTTGTATCCTAAGTTGGTATTTCAGAACAGGACCCTGAGGACAGATGCCTGAAAACCTAATCTAGTGTTCCAATGACGTCCTAGGAGCATGTCAGGTACAATCTTCTGACCCAGGAACATTGAAATGGCTGTCTGCTTGGATGTAGGTGATCAGGGCGTTTCAGACTGGCATTTGTGTCCAGTGCTGCTGACAATATTGGGTTGGGCTCAGGGCTCTTGCGTGTTTCTCCTAAACTGGAAGGTTTGGGCAGGTTTGACGGGCACAGTTTCCTTGGGGATGGCAGGCCCAGTCATGTGTTGTGGATCCAGAGACCCTGTCCTGGAGGGCATATGAGCCATGGTTTTGGGAGAGAAGTCTGCAAACACAAATGTGGGCTATGGTTAGTGGAAAGGTGATCACAGGCCCAATGAGTAGACCTGGAGTGCAGCTAGTCAGGAGTTGTAATTAGGGTGACTGGAAGGCAGTAGCACAGGCTTTTCTCTCTATATTGTGTGTCCAGGATGGCCTCGGAATGCAGGTATAGTCTCATGGGTCCATGGGAAACTTTTCCTCTCTTTGGATCTCTGCAGCTCATAGTTTGGTGGCTTTTTTGGGGAAGGGAAGAATGTTGTTTTCCATCTTATGGGTGCCCCAAAACAGGGATTCCAGATACAGGCTCTTTTTCTGGGCATCTGGGACTTCCCACCAAGGGTTAGGATTTGCACCTAGGGGTGTATGAGGCCTGCAATGCGGGATCATGATGGTGCAACTGAGAGGGATTGTTTGAAAGCTTGCTCAGGCTGAGTCTCACAATGCCTGTTTGCTCCCATGGCGGCCCTGAGGAGTTGGAGTGGTCTCATTGGTCATATATCTGGCTCCCGCTTAGAGAGTTGGACACCCAACCCAAAAGCCAAATGTCCTGCCATGAGGAAGGATGAGTTCTCTTCCGTCAGGTTCCTCTGTGCTTCAGGTTGCCCCATTGGCAGGGTTTCCAGCAAGGTCTCGAGATAGGTGCCTGAATACCAAGGATGGGTGGAGATGACGTACTTGGGCCATAGCAATCCCAAATGCTAGATATGAGGCCTAAAACTCGGTCGGGGCTCAGGCTCTGTCAGACACAGCGCTAGTGGCCATGGCAGCCTTTATATCAGAGTAGATTCGAGGGCGGAGCAGATTGATCCTCATGTGGAGTTTCTTGGGAAGATTCCCAGGCATTTGTTCATTCAATAGGGAAGGCAGAATGCTGTGTTGTGGCTCCAGGTTTCCCAATCACGAGGGCTTGGGGACCAGTCAGTTTTGGGTGGAATTGTAAACAAAAGCTATGGTTCAATTCAGTGCCAAGCAGAAGGCAGTTCCAATTTGTAGCAGTTTACTCGAGACATCCAGCACTGGAATAAGGGTGGATGTCAGATGCTTGCTCACACTAGAGTTTTTGTCTATGATGACCGACAAGTGGAGGGGTGGTATAAAGAGGCCATGGAGGAGTTCACATGCTGAGGCCTGTGAACTGCTGCAAAAAGTAACATTTCTTTGTACTGAGTAGGTGAAGTCTGGTTTGTTTACTCTAGGTTTCCCCATGTGGAAAGTTTGTGAAGAAGAGCTCTCCGGCATGGATGCCAGGAAAGCACACCTCCATTGACAATTGCAGCTGAGGAACATGGCAGATTCGTTCTGGTGGCTCTGGGACAAAGTGCCAAGGCCTTGAGTTGACATGGGATCTCTTGCAGATGGGTCACAATGCTTGTTTGTTACCAGGGAGAACTTAGAATGTGCTGGTTGCTAAGGTGCCATGCAGGATTCTCCTACCCTGAGGGTTTGGCACAGGTCGAAGAGCATGGTATTCTTCTGGGGACAGGGGATGTTCTGTCGTGTGGCTCAGAGACCACATGATGTGTCATAGATTGGTATTTCAGAACAGGCCCCTGAGGACAGATGCCTGAAAACCTAATGGGGTTCCATTGAGAGCCTAGGGGCATTTTAGGTTCAATCGTCTATCTCACGATCATTGACTTGGCTATTTCCCTGGATGTAGGTGATAAGGGTGTTTCAGACTGCACATTTCCATCCCGAGTGGCCGGCAATATTGGTGTGGGCTCAGGGGCCACACAGGTTTCTCCTAATCTGGAAGGTTTGGGCAAATCTGATATGCACAGTGTCCTTGGGGTTGGCAGCCAGAGTTCTGTGGTGTGGCTCCAGAGATCACATTCTGGTGGGCATGTGAGCCATGGTTTTGGGAGAGAAGTCTGCAAACACAAATACAAATTAGGGTGAGGGGCGAGGTGATCACAGGCCCAATGCGTAGACCTGAAGGGAAGCTTGTCATGAACTATAATTAGGAGACTGGAAGGCAGTAGCACAGGCTTTTCTCTCTGGATTGTGTGTCCAGGATGGCCTTGGAATGCAGGTGTGGTCTCATGGGTCCATGGGAGTCTTTTCCTCTCTATGGATCCTGGTGGGTCTCCATAGTTTGGTGGCTTTTTCGGGGAAGGGGAGAGTGATGTTTTCCACCTTATGGGTGCCCCAAAACAGGGATTCCAGAGACGGGCTCTGGTTCATGTCATCTGGGACATCACAACAAGTGCTAGGATTTGGGCTTAGGGGCATATTAGGCCTGCAATGCGGGTTCATGGTGGTGCAACAGAGAAGGATTGTTTGAAAGCATGATCAGGCTGAGGGTCACAAGGCCTGTTTGCCTCCAGGGCATCCCTGAGGAGTTTGTGTGGTCTCACTGGACTTGTAAATGACTCCCCCTTTCAGGGTTGAACACCCATCCTAACAGCCAAGTTTCCTGATATGAAGAAGGAGGAGTTCTCTATTGTGCTTCAGGATGCCCCATTGTCAGGGATTCCAGCAAAGGTCTGGGGACAGGTGCCTGAATACCAAGGATGGGTAGAGATGAAATATTTGAGCCATGGCATTCCCAAATGCTAGATGTGGGGCTCAAACTCTGGTGACTGACACTAGGTCTGGGCTCAGGCTCTGTCAGACACAGCACTAGTGGCCAGGGCAACCTATAAATCAGGGTCCCTCCGATATAGGGCCGAGCAGATTGATCCTCATGTGGGGTTTCTGGCCAGACTCACCAGGCACTTGTTTCTATCGGGAAGGCAGAATGCTGTCTTGTGTCTCCATAATTCGCTATCAAGAAGGCTTGGGGACCAGTTGGGTGAGGAAGGAATTGTAAACACAAGCTACAGTTCAATTCACTGCCAAGCGGAAGGCAGTTCCTGTGTCCAGCAGCTTTTTCGATATATCCAGCACCTTAGTAAGGGAGGACGTCGGATATTTGCTCACACTGGAGTTTGTGTCTATGATGACTGACAAATGGAGGGGTGGCGTCAAGAAGCCATGGAGGGATTTTCACGTTGAGACTCATGAGCTGCTCCAAATAGCAAGGTTTCGTTCTACTGGACAGGTGGAGTGTGGTTTATTTGCTCCAGGGCCCCCCATGTGGAAAGTTTGGGTAGCAGAGCTCTACCGCATGGATGCCTGGAATGTTCAACTTCATTGACCATTGCAACTGAAGAACATGACAGCTTTATTCTGGTGTCTCTGTAGCAAAGTACCAAGTCCTTGATTTGACATGGAATCTCTTGCAGATGGGCCACACAGCTGGTTTGTTACCAGGTAGATCTTAGAATGTGCTGGTGGCTTAGTAGTTGTGCAGGAATCTACTACTCTGGGATTTTGCACAGATTGTAGGGCACGGTTTCCTTCTGGGGACAGGAGATGTTCTGTTGTGTGGCCCAGGCACCACATGTTGTATCATAAGTTCACATTCTAGAACAGGCCTCTGAGGACACATGTCTGAAAACCGAATCAATGGTTCCAATGACGTCCTAGTGGCATGTTAGGTTCATTATTCTGACTCAGGACCATTGACTTGGCTGTGTTCCTGGATGTAGGGGATCAGGGTATTTCAGACTGTGCATTTGTGTTCAGAGCGGCCGCCGAAATTGGGTAGGCCCAGAGGCCTTGTAGGTTTCTCCTAATCTAGACAGTTTGGGCAACTGTGATGGAAACAGTTTCCTTGTGGATGGCAGGGACAGTCCTGCAGTGTGGATCCAGAGACCCCATCCTGTAGGGCATGTGTGCCATGGTTTTGGTAGATAAGTCTGCAAACACAAATTCGAATTAGGGTGAGTGGCGAGGTGATCACAGGCCCAATGCATAGACCTTGAGAGCAGCTCATCTGGAACTGTAATTAGGATGAATGGAAGGCAGTAGCACAGGCTTTTCTCTCCGGATTGTGTGTCCAGGATGGCCTCAGAATGCAGGTGTGTTCTCATGGGTCCATGGGAGACATTGCCTCTCTATGGATCCTGGTGGCTCCTCATAATTTGGTGACATTTTTGGGGAAGGGATAAGGGCTGTTTTCCATCTGAAGGGTGCACCAAAACAAAAATTCCAGAGATGGTCTCTGGGTCTGGGCAACTCGAAAATCCCACCAAGTTTATGATTTGAACCTACAGGCATACCAGGCCTGAAATGAGGGATCATTGTGGTGAATCTGAGAGGGATTTTTTGAAAGCATGCTCAGGGTGAGGGTCACAATGCCTGTTTGTGCCTAGGGTAGTCCTCAGGAGAGTGTGTTGTGTCATTGATGTTGTAACTGGCTCCCCCTTTAAGGGTTGAACACCCATCCCAAAAGCCAGGTTTATTGCCATGGGGAAAGAAGAGTTCTCTATTGTGCTTCAAGTTCCCTAATTGGCAGGGATCCCTGCCAAGGTCTGGGGACAGGTGCCTGATAATCAAGGATGGGTAGAGATGACATACTTGGGCCATGGCAATCCCAAATGCTAGTTATGGGGCCTGCTCTCTAGTGGCTGAAACTCAGTCGGGCTCAGGCTCTGTCAGACATGGCACTAGTGGCCATGGCAGCCTATAAATTGGTGTTGACTCGAGGGCAGACCTGATTGATCCTCATGTGGGTTTTCAGGGCAGACTCACCAGGCATTTCTTCATTTGATGGGGAAGGCAGAATGCTGCGTTGTGGCCCCAGATTTCCCTATCAAGAGGGCTTAAGGACCAGTCAGGTGAGGATGGAATTGTAAACACAATCTATGGTTCAATTCAGTGCCAAGTGGAAGGCAGTTCCAATGTGCAGTGGTTTATTCAAGACATCCAGCACCGGGATAAGGGTGCATGTCAGATGTTTGCTTAGACTGGAGTTTGTGTCTATGATGACCGACCAATGGAGTGGTGGCATCAAGAGGCCATGGAGCAGTTTACACGCTGAGGCCTGTGAGTTGATCCAAACATAAGGTTTCCTTCTACTGGACAGGGGAGGTCTGGTTTGTTTACACCAGGTTCCCCCATGTGCAAAGATTGGGTAGCATAGTACTCGCACGTGGATACTGGAAAGCACACCTACATTGACCATTGCACCTAAGGAACATGGCAGGTTCTTTCTGGTTGCTCTAGGGCAAAGTACCAAGGCCTGGATTCTAATGAAGTTGGGTCACAATGCAGTTTTGTTACCACGGAAATCTTACTATGTGCTGGTGGCTAAGGGGCCATGTATGATTCGTCTATCCTGATGGATTGACACTGGTCGAAGAACACGGTTTCTTTCTGGGTATCGGAGATGTTCTGTTGTGGGGCTCACGGACCAAATGTTGTATCATAAGTTGGTATTCCAGAACAGGCCTCTGAGGACAGATGCCTAAAAACTTCATCTAGGGTTCCAATGAAGTCCAAGGGGAATTTCAGGTTCAATCATCAGACTCAGGACCATTGACTTCGGTGTCTGCCTATATGTAGGCAATCAGGGTGTTTCTGACTGTGCCTTTGTGTACAGAATGGCCTCCAATATTGGGGTGGGCTCTGGGGCTTTGCAGGTTTCACCTAATCTTGAAGGTTTAGGCAAATTTGTGGGCACGGTTTCCTTGGGGGTGGCAGGCACAGTCCTGTGGTGTGGCTCCAGAGACTCCATCGTGGAGGGCATGTAAGCCATGGTTTTGGGAGAGAAGTCTGCAATCACAAACTCAGATTAGGTTGAGTTGCGAGGTGATCGTAGGCCCAATGCATAGACCTGGGGGGCAGATCGTCAGGAACTGTAAATCACGTACCTCGAAGGCACTAGCACTGGCTTTTGTATCTGGATTGTGTGTCCATGATAGCCTTGGAATGCAGGTGTGTTCTAATGTTTCCATGAGAGTATTTTCCTCTCTACGGATCCTGGAAGCTCCCAATAGTATGGTGGCTTTCTTGTTTGAATGGAAGAGTGCTGTTTTCAATCTTAGATGTTCCCCAAAAAGGGATTCCAGAGAAGGGCTGTGAGTCTGGGTGCTTGGAAAATCCCACCAGGATTAGGATTTGGGCCTAGAGGAGTACCAGGCCTACAATGTGTGACTTGGAGGTACAACTGAGAGCGTTTGTTTGAAAGCATGCTAGTCTGAGTGTCACAATGCCTGATGTGATTAGGGCAGCCCTTATGAGTGGGAGTTGTCTCCTTGGCCATGCAGCTGGCTACCACTTTAATGTAGGACACCCATCCCAACTACCAGGATTCCTGCCACGGAAAAGGAAGAATTCTCTATTGTGCCTCAGGTTCCCCCATTAGCAGGTATTCTAGCAAATGTCTGGGGACAGATGCCTGAATACCAAGGATGGGTAGAGATGAGGGACCTGAGACATGGCCAGTCTCACATGCCTGACTCTCTGAGTAGCTGACATGAATTGAGCACTCAGGCTCTGTCAGAAACAGAACTAGTGGTCAGGGCTGAGTATGAATCAGGGATCCCTCAAGGGCTGAGCAGATTGATCCTCATGCAGAGTTTCTGGGCAGAATCACCATGCCCTTCTTCTTTCTAAGGGGAAGGCAAAAAGCTGCGTTGTGGCCCCAGAATTCCCTATCAAGCGGGCTTGGGGACCAGTAGGGTGAGGATGGAATTGTAAACTCAAGCTAAGGTTCAATTCAGTGCCAAGCGAAAGGCAGTTCCATTGTGCAGTGTCTGATTCCAGATATCCATCACCTGAGTAAAGGTGAAAGTCAGACATTTCCTCATGCTGGAGTTTATGTCTATGATGACCGACGAATGGAGGGGTGGCGTCAAGAGGCCATGGAGGATTTCACATGCTGGGGCTTGTGAGATCCTTCAAACAGCAAAGTTTCCTTCTACCAGACAGGGGGAGTCTGGTTTATTTGCTCCAGGGTCCCCCATGTGGAAAGTTTGGGTAGCAGAGCACTCCCACATGGATGCCTGAAAAGCACACCTCCATTAAAATTGCAGCTGAGAAACATGGCCAATTCGTTCTGGTGGCTCTTGGGAGAATTACCAAGGCCTGGAGTTGACATGAAGTCTCATGAAGATGGGTCATAATGCAGGTTTGTTACCATGGAAACCTTACAGTGTGCTGGTGGCTAAGGGACCATGTAGGATTCATCTACCCTGAGGGTTTGACACTGGTCAAAGGGCACGGTTTCCTTCTTGGACCAGAGATGTTCTGATGTGGGGCTAACGGACCAAATGTATCATAATTTGGTATTGCAGAACAGGACTCTGAGGATAGATGCCTGAAAATTTAATCTAGGGTTCCAATAAAATCCTAACGGAATGTCAGGTTCAATCCTCTGACTCAGTATCATTGACTTCAATGTCTGCCTAGATGTAGGTGATCAGGGTGTTCCAGACTGTGCATTTGTGTACAGAGTGGCAACCAGTATTGGGGTGGGCTCAGGGGCCTTGCAGGTTTCTCCTAATCTGGAAAGATAGGGCAGTTTGACGGGCACAGTTTCCTTGGCAATGGTGGGCACAGTCCTCTGGTGTGGCTCCAGAGACCCCATGCTGGAGGGCATGAGAGCCATGGTTTTGGGAGGGAAGTCTGCAAACACAAACGCGGGTTAGGTTTAGTGGCGAAGTGATTGTAGGCCCAATGCATACTCCTGGAGGGAAGCTCCGTGTGAAATGTAAATCGCATGCCTCAAAGGAGGTAGCACAGGCTTTTTTATCTGGATTGTGTATCCACGATGGACTAAGAATGCAGGTGTGGTCTCAGGTGTCCATGGGTGATATTTCCTCTCAAGTATCCTGGCGGCTCCTTATAATGTGGTGGCTTTCTCAGAGAGGAAAGAGTTCTGTTTTCCATATTAAGGGTGTCCCATAACAGGGATTGCAGAGAAGTTCTCTGGCTCTGGGCACCTGGAAATACCCACCAAGAGTTATGATTTGGGCATAGGGGCTTACCAGGCCTCTAATGCAAGTCCTGGAGATACAACTGAGAGTGTTTGTTTGAAAGCATACTCAGGCTGAGGGTCACTATGCCAGCTTTTGCATAGGGTGGCCCTCAGGAATGGGGGTGGTCTCAATGGCCATTCAGTAGGCTAACACTCTGAGTGTTGGACACCCTTCCGAACTTACAGGAATCCTGCCATGGGGAATGAGGTTTTCTCTATTGTGATTCAGGTTCCCTCATTGGTAGGGATTCCAGGAAAGGTCTGGGGACACATGCCTGAATACCAAGGATGGGTAAAGATGACGGCTCTGTTCCGTGGCCAGTCTAACATGCGGGATATGGGCCCCGCCTTCTAGGTGGCTGACACGAGGTCGGGGCTTAGGCTCTGTCAGACACAACACTAGGGGCCAGGGCTGTCTATAATTCAGGGTTCCCTCAAGGGACAAGTAGATTGATCATAATGTGGAGTTTCTGGGCAGACTCACCAGGCCCTTCTTCTTTCTATTGGGAAGGCAGAATGCTGTGTTGTGGCTGCAGAATTCCCTAACATGAGGGCTTGTGGACCAGTAGGGTGAGGATGGAATTGTAAACCCAAGCTATGAATAAATTCAGTGACAAGCGAATGGCATTTCCAGTGTGCAGCGGCTGATTCGAATATCCACCACCTGAGTAAGCGCAGACGTCAGATGTTTTCTCAAGCTGGAGTTTGTGTCTATAATGACCGACAAATGGAGGGGAGTTGAAAAGAGGTCATAGAGGATTTCCTACACTTTAGCTTGTGAGATGCTCCAAACAGCCAGGTTTCCTTCTACAGGACAGGGCAGTCAGATTTGTTTGCTCGAGAGTCCCCCATGTGGAAAGTTTGGGTAGCAGAGCACTCCCACATGGATGCCTGGAAAGCACACTTCCACTGAACATTGCAGCTGAGGAACATGGCAGGTTCTTTCTGAAGGCTCTGGGGTGAAGTACCAAGGCCTGTAGTTGACATGGAATCTCATGAAGATGGCTCACAATGCTGGCTTGTTACCAGTGAGATCTTAGAATCTGCTGGTGGCTACGGGCCAAGTAGGATTCATCTACCCTGAGGGTTTGACACAGTTCCAAGAGCACGGCTTCCATCTAGAGAAAGGAGATGTTCTGTTGTGGGGATCAGGGACCATATGTTGTATCTTAAGTTGGTACTCCAGAACAGGTCTCTGATTACAGATGCCTGAAAACCTAATCAGGGGTTACAATGAGGTCATAGGAGCATGTCAGGTTCAATCTTCTGACTGAGAAACACTGACTTGGGTATCTGCCTGGATTCAGGTGATCAGCGTATTTCAGACTGCACATTTGTGTCCAGAGGAGCCTCCAGTATTGGGGTGGGCTCAGGGGCCTTGCAGGTTTCTCCTTATCTCGAAGTGTTAGGCAAATGTGACGGACACATTTTCCTTGGGGATGGCAGGAACAGTCCTTTGGTGTGGCTCCAGAGACCCCATCCTGGAGGAAATATGAGCCATGGTTTCGGGATAAAAGTCTGTAAGCACAAACTCGGGTTAAGGTTAGCGGTGAGGTGATCGCAGGCCCAATGCATAGACCTGGAGGGCAGCTCGTCTGGAACTATAAATTAGTTGCCTTGAAGGTGGTAGCACAGGCTTGTGTATCTGGCTTTTGTGTCCAAGATGGCCTCGGAATGCAGGTGTGGTCTCATGGATCCATGGGAGATTTTTCCTCTCAAGGATCCTAGCGGCTCCCTATACTATGGTGGCTTTCTTGGCGAAGGGGAGAGTGCTATTTTCCATCTTAGGGGTGTCCCAAAACAGGGATTCCAGAGACAGGCTGTGTTTCTGGGCCCCTGAAAAATCCCACCAGGTGTTAGGATTTGTGCTTAGGGGAATATCAGGCCTGCAAATTTGGATTCTGGAATGCAACTGAGAGTGTTTGTTTGAAAGCATGCTCATGTTGGGGGTCACAATGCCTGCTTGTGTCCAGGGCGGCCCTCATGAGTGGGCGGGTTATCATTGGCCATTCAGCTGGCTACCACTCTGAGGTCTGGAAACCCATCCCAAGAGCCATCATTCCTGCCATGGGGAAGGAGGATTTCCCTATTGTGCTTCTGGTTCCCCCATTGGCAGGGATGTCAGCAAATGTCTGGGGACAGATGCCTGAATCAAGAATGGGTAGAGATGACAGCCCTGGGACATGGCTGGTCTCACATTCTGGAGTTGGAGCCCAGTCTCTGGGTCCTGACACGAGGTCAGAGACAAGGTTCTGTCCGACTCAGCGCTAGTGGCCAGGTAAACCTATAAATGGGGTTCACTCGAGGGTCAAGTAGATTTATCCTCATGTAGGGTTTCTGGGCAGTCTCTCCAGGCTGTTTTTTCTTGCTATGGGGAAGGCAGAATGCTGTGTTGTGGCTTCAGAATTCCCTATCAAGAGAGCTTACTGAACACCAGGGTGAGGATGGAATTGCAAACCCAAGCTACTTTTTTTTTTTTTAAGATTTTATTTATTTGTCAGAGAGCGAGCGAGAGTAAGCACAGGCAGACAGAGTGGAAGGCAGAGTCAGACGGAGAAGCAGGCTCCCTGCGGAGCAAGGAGCCTGATGTGGGACTCGATCCCAGGACGCTGGGATCATGACCTGAGCCGAAGGCAGCTGTTTAACCAACTGAGCCACCCAGGCGTCCCGCCAAGCTACTTTTAAATTCAGTGCCAAGCATAAGGCAATTCCAGTGTGTAGCAGCTGATTCAAATATCCAGCACTTGAGTAAGTGCAGATGTCAGTTGATTGCTCACGCTGGAGTTAGTGTCTATGATGACCAACAAATGGATGGGTGGCCTCAAGAGGCCATGGAGGGTTACCCACCTTCAGGCTTGAGATACTCCATACAGCAAAGATTCCTTTTACCGTACAGGGGAGTCTGGTTTGTTTCCTCCAGGGTTCCCCATGTGGAAAGTTGGTATCAGAGCACTCCCGCTGGATGCCTGGAAAGTACACCTACATTGACCATGGCAGCAGAGGAACATGGCAGTTTCATTCTGGTGGCTCTGGGCCGAAGTACCAAGGGCTGGAGTTGTCATGGAGTCTCATGAAGATGGGTCAAAATGCTGGTATGTTGTCAGGGAGATCATAGAATGTGCTGGTTGCCAGGGGGCCTTGAAGGATTCATCTACCCAGAGTGTTTGACACAGGTCCAGAGCACAGCTTTCTTCTAAGGACAGGAGATGTTCTCTTGTGTGGCTCAGTGACCATGTTGTATCATACATTGATATTCAGAACAGCCTTCTGAGTACAGATAACTGAAAACCTATTCTAGTGTTCCAGTGAATCCTAGGAGCATGTCAGGTTCAATCTTCTGTCTGAGGACCATTGACTTGGATATCAGCCTGGATGTAGGTGATATGGTGTGTCAGACTGTGCATTTGCGTCCAGAGTGGCCTCCAATATTGGGCTGGGCTTAGGGGCCTTGCAGGTTTTTCCTAATCTAGAGGGTTTGTTTAATAGTGACAATCACAGTTTCCTTTGGGAAGACAGGTACAATCCCGTGGTGTGGCTCCAGTTAACAAAAACTGGAGGGCATGTGAGCCATGGTTTTGGGAGAGAAGTCTGAAAACACAAACTTGGGTTAGGGTTAGTGGCAAGGTTATCACAGGCCCAATGCATAGACATGGATGGCACCTCTTCAGGAACTGTTAATCGGGTGACTCAAAGGCAGAATCACAGGCTTTTTTCTCTGTATTGTGTGCAGGATGGCCTCAGAATGCAGTTGTGGCCTCATGGGTCCATGGGAGATTTTTCCTCTCTAAGGATCCTGGTGGCTCCCAATAGTTGGTGGCTTTTTCGGGGAAGGGAAGAGTGCTGTTTTTCATGTTAGGGGTGCCCCAAAATATGGATTCCAGAGACGGACTCTGGGTTTGGTCCCCTGGAAAATCCCACCAAGTGTTAGGATTTGGGCCTAGTGGCTTACCAGGACTGCATGCAGGATCCTGGAGGTGCAACTGAGAGGGCTTGTTTGAAATCATTCTCAGGCTGAGGGTCACAATACCTGCTTATGCCCAGGTGGCCCTCATGAGTGGGCGTGGTCACATTGGCCATGCAGCTGGCTCCCACTTTGAGGGTTGGACAACCATCCCAACAGCCAGAATCCTGCCATGGGGAAAGAGGAGTTCTCTATAGTGCTTCAGGTTCCCCCATTAGCGGGGATTCCAGCAAAGGTCTGGGGACAGAGGCCTGAATACCAAGGATGGGTAAAGATGATGGACATGGGCCATGGCCAGTATCAAATCGTGGATATGGGCCCCGATCACTGGGTGGCTGACACTAGGTCTTGGCTCAGGCTCTGTCAGACACAGCACTAGTGCCCAGGGCAGCCTATAAATTGGGGTTCCCTCGAGTGCCGAGCAGATTGATCCTCATGTATGGTTTCTGGGCAGACTCACCAGGCCCTTCTTGTTTGTAAGGGGAAGGCAGAATGCTGCTTTGTGTCTCTAGAATTCACTATCAAGAAGGCTTGTGGACCAGGAGGCTGAGGATGGAATTGTAAACCTAAGCTATGGTTACATTCTGTATCAAGCGAAAGGAATTTCCAGTGTGCAATGTTTGAATCCAATATTCAGCACTTGAGTGAGGGTGGATGTCAGATATTTGCTCATGCTCTAGTTTGTGTCTATGATGACACAAAAATGGAGGGGTGGCGTCAAGAGGCCATGGAGGATTTCCCAATCTGGTGTTTTTGAGATGCTCCAAACAGCAAGGTTTCCTTCTACCAGACAGGGGCAGTCTGATTTGTTTCCTTCATGGTTCCCCATGTCGAAAGATCGGATAACATAGATCTCCCACATGGGTGACTGGAAAGCACACCTTCATTGACCATGACAGCGAAGGAACATGGCATCTGGTGGCTTTGAGGCGAAGAAATAAAGACTGGATTGGACATGGAACCTCATGAAGATGGGTCAAAATGTTGGTTTGTTACCATGGAGATCTTAGAATGTGCTGGTGGTTAATGGGCCATGCAGGATTCATCTAGCCTGAGGATTTGACACAGGCCCAAGAGCCCGGATTGCTTCTGGGGGCAGGAGATATTCTGTTGTGGGGCTCAGCGGCCATATGTTGTATCATAAATTGGTAATCCAGAACAGGTCTCTGAGGACAGAAGCCTGAAAACCTAATAAAGGTTTTGAATGAGGCCCTAGGGGAATGTCATTCAATCTTCTGACTCAGGATCATTGACTCTGGTGTCTGACTGGATGAAGGTGATGAGGGTGTTTCAGACTGTGCATTTGTGTCCAAAGTGGCATCCAATACTAGGGTTGGCTCAGGTTCCTTGCAGGTTTCTCCTTATATGGGGTTTTTGGACAACTGTGATGGGCAGTTTCTTTGGGGATTGCAGGAACTGTCCTGTGGTGTGACTCCAGAGACCCCATCCTGGAGGACATGTGCGCCATGATTTTGAGAGAGAAGTCTGCAAACACAAACTTAGGTTAGGGTTAGTGGCAAGGTGATCGTAGTCCCAATCCATAGACCAGGAGGGCAGCAAGTCTGGAACTGTAAATCACGTAACTCAAAGGTGGTAGCACAAGTAATTGTATCTGGATTTAATTTCCAGAATGGCCTTTATTGCAGGTGTTGTCTCAAGGGTCCATGGGAGATTTCTCCTCTCAAGGATCCTGGCGGTTCTCAATAGTTTGTTGGATTTCTCCGGGAAGGGATGAGTACTGTTTTCCAGCTTAGGCGTGCCCCAAAACAGGCATTCCAGAGATGAGCTCTGGGTCTAAGTGCTTGGAAAATCCCACCAAGGGTTAATATTTAGGCCTAGGGCCATACCAGGCCTGCAATGCGGGATCCTGGAGGTGCAACTGAGAGCGTTTGTTTGAAAGTATGGTCAAGCTGAGGGTCCCAATGCCTGCTTGTGCCCCGGAGGCCATCAGGATTGGGCGATGTCTACTCAGCCATGCAGCCAGTTCCCATTCCTAGGGTTGGACACCCATCCAAAAGCCAGGATTCCTGCCATGGCGAAGGATGAATTCTCTATTGTGCTTCAGGTCCCCCCATTGGTAGGGATTCCAGTTAAGATCTAGGGGACAGATGCCTGAATACTGAGGATGGGTAGTAATGACAGCCCTGGGCCATGGCCGGTCTCACATGGTTAATGTGGGCCCCACCCTCTGGGTTCCTGACACGAGGTAGGGGCTCAGGCTCTGTCAGACACAGCACTAGTGGCTAGGGCAAACTATAAATAGGGGTTCCCTCCTGGGATGAGTATATTGATCTTCATGTGCAGTTTATGGGCAGACTCACCAGGTCCTTCTATCTAGGAAGAAGGCAGAATGTTGTGTTGTGGCTCCAGAATTCCCTATCAAGAGATATGGCAGACCAGTAGGGTTAGGATGAAATTGTAGTCTGAAGGTAGGCTTAAATTCATTGCAAAGCGAAAGGCAGTTCCAGTGTGCAGCAGCTGATTCCAATATCAGCGCCTGAATATGGGCGGATGTCAGATGTTTGCTCAGGCTAGAGTTTGTGTCTATGATGACCAACAAATGGAGAGGTGGCGTCAAGAGGCCATGGAGGATTTCCCACCCTGGGGCTCAGGGGCCATAATTTGTATCATAAGTTGGTATTCCAGAAGAGGCCTCTGAGGACAGGTGCCTGAAAAGTTAATCCCTCTTCCAATGAGGTCCTAGGGCCATGTCAGGTTCAATTATCTGACTCAGGACCATTGATTTGGGTGTCTGCCTGGATGGAGGTGATCAGGGTGTTTCAGACTGTGCATTTGCATCCAGAGCAGCCTCCAATATTGGGATGTGCTCAGGAGCCTTCCGGGTTTCTCCTAATCAGGAGGGTTTGGGCAACTGTGATGGGCCCAGTTTCCTTGGGGATGGCAAGCACAGTCTTATGGTGTGACTCTAGGGGCCCCATCCTGGAGGACATGTGAGCTATGGTTTTTAGAGAGAGATCTGCAAACACAAACTCGGGATAAGGTTAATGGAGAGGTGTTCACAGTCCCAATCCAAAGATCTGGAGGGCAGCACGTCAGGAACTGTAAATCAGGTGACTCGAAGCCAGTAGCACAGTCTCTTGTATCTGGATAGCATATCCACGCTGGCCTCGGAATACAGGTGTGGACTCATGGGACCATGGGAGATTCTTCTTCTCAAGGATCCTGGAGGTTCCCATTAGTTTGGTGGCTTTCTCAGGGAAGTTAAGAGTGCTGTTTTCCATCTTAGGGGTGCCTCAAAACAGGGATTCCAGTGACGGGCTCTGGGTATGTGCACATGGAACATCCCACGATGTGTTAGGATTTGGGCTTAAGGGCATATCAGGCCTGCAATGCAGGATCCTGGAGGTGCAACTAAGAGCATTTTTTTGAAGGCTTGATCAAGCTGAGGGTTACAATGGCTACTTGTGCCCAGGGCAGCGCTCATGAGTGGGCATTGTCTCCTTGGCCATGCAGCTGGCTCCCACTTTGAGGTTTGGACACCCATATCAACAGCCAGGATTCCTACCATGGGGAAGGAGGAGTTCTCTATTGTGCTTTAGGTTACCCCATTGGTAGGGATTACATAAAAGGTCTGGGGACAGGTGCCTGAAAACCAAGGATGGGTAGAGATGATGGACTTGGGCCCCGGCCAATCTCTCATGCTGGATATGGGCTCATATCTCTGGGTGCCTGAAACTAGGTCTTGGCTCAGGCTCTGTCAGACACAGTACTAGTACTAGTACTAGTGCCCAGGACAGCCTATAAATCAAGGTTCCATCGAGTGCCAAGTAGATTGATCCTCATGTGGAGTTTCTGGGAAGATTCACCAGGCCCTATTTCTTTCTACTGGGAATGCAGAATGTTGCCTTGTGGCTCCAAATTCCCTCTCTAGAGGGCTTGCAGACCAGGAGGCTGAGGATGGAATTCTAAACCCAAGCTGTTGTTAAATTCAGTGTCAAGCGAAACGCAGTTCCAGTGTGCAGTGGTGGAAAAGAAAATGTAGAATCTAAATAATGGCAGATTTCAGATGTTTTCTCATGCTGGAGTTTTTGTCTATGATGACTGACAAATGGAGGGGTTGTGTCAAGGGCCATGGAGGATTTCTCCTGCTGGTGCTTCTGAGATGCTCCAAACAGAGGGTTCCCTTCTACTGGTCAGTGGCAGTCTGGTTTGTTTGCTCCAGGGTCCCACATGTGGAAAGAATAAGTAGAAGAGCACTCCCACATGGATGCCTGGAAAGCACACCTCCACTGACCATATCAGGTGAGGAACATGGCAGGTTCATTCTGGTGGCTCTGGGGCGAATTACCAAGGACTTGAAGTGACATGGAATCTCATGAAGATAGATCACAATGCTGTTTGTTTGTTACCAGAGAGATCTTAGAATGTGCTGGGGGCTAAGGGGCTGTGCATAATTCATATACCCCGACCCTTGACACAAGTTGAAGAGCACGAATTCCATCTGGGGACAGGAGATATTCTATTGTGGGGTTCAGGGACCAATCTTCTGACTCAGGATCATTGACTTGGGTGTCTTCCTGGATGGAGGTGATCAGGGTGTTGCACACTGTGCATTTGTGTCCAGAGTGGCCTCCAATAGTGGACTGGGCTCAGGGGACTTGCAGGTCTCTCCTAATCTGGAGGGTTTGGGCAATTGTGATGGACACAGTTTCATTGGGGATAGCAGGATCTTTCCTGTGGTGTGGCTACAGAGACCGATCATAGAGGGCATGTGAGCCATGATTTTGGGAAAGAAGTCTGCAAACACAAACTTGGGGTAGGGTTAATGGCGAGGTGATCACAGGCCCAATGCGTAGATCTGTAGGGCAGCTCGTCTGGAACTGTAAACCAGGTGATTCGAAGGTGGTAGCACAGTCTCTTGTATCTGGATTGTGTGTCCTGGATGGCCTCGGAATGAAGGTGTGGTCTTATGGAGCCCTGGGAGATTTTTCCTCTCTACGCATCCTGGCAGCTCCTAATAGTTTTCTCAGGGGAGGGAAGATTGCTGTTTTCCATCATAGGGGTGCTTCAAAACAGAGATTCCAGAGACGGGCTCTGTTATGTTGGCATGAAAAATCCCACGAAGTGTTAGGATTTGACCCAAGGGCATACCAGGCCTGCGATGCGGGACCCTGCAGAAACAACTGAGAGCATTTGTTTGAATGCATGCTAAGGTTGAGGGACACAATGCCTGCTTTGGCCCAGGCGGCCCTTATGATTGGGCGTTGTCTCATTGGCCATGCACCTGGTTCTAATTCTGAGGGTTGGGCACCCATAGCAACAGCCAGGCTTCCTGCCATGGGGAAGGAGGAGTTCTCAATTGTGCTTCAGGTTCCCCCACTGGTAGGGATTCCAGCAAAGGTCTGGGATAGTTGCCGGAATACCAAGGATGGGTAGAGATGACTGGGCCATGGCCAGTCCCACATGCTGGATAAGGGCCCCACACTCTGGGTGGCTGACACGAGGTTGGGGCTCAGGCTCTCTCAGACACAGCGCTAGTGGCCAGCGCAAAGTATAAATCGGGGTTCCCTCGAGGGCCAAGTAGATTGATCTTCATGGGGAGTTTCTGGGCAGACTCACCAGGCCCTTCTTCTTTCTATGGGGAAGGCAGAATGTTGCGTTTTGTCTCCCTAATTCCCTCTCAAGAGGACTTGCAGTCCAGTAGGGTGAGGATGGAATTGTAAACCCAAACTATGCAAGAATACAGTGTCAAGTGAAAGGTATTTCCAGTGTGCGCGACTGATTCGAATATCCAGCACCTGAGTAAGAGCAGATGTCAGATGTTTGCTCATGCTGGAATTTGTGTCTATGATGACTAACAAATGGAGGGTTGGCATCAAGAGAATGTGGAGGACTTCCCAGGCTGGGGCTTGTGAGATGCTCCAAACAACCAAGGTTTCCTTCAACCTGACAGGAGCAGTCTTATTTGTTTGCTCTAGGGTTCCCTATGTGGAATTTTTGTGTAGCAGAGAACTACCTCTTGGATGCCTAGAAAGCACACGTCCATTGACCTTTGTACCTGAGGAACATGGCAGATTCGTTTCATGGCTCTTGGGCAAAGTACCAACACCTTGAGTTGGCATCAAGTCTCAGAAGTTGGGTCACAATGCTGGTTTGTTACCAGGGAGATCATAGAAGGTGCTGGGGCTAATGGGTCATGCAGGATCCATCTACCCTGAAAGTTGGACATAGATCCAAGAGCACATTTTCCTTCTGGAGACAGGAGATGTTCTGTTGTGGGAATCAGGGACCACATGTTGTATCACAACTTGGTATTCCAGAACAGGACTCTGAGAACAGATGTCTGAAGACCCAATCTAGGGTTCCAGTGAAGTCCTGGGGGCATGTCAGGTTCAATCATCTGACTCAGAACCATTGACTTGGCTTTCTGCCTCGATGGAGGTGCTCAGGGTGTTTCAGACTTCACGTTTGCATCCAGAGCAACCTCCAATATTGGGGTGGGTTCAGGGGCCTGGCAGGTTTCTCCTAATCTGGAGGGTTTGGACAACCTGATGGGCACAGTTTTCTTGGGGATGGCAGGAACTTTCCTGTGATGTGGCTTGAGGGACCACATCTTGGTGGGCATGTAAGCCATGGTTTTGGGAGAGAAGTCGGCAAGCACAAACTGGGGTTAGGGTTAGTGTCGAGATGATCACAGGCCCAATTCATAGACATGGAGGGCAGCTCGTCAGGAAATGTAAATAGGATGACTCGAAGGCGGTAGCAAAGACTTTTCTCTCTGGATTGTGTGGACAGGATGGCCTCGGAATGCAGGTTTGTTTTCATGGGTCCATGGGAGATTTTTTCTCTCTAAGGATCCTGGCGGCTCCCAATAGTTTGGTGCCTTTCTCAGGGAAGGGAAGAGTGCTGTTTTCCATCCTAAGGGTGCCCCAAACTGGGATTCTGAGACGGACTCTGGGTCTGGGCACCTGGAAAATCCCACCAAGGGTTAAGATTTGGGCCTAGGGGCATACCAGGCCTGCAATGCTGGTACTGGAGGAGCAACTGAGAGTGTTTGTTTGAAAACATGCTCAGGCTGAGGATCATCATGCCTGCCTGTGCCCATGTCGGCCCTCAGGAGTGGGCATGGTCTCCTTGGCCATGCAGCTGGCTCCCACGCTGAGGGTTGGACAACCATCCCAACAGCCAATATTCCTGCCATGGGGAAGGAGGTGTTCTCTATTGTGTTTCAGGTTCGCCATTGGCAGGAATTCCAGCAAAGTTTGGGGGACAGATGACTGGATACCAAGGATGGGTACAGATGAAGGCCCAGGGCCATGGCCGATCTCTCATGCTAAATATGGGCCCTCACCTCTGGGTGGCTGACAGGAGGTCGGGGCTTAGACTCTGTCAGACATAGCACTAGTGGTCAGGGAAATCTATTAATCAGGGTTGCCTCGTGATCTGAGTAGATTGATCCTCATGTGCAGTTTCTGAGCAGACTCAACAGGTCCTTCTTCTTTCTATGTGGAAGGCAGAATACTGCGTTGTGGCTCCAGAATTCCCTATCAAGAGATATTGTGGACCAGTGTGGTGAGGATAGAATAGTAATACAAAGCTATGGTTAAGTTCAGTGAAAAGCAAAAGGCAGTTCCAGTGTGCAGGTGCCGTTTCGAATATCCAGCACCTGAGTAAGGGTGGATGTCAGATGTTTGCTCACACTGGAGTTTGTGTCTGTGATTACCCACAAATGGAAGGGTGGCGTCAAGAGGCCATGGAGGATTTCCCATGCTGGGGCTTGTGAGATGCTCCAAATAGCAAAGTTTCTTTCTACCAGACAGGAGAAGTCTGGTTTGTTTTCTCTGGTTTCTCCATGTGGAAATTTTTGTATCAGAGAACCCCACAGGGATGCCTGGAAATCACCCCTCCATTGACCATTGCAGCTGAGGAACATGGCAGGTGCATTCTGGTGGCTCTGGGGCAATATATCGAGACCTTGAGTTGACATGGAGTCTCATGAAGATGGGGCACAATGATGGTTTGTTACCAGGAATATCATAGAATGTGCTGGTTGCTAAGGGGCCATTCAGGATCCAAATACCCTTAGGGTATGACACAATTCCAGGAGCATGGCTTCCTTTTTGGGGAGGACATATTCTGTTCTGTGGCTCAGGGACTATATATTTTATCATAAGTTGATATTCCAGAGCAGGCCTCTGACGACAGATACCTGTAAACCTAATCTAGTGTGCCAATGAAGTCCTTGGGGCATGTCAGGTTCAATCTTCTGACTCAGGACTATTGACTTGGGTGTCTGCCTGTATGGAGGTGATCAGGGTGTCTCAGACTGTGCATTTGTGCCCAGAGCGGCCTCCATTATTTGGCTGCGCTCAGGGGCCTTGCAGGTTTCTCCTAATCTAAAGGTATCGGGCAAAAGTGATGGGCACAGTTTCCTTGAGGATCTCAGGCACAGTCTTGTGGTGTGGCTTCAGATGCCAGAACCTGGAGGTCATGTGAGCCATGGTTTTAGGAGGGAAGTCTGCAAACACAAACTCAGTTTAGGTTAATGGCAAGGTGATTGCAGGCCCAATGCATAGACCTGGAAGGTAGCTCGTCAGGAACTGTAAATCCGATGACTCAAAGGTGATAGCACATGATATGTATCTGGATTGTATGTCCAGGATGGCCTCGGAATGCAGGTGTGTTCTCATGGGTCTATGGCAGATATTTCCACTCAAGGATCCTGGTGGCTACCAAGAGTTTGGTGACTATCTCGGGGACGGGAAGAGTGCTGTTTTCCATCTTAAGGGTCCCCCAAAATAGGGATTCCAGAGATGGGCTCTGTGTCTGGGCCCCTGTAATATCCCACCAAGGTTAGGATTTGGGCCTAGGTGTGTACTAGGCCTGCAATTCGGGGTCCCAGAGATGCAATTGAGAGCGTTTGGTTGAAAGCATGCTCAGGCTGAGGTCACAATGCCTGCTTGTGCCCGGAGAAGCCATCATGAGTGCACATGGTGTCCTTGGCCATGGAGCTGCCTTCCACTTTGAGGGTTGAGCAACTATCCCAACTGTCAGAATACCTTCCATGGGGAAGGAGGAGTTCTCTATTGTGCTTCAGGTTCCCCCAATGGCAAGGATTTCAGCAAAGCTGTGGGTACAGATGCCTGAATACCAAGAATAGAAGAGAAGACAGACTTGGGCCATAGCTGGTCTCACATGCTGGATATGGGCCCTGATCTCTCAGTGGCTGACACTAGGTCCTGGCTCCGGCTATGTCAGACACAGCACTAGTGCCCAGGGCAGCCTATGAATCAGGGTTCCGTCTAGCACCGAGAAGATTGACCATCATATGGAGTTTCTGGGCAGACTCTCCAGGCCCTTTTTCTTTCTATGGGGAAGGCAGAATATTGTGTTGTAGCTCCAGAATTCCCTCACAATAGGGCTTGTGGACCAGTAGGCTGAGGATGGAATTGTAAACCCAAGCTATGGCTTAATTCAGTCAAACTAAAGGCAGTTCCAGTGTGCAGCGATTGAATTGAAATCCAGCACCTGAGTAAGGGCGGATGTCAGATGTTTGCTCATGCTGGAGTTTGTGTCTATGATGACTGACAAATGGAGTGGTGGCATCAAGAGGAAATGGAGGATTTCCCACGCTGGGGCTTGTGAGATGCTCCAAACAGAAGGTTTCCTTCTACCGGACAAAGGCATTCTGTTTTTTTGTCTCCAGGGTCCCCGCCAATTGCAAAGTTTGTGTAGCAGAGCACCCCCGTATGGTTGCCTGGAAACCACACCTCCACTGACCATTGCAGCTTAGGAACATGGCAAGTTCATTCTGGTGGCTCTGGGGCGAAGTACTAAGGGCTTATTTTTACATGGAATGTCATGAACATGGGTAACAATGCTGTTTTGTTACCTGGGAATTCTTAGTCTGTCATCTGTACACATCCTTGGTATTAAGGCAACTTTCCACAGACCTTTCCTGTAACCCTGCCAATGGGGGAACCTGAAGCACAATAGAGAACTCCTCTTTCCATTGCAGGAATCCTGGCTGTTGCAATGGGTGTCCAACCCTCAAAGTGGGATCCAGCTATACGGCCAATGAGACTACGCCCTCTCCTGAGGGCCCCCCTGGGCACAAAGAGGCATGATGACCCTCAGCCTGAGCATGCTTTCAAACAAGCCCTCTCTGTTACACCATTAGGATCCTGCATTGCAGGCCTGGAATGCCCCTAGGCCCAAATCCTAACACTTGGTGGGATATCCGGGCACCCAGACCCAGAGCCCGTCTCTGGAATCTCTGTTTTGGCATAAGCCTAAGATGGAAAACAGCATTCTTCCCTGTTTTGGGGCACCTCTAAGATGGAAAAGAGCACTCTTTTCTTCTCTGAAAAACCACCAATCTATGGAGATCCACCAGGATCCTTAGAGAGGAAAAGTCTCCCATTGAACCATGAGACCACGTCTACATTCAGAGCCCATCCTGGACACACAATCCAGATAGAAAATCCTGTGCTACCAGCTTTCAGTCACCCTAATTATAGTTCCTGACGTGATGCCTTCTAGGTCTATGCATTGGACCTGCGATCACCTTGCCACTATCCCTGACCCAAATTTGTGTTTGCAGACTTCCCTCCCAAAACCATGGCTCTCATATCCTCAAGGAGGTGGTCTCTGAAGCCTTACCACAGGACTGGGCCTGCCATCCCCAAGGAAACTGTGCCCATCACAGTTCCCCAAAGCCTCCAAGTTAGGAGAAACCTGCAAGGCCCCTGAGCCCACCCCAATATTGGAAGTGGCTCTGGATGCAAATGCACAGTCTGAAACACCCTGATCACCTACATCCAGTCAGACAACCATATCAATGGTCCTTAGTCAGAAAATTGAACCTGATGGGCACCAGGACATCATTGGATCCCTAGATTAGGTTGCAAGCATCAATCCTCAGAGGCCTGTTCTTGAATACCAAGTCAGGATACAACATATGTACCCTGAGCCACAAAACAGAACATCTCCTCTCCCAAGATGGAAACTGTGCACATCGACCTGTGCCAAACCCTCAGCGTGGCCCTTAGCCACCAATACATTCTAAGACCTCCCTTGTAACAAACCAGTTTTGGGACACATCTGTAAGAAATTCCAAGTCAACTCAAGGCCTTGGTACTTGGCACAAGAACCACCAAAACGAACCTGTCATGTTCCTCAGCTGCAATGGTCATTGGACGTGTGCTTTCCAGTCATCCATGCGGGAGGGCTCTGCTACGCAAACTTCCACTTGAGGGACCCTGGAGGAAAAAAAAAACAGACTCCTCCTGTCCATTAGAAGGAAACCTTGTTGTTTGGAGCATCTCACAATCCTAAGCGTGGGTAATCCTCCATTGCCTCCTGAAGCCACCCCTCCATTAGTCGTCATCCTAGACACAAACTCCAGTGTGAGCAAATATCTGACATCTGCCCTTACTCAGGTGCTGGATATTTCGTATAAGCTGCAGCACATTGAAACTGACTTCCGCTTGGCACTCAATTTAAGCATAGCTGGTGTTTACAATTGCATTCTCACCCTATTTGTCCCCAAACCCTCTTGATAGGGAATTCTGGATCCATAAGGCAGCATTCTGCCTGCCCCACAGAAAGAAGTGCTTCGTGAGTCTGGCCAGAAACCCTACATGAGGATCAATTTACTCGGCCCTGGAGAGAACCCCAATATATAGACTTCTCTGGCCACTAGTGCTGTGTCTGACACAGCCTGAGCCCAGACCTCGTGTCAGCCACCCAGAGAGCGGGGCCCATATCCAGCATGTGAGAACGTCCATGGCCCAAATCTGTCATCTCTATGCATCCTTGGTATTCAGGCATCTGTCCCCAGACCTTTGCTGTAATCCCTGCCTATGGGGTAACATGAAGCACAATAGATATTTCCTCCTTCCCCATGGCTGGAAACCTGGCCATTGGAATGCGTGTCCATCCCTCAATGTGGGAGCCAGAAAATGGACAATGGGACCACGCCCACTCCTGAGGGCCGCCCTGGGCACAAACAGGCATTGTAATGCTCAGCCTGAGCATGCTTCCAAACAAGCCCTCCTAGTTGCACCACTAAGATCCTGCATTGCAGGCCTGGTCTGCCCATAAGCCCAAATCCCAACCCTTGGTGGGATTTTCCAGGCGCCTAGACCCAGAGCCCATCTCTGGAATCCCTGTTTTGGGGCACACCTAAGATCGAAAATAGCGGTCTTCCCATCCCAAAAAGTCATCAAAATATTGGGAGCCGCCAGTATCCTTAGAGGAAAAGTCTCCCATGGACCCATGAGGCCACAGCTGCATTCTGAGGTCACCCTAGACACACAATCCAGATATAAAAGCCTGTGCTTCCGCCTTCGGGTCATTCCAGTTACTGTTCCTGACGAGTAGCCTTCCAGGTCTACACATTGCCCTGCGATAACCTAGCCACTAAACCTAACCCGAGTTTGTGTTTGCAGACTTCCCTCCCAGAACCATGGCTCACATGCCCTCCAGGGTGGAGTCTCTGGAGCCACACCACAGGACTGTGCTTGCCATCCCCATGGAAATTGTGCATGTCAGTTAACCAAACCCTCCAGAGTTGGTTGAAACATTCAAGGCCCCTGTGGCCACCCCAATATTGGAGGTTACTCTGGACATAAGTGCGTAGTCTGAAACTCCCTGATCACCTACATCCTGGCAGACACCCAAGTCAACTGTCCTAAGTCTGAAGATTGAACCTCTCATGCCCCTGGTACTCATTGGAACCCTAGATTAGGTTGTCGGGCATCTGTCTTCAGAGGCCTGTTCTTGAATAGGAACTTATGATACGGCATGTGGTCCCTGAGCCACAAAACACTACATCTCCTGTCCCCAGAAGGTAACCGTGCTCTTCGACCTGTGTTAAACCCTCAGGGTAGGAGAATCCTGCAGGCACCTTAGCCACCAACACATTCTAAGATCTACCTTGTAAAAAAAACCAGCATTGTAACCCATCTTCAAGAGATTCCATGTCAACTCAAGACCTTGGTGCTTCGCCCCAGAAGCACCGTAAAGAACCTGCATGTTCCTCAGCTGCATTGGTCAATGGAGGTGTGCTTTCCAGGCATCCATGTGGAAGGGCTCTGCTACCCATACTTTTCACATGGGGGGCCCTGCAGAAAACATACCAGACTCTAACTGTCCAGTAGAAAAAACAACCTTGCTGTTTGGAGCATCTCACATGCATCAGCCTCTTGATGCCACTCCTCCATTTCTCGGTCATCAGAGACACAAACTCCAGTGTGCGTAAACATCTGAAATCCACCTTTACTCAGGTGCTGTATATTTCATTTGTTGGCCACGATAGATACAAACTCTATCATGAGCAGACATCTGACCCTCGCCTGTACTCAGATGCTGGAGATCTCGAAAAAACCACTGCACATTGGAACGGCCATGTTCTCGGCACTGAGATTAAGCATAGATTGTGTTTTCTGCCTTCTGTTCTCACACTCCTCGCCTTCAAGTCCCCCATATTGGGAATTTGGGAGCCACAATGCAGCCTTCTGCCTGCCCACCAGAAAAAAGAGGTGCCCTATGGGTCTGCGTGAAACTCCATATAAGGTTCCACCAGCACAGCCCTCTATAGCACCACAATATCATAGGCCACCTTGTGAACTAATGCTCTGTCTGACACAGCTCGAGCCCCGACCTCCTGGTAGCCACCTAGATATCGGGACCCATATCTGGCAGGTGTGACCTGCCTTGACCTGAGTCCTTCATCTCAAACCAACCTGGTTATTCACGTACCAGTCCCAGAACATAGCTCAAATTACTGTGCATGGGGGAATCTGAAGCACAAAAGAGTACTCCTCCTTCCTCATAGAAGGAAAATTAAATGTTGATATGGTGGTCCAACCCTCATATTGGGATCCAGGTGCATGGAACAAGAGCCAATGCCCACTCAGGATGGGCATCTGGGCACAAACAGGCATTGTGACCCTTACCCTGAGACCCATTTCCAACAAGTCCCCATGGGAGCTGAACCAAAGCCCCACAGAGCCAGGCAGTCAAGCCTCTGGCCCAAATACTAAGCCTTTGTAGGGTTATCCAGGCACAGGGACCTATAACCCATCTCTGGAATCCCTGTGTTGACGGGAACCCTGAAACAGTAAACCACGCTCTCTCCTTCCCAGTGAGACACCAAACTCTTGGGTGCTGGGCAGAATCCCCAGAGAGGTAGAATATTCCATGGACACATGAGGACACCCCACCATTCCAAGGCCATCCTAGACACAATCCAGACAGAAAAGCCTTTGCTCCTGCCTCCCAGCCACACGAATTTCAAATCCTGAGAAGCTGCCCTCAGCGTTTGCATATCGGGGCTGCCATCACCTCCCTCCTAATTGATACACAATTTTGTGTCTGAAGACTTTGGTCCCAGAGCCCTTAACCACATTCCCTGCAGGATGGGGCTGACAGAACCACACTACATCACTGGGCCTGATCTCTGGATGAAATTCTGCCGTCTCAGTTGCACAAACCCTCCAGATTAGGAAAAGCCTGCAAGGCCCCTGAGCCCACCCCAATTTCATAGGCCACTCTGGAAAAAATGCACAGTCTGACACAGCCTGAGCATCTACCTCCAGGAAGACTCACAGGTCAAAGTCCCTAAGTCCGAAGGTTGAGGATGACATGTCTCTACAACCTCATAAGAACCCTAGCCTAGATATTCAGGCCTCTGTGCCCAGAGGCCTGGTCTTGAAATCCAACATATGATCCGACATGTGGTCCCTGAGCCATACAAGAGAACCCCTCCTGTCCCGAGAAGGGAACCTGGCTCCTGGGAACTGGGTCTAACCCTCAGGTAGGAGAATCCTGCATGGCCACAGACCCACAACCACATTCTTTTTTTTATATAGATTTTATTTATTTATTGGACAGACAGAGATCACAAGTAGGCATAGAGGAAGGCAGAGAGAGAGAGAGGAAGAAGCAGGCTCCCTGCTGAGCAGAGAGCCTGATGCGGGACTCAATCCCAGGACCCTGAGATCATGACCTGAGCCGAAGGCAGCGGCTTAGCCCATTGAGCCACCCAGGCACCCTCACCACCACATTCTAAGGTCTCCCTGGACACCAAGCAGCATTGTGACTTATTAGACTGAGAACATCCATCAACTTAGATCACTTGGAAATTTGAACAAAAACCAGCAGATCAAGCCTGCAATGTTCCTCATCTGCAATGGTCATGCAAGGAAGACTTCCCAGGCCTCCATTCAGAGACCTCTGCTGTCGAATCTTTCTATATGGGGGACCCTGGAGCCTTGTAAGCGGACTTCCCCTGTCCCACAGTAGGACACCTTGCTGTTTGGAGCAGCTCACAAGGTCCTGCTTGGGAAAATCTCCAAGAATTCTTGAGGCCACCCCACAATTCGTTGACCATCATGGATGCAAACCCAGCGTGAGCAGACATCTGACCCTCGCCCATACTCAGGTGCTGGAAATCTCGAAACAACTACTGCACAATGGAATGGTCCTGTGGTCAGCACTGAGCTTATCCGTGGCTTGTGTTTTCAGACTTCTGTCTTCACACTCCTCGCCTACAAGCCCTCCATATTGGGAATTCTGAAGCCACAGTGCAGCTTTCTGCTTGCCCACCAGAAAGAAGAAGTGCCCTATGGGTCTTCGCAGAAACTCACATGAGGATCCTCCTGCACGGCCCTCAATGGCACCCCAATATAATAGACCGACCTCTGCATAAATTGTCTGTCTGACACCGCCTGATCCCCGACCTCCTGTCAGCCACCCAGATAGTGGGCCCCATATCCTCCAGGTGGGTCCAACCTTGGCCCGAGGCCATCATCTTGAAGCAACCTGGATATTCAGGTACCTGTCCCAGACTTAGCTCAAATTCCTGCCCATAGGGGACTCGGAAGCACAAAAGAGTGCTCCTCCTTCCCCATGGCCAGAAAACTGAATGTTGAGATGGCTGTACAACCCTGAGTGGGAACCAGGTGCATGGTCGATGAGACCACGCCTACACAGGATGGGCAGCTGGGCACAAACAGGCATTGTGACCCTCAGAATGAGACCCCTTTCCAAAGATCCCCCTTGGGATCTGGACCAGGAACCCAAATCGAAGCTTTGGTTAAGTTTTCCCAGTGTCTGGACCCAGAAACCATCTCTGGAATCCCTGTTTGGACAGGATCCCAGAGATGGAATACAGTCTTTTCCTCTTCCCCAGAAAGAAATCAAACTCTTGGGTGCCAAGCAGAATCACCAGAGTGGAAGAATATCCCATGGACACATGAGGTCACCCCTCTATTTAGTGGCCATCCTAGACACACAATCCAGACAGAAAAGCCTGTGCTCCTCTTTCCCAGCCACCTGAATTTCAAATCCCGAGGAGCTTCCCTCAGGGTCTTCAGATTCGGACTGCCATCACCTCACTCCTATCTCTTATCTGAGGTTGTGTCTAAAGTCTTTGGTCCCAAAGTCCTGACACACATGACCTCCAGGATGGGGCCTCGAGAAACACATGACATCACTGGCCCTGCTCTCCTGAGGAAACCCTGCCCATCTCAGTTTCCCAAAATGTCCAGATTAGGAGAAAACTGCAAGGCCCCTGACTGCACCCCAATTTCATAGGCCATCTGGAAAAAGTGCACAGCCTGACACAGCTTCAGCACCTACCTCCAGGATGACATGCAGGCCAATGGCACTTAGTCCGAAGATTGAAACTTCCATGGCCCTAAAACCTCATCAGAACCCTAGCTTATGTTTTGAGGTCTCTCTCCCTAGAGGTCTGTTCTGGAAATTCAAGCATATGGTCCAACCTGTGGTCCGTGAGCCATACAAGAGCACACCTCCTGTCCCAAGAAGGAAACCTGGCTCCTGGGTACTGGGTCTAATCCTAAGGATAGAGAATCCTCAATGGTCAGAGAGCCGCCACCACATTCTAAGGTCTCCCTGGACACCAAGCAGCATTGGGACCTATTAGACTGAGAACTTCCATCAACGCAAATCACTTGGAACTTGGAATCAGTGTCATTGGTTCAAGCTTACCCTGTTCCTCAGCTGCAATGGTAACACGAGATTGGCTTCCCAGGCCTCCATTCAGAGAGCATTGTTATCGAATCTTCCATATGGGGGACCCTGGAGCCCTGTAAGAAGACTTCTGTTGTCCCTTAGTAGGACACCTTGATGTTTGGAGCAGCTCACAAGCTCCAGCTTGGAAAAACCTCCAAGAATTCTTGAGGCCTCCCCACCATTTGTTGGCCATCATGGATACAAACTCCAGCATGAGCAGACATCTGCCCCTCGCCCAGGTGCTGGAGATCTCGAAACAACTGCTGTACATTGGAATAGACATGTGCTCGGCACTGAGCGTAACCGTAGCTTATGTTTTCATATTTCTGTCCTCACACTCCTCGCCTGCAAACCCTCCAACTTGGATATTCTGGAGCCGTAATGCAGCCATCTGCCTGCTCACCAGATAGAAGAAGTGAAGAAAGGGTCTGTGCAAAAATCCCCCATGAGGATCCAGTTGCACAGCTCTCAAAAGCACCCCAATATCATAGGCCGAACTCTCCACGAATGTTCTGTCTGACACAGCTCGAGCCCGAGCTTCTGACAGCCACCCAGAAAGCAGGCCTCATTTTCTGCAGGTGGGTCCTGCCTTGGCCCGAGGACCTCATCTCAAAGCGAACTGGGTATTCAGGCACCTGTCCCAGAACTTAGCTCAAATTCCTGCCCATGGGGGAACCTGAACCATAAAAAAGTACACCTCCTTCCCCATGGCAGGAAAACTGAATGTTGAGATGGCAGTCCAACCCTCAGAGTGGGAGCCAAGTGCATAGCCCATGAGGTCACACCCACTCAGCATGGGCATCTGGGCAAAAACAGGCATGGTAACCCTCAGAATGAGACCCATTTCCAACAAGAACACTCGGGAGCTGTACCAGGAAAACATAGAGCAGGACCCTAGGCCCAAATCCTAAGCCTTGTTGCGGTGATCCAGGCTCTAGAACCCAGGACCCATCTCTGGAATGGCTGTTTGGACGGGATCCCTGACTCAGAAAACTGCGCTCCTCCCATCCCCCGGAAATACACCAAACTCTTGGGTGCCGAGCAGAATTCCCACAGAGGTGGAATCTCACATGGACCCATGAGGCCACCCCTCCATTTCGTGGCCATCATTGACAAACAAGTCAGACAGAAAAGACTGTGCTCCTGCCTCACAGCCGTCCGAATTTCATATCTGGAGATGCTTCGCTCAGGGTCTGCAGATTGGGTCTGCCATCACCTCGAGCTTAACTCTTACCCGAGTTTGTGTCTGAAGACTTTGGACCCAGAGTCCTGACCCATATGCCCTCCAGGATGGGGCCTCCAGGAACACACAACAGCACTGGGCCAGCTCTCCCAAGGAATGTCAGCCTGTCTCAGTTTCCCAACCCACCAGATTAAGAGAAAATTGCAAGGCCCCTAATACCACCCCAATTCCATAGGAAGCTCCAGAAAAAATGCATAGTCTGACACAGCCTCAGAATATACCTCCAGGAAGACACCCAGGACAATGGGAAGGGATGAAATGGCCTAACCCATGGCAGGTTCGATGTGCTGGGTGTGAAGCCAACTGTCTCACGTCTCTCACAAGGTCTGGGCTCAGGCTATGTAAGACAGAGCATAGTGTTTAGGGTAGCCTATGCAATTGGGGTGTTGCCGAGGGCTGAGCAGGTTGATTTTCATTTGGGGTTTCTGAGCAATGCCATAGACAATGTTTTTCTTTGGGGGGCAGGCAGAGTGCTTCGTTCTGGAACCAGAATTCCCAATCATGAGGGCTTTTGGGCCAGGAGTGCTAGGGTAGAGTCTGAAAACAAAAGATAGGGTGAGGTTGGGAGCAGGCCCACTCTGCAAAGGCTGAAAGGAAATCTCATGCCTCTGAAGTCAGGCTGAGGATCAGAAGTTGGCTGAGGTTGGATTGTGCCCTTGATGGCACCTTCATGAAGCAGGTGCCTCATGAGGCCAACGAAGTTTTCCCACGCTGAGTTTGGAGGTTGCCACAAACCACAAGGTTTCCTTCTGCGAGACAGTCGAGTCCTGTTGGATGGCTCCAGTACATACCATACGGAAGGACTGAAGAGGAGGGTTCAAAGGATGGATCCCTGAACAGCATGCCTCGCATTCCCATTGGCCATTAACGACAAGATATGTTTGATCTGCTGGCTCTGGGGCAAGCTAACCAGCGGGCTGAGTTGAAATGGCCTCTCCAGAGGATGCGTCATAATGTGGGTTTCTGTCCATGGAGACCTTGGAATGTGATGGTTGTACTGTGGCCCTGCGGAATTCTCCGACCAGAAGGGTTTGATACAGATCCAGTAAGAAAGCACTCCATGTGGAGACGAGAAATGTTTGGTTTGGAGCCTCAGAAAAACCTTATATGCTGGTATACGACACCAGTCCTCTGAGGACAGACACATGAAAATTAAAGCTAAGGTTCAGATTAGGGCCTGTGGGCCTGTCCATTTCAATCTTCTGTCTCTGGGGACACTGTCTGAGAGTCTAAGTGGTGATAATGGCTCAGCTGGTGTCAGAGTGCCCCTTTTAGTCCAGGGCAGCCTGCAATATCAGGATGGCCTCAGGGGCCTTGGAGCTTTTCCCTAACCTGTAGGGTTGTGGTCAATGGATTGGGCACACTTTCCTTGGAGAGGGCAGGCACAATCTTTCGCTGTGGCTCCAGATGCCCTAGCCTGGAGGGTGTGTGGGTTCAAGCTGTGGGCACAGAAGTCTGAAAACACAAACTCAGCTTATGAGTGGCGCCGAGGGTATGGCAGGCCGGATGTACAGATAGAGAGTGAGCTCCTTGGCTAGTGAATCAAGGGCGAGATTCCTTCAGGCTTTTGTCTCTGGATGCGTCCAGGATAGCCGTGGATTGTAGGGGGTGGCCTCAGGGACTGTGGACGATTATCCCTCTCTGGGGATTTGTCCCAGCTAACAGGAGTTTGGGGTCATTTGTGGGAAGGGTGGAGTCCTGTTGTCTGGCTCATGTGTCTCTCCAAGAAAGTGATTCCAGAGCAGAGCCCCAGGTACGGGGGGGAGACTGGAAAACTCAAACACTGGTGAGGATTGGGTGTATAGAGGCTTGGCACGCCCCATATGCGGGCTCTTGGTCAAGGTCCTGACAGGCCTTTATTTGACATGGGGCTCATGCTGAGGGTCACAGTGTGAATTTGTGCCCAAGCAGCACTCAAGTTTGGGCGTGGCATCAGGGGCCATGAAGGTTTCTCCCACCCTGAAGGTGTGACTCCATGCCAAGAGCAAGCTTTACACCCATGGGGAAGAAGGAGTTCTGATTTGTGCTTCAGATGCCCAACTGTGTGGGGAATTAATATAATATCTGGGTTTAGATATCTGAAAACCAAGGTTCGGAAGAGATAACGGCATAAGACCATGGCGTGTCAGAAGTGCTAGGTGTGTGGCCAGCTGTCTCCTTGCCTGTCTGGACGTCTAGCATCAGGCTGTGAAAGGCAGAGCATTAGTGCCCAGAGCAGCCTATCAAATCTGAGTGCCGTCGAGGCAAGAGCAGGTTGATCCTCATCTGGGTTTTATGGAGAGCCCCACAAGGAAACGTTTTCTAGCGGTGGGCAGTCACTGGGCTGGCTTGTGGTTTTGCAATTCCTACTCTGGAGGGATGGTTTGCCAGGAGTGTGAGGAAGGAAGTCTGAAAACACAAGCTAGCGTGAGGTTTGGGACCGAGGGCACGGAAGGCCACTCTGCAGAGGCTGAATCAAGATCTCCTGCATTGCGGTCATGTCTACTATGAGACGTGCTCAAGCTAGAGTTTTTGTCCATGATGGCTTCTCCCTGAAGGATGTGGGGGGCTTCATGAGGCCCGGCAGGTATCCCTACGATGGGATTTGTGAACTACTTCAAACCTCAAGGTTTCCTTCTGCACTATAGTCGAGTCCTATTGGATGGTTCCAGGAGGCCCCATACGGAAAGACTCGAGAGCAGGTGTCTAAGCATGGATGCCTGGGAACGCCACCTCATATTCCCACTCTTTAGTCAGGACAAGGCAGGCTCAATCTGCGGGCTCTTGGGTGAGCTACCCAGAGAGGTGAGTGGAAATGGACTCTCCTGAAGATGAGTCCTACTGTGGGTAGGTGGCCTGGATGACCTAGGAATGTGGAGGTGGCTAAGGGTCTCTGCAGGATTTTCCAACCTGAGGTGTTTGACACAGCTCCAACAAAGAAGCTTTCCATGTGGAGAAGAGAGGTGTTCTGTTCAGTGCCTCAGAAAATCCCCATATGCTGTTCCTCGAACCAAAGCCTCTGAGGAGTGACACCTGGAAACCAAAGCAAGAGTTGAGATTAGGGCCTAAGGGCCTGTCCGGCTCAACCTTCTGACTCTGTGGACATCTGTGTGCATGCCTTCGTGGATGTAGCTGCACAGCTTGCATCAGAATGCCCCTGTGTGTCCAGGGAGGCTTACAGTAGTGGGATGTCCTCGGGGGCCTTGAGGTTTCTCTTATTCTGGAGGTGTGTGGCCAAAGGAATGGAAACAGTTTCCAGGAGACAGCAGGCACGGTCCTGTGGTATGGCTCAAAGGACCCAGCTTAGAAGCTGTGTTTGCCAGGGCTGTGGGGACAGATATCTGAAAAAACAAACTTGGCTCAGGTAGGGGCCAAGGTAATGGCAAGCCTGATCTCTAGTCCACGAGGGGAGATACTCTCGATATCAAAGGAGGGCAAGTTGAAGGCAGTCGCTTAGGCTTTTGTTATCTGGATGTTGCGTTCAAAATGGCTGTTCAAGTAGGGGTTGCTTCAGGGGACCAGGAAGAGCCTTCCTCTCGGGGGGTGGTCCAAGTTACAAAGTGCTTGGATTCATTCTGTGGGAAGGGAAGAGTACTGTATTCTGCCATATGTGACCCCTCAGTATAGGAATTCAAGAGCACAGAAGTGGGATCCCTCAACTCTAATACCCGCCATCTAGTAGGGCTGGGTGCCTATGGGTAAGGCATGCCACATATGCGGGCTCTTGGTCCAGTCACTGAGAGGCGTTACTTGAATAAGGTACTCACGCTGAGGGTCACAATGTGTGTTTGTGCCCAAGAAGGCCCTCACGCATGGGCGTGGCCTCATGGGCCATGCCGTTTATCCTACAATGAAGGTTTGACTCACTGCCAGCAGCAAGGTTTATTGCCATGGGGAAGGAGATTTCTGACTTAAGCTTCTAGTTCGCCCCTGTGCAGGGATTGGAGATAAGGTCTAGGTTCCGATGACTGACAACCCAGGTTGGGAATTGATGGTGGCCAAGACAGTGGCGGCTACAATGTACTGGGTGTGTAACCAGCTGTGTCAGTGTCTGTTGGAAGGTCTGGGCTCAGGTTATGTGCGACAGAACGTCAGTGTTTAAGATAGCCTGTGCAAATGGGGTATTGCTGAGGGCCAAGCAGTTTGATCCTCATTTGGCGTTTCTGGGCAGCACCATAGACAATGTTTTTCTCCTGGGAGGCAGGCAGAGTGCTTCATTGTGGCCCCAGAATTCCCAGTAGGGAGGGTTTGTGGGCCAGGAGTGTGAGGACGGAATTCTGAAAACACAAGCTAGGGTGAGGATTGGAGCCAAGGGCAGAGCAGGCCTACTCTGGAGAGGCTGAATCGAAATCCACTGCATCTGAAGTCTGGCTGAGGATCAGACGTTGGCTGAGGCTGGAGTTTGTGTCCATAATGGCACCTTCATGAAGTGGGGGCCTCATGATGCCAAGGAAGTTTTCCACGCTGAGTTTGGAGGTTGCCCCAAACCACAAGGTTTCCTTCTGCGGGACAGTCAAGTCCTGTTGGATGGCTCCACGACATAACATACGGAAAGACTGGAGAGCAGGGTACCAAGGATGGATCCCTGAACAGCATGCGTCACATTCCCATTGGCCATTAGCGAGAAGATATGTTTGAACTGCTGGCTCTGGGGCATGTTACCCAAAGGGCTGGGTTGAAATGGCCTCTCCTGAGGATGCGTCATAATGTGCGTTTGGGTCCATGGTGACCATGGATGTGCTGGTTGTTCAGTGGCCCTGCAGAACTCTCCTATGTGAAGGGTTTGATACAGCTCCAGTAAGAAAGCTCCCCATGTGGAGATGAGAGAGGTTTCGTTTGGTGCCTTAGAAAAACCTAATATGCTGATACGAAACCAGTCATCTGAGGATGGACACATGGAAACCAAAGCTAAGGTTCAGATTAGGGCCTAGGTGCCTGTCCATTTCAATCTTCTCTGTCTGGGGACACTGTCTGTGAGTCTAAGTGGAGATAGTTGCTCCGCTGGTGTCAGAGTGCCCCTCTTAGTCCAGGGCGGCCTACACTATCGGGATGGCCTCAGGGGCCTTGGAGCTTTTCCCTAACCTGTAGGGTTTTGGACAATGGATTGTGCACACTTTCCTTGGAGAGGGCAGGAACAATCTTCCAATGTGGATCCAGATGCCCTAGCCGGGAGGCTGTGTGGGTCCAGGCTGTGGGCAGAGAAGTCTGAAAACACAAACTCAGCTTATGAGTGGCGCCGAGGTTGTGGCAGGCCAGATGTACAGACCAAGAGGGAGGTTTCTTTCCTCTGAAAGCCATGTGAGTGGGGGGCTTTCCTACAGGATTTGTCTCTGGATGTTGTGTCCAGTATAGCCGTGGATTGTAGGGGTGGCCTCAGGGCCCATGGATGAGTCTCCCTCTCTGTGAATTTGTCCCAGCTCCCGAGAGTTTGGGGACATTTTGTGGGAAGGGTGGAGTCCTGTTGTCTGGCTCATTTGTCTCTCCAAGAAAGGAATTCCAGAGCAGCCCCAGGTATGGGCGGGGCGACTGGAAAACACAAACACTGGTGAGGATTGGGTGCATAGGGGCTTGGCAAGCCCCATATGCGGGCGCTTAGTCCACATCCTGACAGGCCTTTCTTTGACATTGGGCTCATGCTGAGGGTCACAGTGTGAATTTGTGCCCAAGGCGGCACTGAAGTTTGGGCGTGGCATCAGGGGCCATGAAGGTTTCTCCTACCCTGAAGGTGGACTCCATGCGAAGCACAACCTTTACAGCCATGGGGAAGGAGGAGGTCTGATTTGTGCTTAAGATACCCAACTGTGTGGGGAATTGATATAATGTCTAGGTTCAGATATCTGAAAACCAAGGTTAGGAATAGATGACGGCATAAGACCATGGCATGTCCGAAGTGCTGGGTGTGCAGCCAGCTGTCTCCTTGTCTGTCTGGACGTCTGGCATCAGGCTGAGTCAGACAGAGCATTAGTGCCCAGAGCCGCCTATCCTGTTCGGGTAACATTGAGGCCCGAGCAGATTGAACCTCATCTGGGGTTTCTGGAGAGCCGCACAGGGAAAAGTTTTTCTTCTGGTGGGCAGGCACTGGGCTGAGTTGTGGTTCTGGATTTCCTATTCTGGAGGGCTTGTTTGCCAGGGGTGTGAGGAAGGAAGTCTGAAAACACAAGCTAGCGTGAGGTTTGGGACCGAGGGCACGGCAGCCCCACTCTGCAGAGGCTGAATCGAGATCTCCTGCAATTGAGGTCACATCAACTATGAGAGGTGCCTCAGGCTAGAGTTTTTGTCCATGACGGCCTCTTCCTGAAGGGAGTGGGGGCTTCATGAGGCCAGGGACGTTTCCCTACAATGGGATTTGTAAACTACTCCAAACCTCAACGTTTCCTTCTGCACGACAGTCGAGTCCTATTGGATGGTTCCAGGAGGCCACATACAGAAGGACTCGAGAGCAGGTGTCTAAGCATGGATGCCTGGGAACGCCACCTCATATTCGCACCCTTTAGTCAGGACAAGGCAGGTTCAATTTGCGGGCTCCTGGGTGAGCTACCCAGAGGGGAGAGTTGAAATGGACTCTCCTGAAGATGAGTCCTACTGTGGCTTGGTGGCCTGGGAGACCTTGGAATGTGGAGGTAGCTCTGGGACTCTGCAGGAGTCCAGAGGTGAGTGACACGGATCCAACAAGGAAGCTTCCCATGTGGATACGAGAGGTGTTCTGTTCAGTGCCTCAGGAAAGCCCCTTATCCTGTTCTTCGAACCATAGCCTCTGAGGAGTGACACCTGGATTCCAAAGCAAGAGTTGAGATTAGGGCCTAAGGGCCTGTCCGGCTCAACCTTCTGTCTCTGTTGACATCTGTGTGCATGCCATCATGGAGGTTGATTCTCAGCTTGTCAAAAAGACCCTGTGTGTCCATGGAGGCTTACAGTAGTGGGATGTCCTCAGGGGCCTTTAGGTTTCTCATATTCTGGAGGTGTGTGGCCAAAGGAATGGACAAAGTTTCCCAGCAGAGAGCAGGCACGGTCCTGTGGTATGGCTCCAGAGGACCCAGCCTAGAAACTGTGTTTGCCAGGGCTGTGAGGACAGATGTGTGAAAAAACAAATTTGGCTCATGTAGGGGCCAAAGTAATGGCAGGCCTGATCTCCATTCCATGAAGGGAGATCCTCTGGATATCAAAGGAGGGCAAGTGTGAGGCAGATGCTCCGGCTTTTGGCTCCGGGTGTTGTGTTCACAATGGCCGTTCAGGATAGGGGTTGCTTCAGGTGCCGAGGAAGAGCCTTCCTCTCTGAGGATTGTCCAAACTCCCTAGTGTTTGGGTTCATTCTGGTGGAAGGGAAGAGTACTGTTTTCTGCCAAAGGTGATACCCCAGTAGAGAGATTCTAGAGCACAGCATTGTGTTCCCTCAACTGGAATGCCCGCCATCTAGTTAGGTCTGGGTGCCTATGTGCATGGAAAGCCACATATGCAGGCTGTTGGTCCAGTCAATGAGAGGCGTTACTTGAATAAGGTACTCACGCTGAGGGTCACAATGTATTCCTGTGCCCAAGGTGGCCCTCACGCATGGGCGTGGCCTCAGGGGCCTGCTCTTTTCTCCTACACGGAAGGTTTGACTCACTGCCAGCAGCAAGGTTTCTTGTCATAGGGAAGGAGGGATTCTGACTTGAGCATCTGGTTCCCCCCTGTGCAGAGATTAGATTTAAGGTCTAGGTTCCGATGACTGAAAACCCAGGTTGGGAATGGATGGGGGCCTAAGGCAGTGGCGGGTCCAATGTGCTGGGTGTGCAGCCAGCTGTGTCGGTGTCTGTTGGAAGGTCTGGGCTCAGGCTATGTGCGACAGAACGTCAGTGTTTAAGATAGCCTATGCAAATGGGGTATTGCTGAGGGCCAAGCAGTTTGATCCTCATTTGGGGTTCTGGGGAGCTCCATAGAGAATGTTTTTCTCCTGAAAGGCAAGCAGAGTGCTTCATTGTGGCCCCAGAATTCCCAGTAGGGAGGGTTTGTGGGCCAGGAGTGTGAGGACAGAAGTCTGAAAACACAAGCTAGGGTGAGGATTGGAGCCAAGGGCAGAGCAGGCCTACTCTGGAGAGGCTGAATCGAAATCCACTGCATCTGAAGTCTGGCTGAGGATCAGACGTTGTTTGAGGCTGGAGTTTGTGTCCATAATGGCACCTTCATGAAGCGGGGGCCTCATGATGCCAAGGAAGTTTTCCACGCTGAGTTTGGAGGTTGCTCCAAACCACAAGGTTTCCTTCTGCGGGACAGTCAAGTCCTGTTGGATGGCTCCACGACATAACATACGGAAAGACTGGAGAGCAGGGTTCCAAGGATGGATCCCTGAACAGCATGCGTCACATTCCCATAGGTCATTAGCGAGAAGATATTTTGAACTGCTGGCTCTGGGGCACGTTACCCAAAGGGCTGGGTTGAAATGGCCTCTCCTGAGGATGTGTCATAATGTGCATTTGGGTCCATGGAGACCATGGATGTGCTGGTTGTTCAGTGGTCCTGTGGAACTCTCCTATGAAAAGGGTTTGATACAGCTCCAGTAAGAAAGCTCCCCATGTGGAGATGAGAGAGTTTTCGTTTGGTGCCTTAGAAAAAACTAATATGCTGATACGAAACCAGTCATCTGAGGACGGACGCATGGAAACCAAAGCTAAGGTTCAGATTAGGGCCTAGGTGCCTGTCCATTTCAATCTTCTCTGTCTGGGGACACTGTCTGTGAGTCTAAGTGGAGATAGTTGCTCCGCTGGTGTCAGAGAGCCCCTCTTAGTCCAGGGTGGCCTACACTATTGATGGCCTCAGAGGACTTGGAGCTTTTCCCTAACATGTAGGGTTGTGGTCAATGGATTGGGCACACTTTCCTTGGAGAGGGCAGGCACAATCTATCTCTGTGGCTCCAGAGGCCCTAGCCGGGAGGTTGTGTGGGTCCAGGCTGTGGGCACAGAAGTCTGAAAACACAAACTCAGCTTATGAGTGGCGCCTAGGGTATGGCAGGCCGGATGGACAGCCCGAGAGGGAGCTCCTGGGCCTCTGAAAGAAGGGCGAGTGGGAGGCGATCCTTCAGGCTTTTGTCTCCGGATGTTGTGTCCGGGATAGCCGTGGATTGGAGGGGTGGCCTCAGGGACTGTGGACGAGTATCCCTCTCTGGGGATTTGTCCCAGCTCCCAAGAGTTTGGGGTCATTTTGTGGGAAGGGTGGAGTCATGTTGTCTGGCTCATGGGTCTCTCCAAGAAAGGGATTCCAGAGCAGAGCCCCAGGTACGGGCGGGGCGACTGGAAATCTCAAACCCTGGTGAGGATAGGGTGCATAGGGGCTTGGCAAGCCCCATATGCGGGCCATTGGTCCAGGCCCTGACAGGCCTTTCTTTGAAATGGGGCTCATGCTGAGGGTCACAGTGTGAATTTGTGCCCAAGCAGCACTCAAGTTTGGGCATGGCATCAGGGGCCATGAAGGTTTCTCCCACCCTGAAGCTGTGACTACATGCCAAGAGCAAGCTTGACAGCCATGGGGAAGGAGGAGTTCTGTTTTGTGCTTGCGATACCCAGCTGTGTGGAGAATTGATACGATGTCTAGGTTCAGATATCTGAAAAACAAGGTTAGGAAGAGATGACGGCATAAGACCATGGCGTGTCCGAAGTGCTGGGTGTGCGGCCATCTGTCTCCTTGTCTGTCTGGACGTCTGGCTTCAGGCTGTGTCAGACAGAGCATGAGTGCCCAGAGCAGCCTTTCCAGTTCGGGTACCGTCGAGGCCCGAGCAGGATGATCCTCATCTGGGTTTTCTGGAGAGCCCCACAGGGAAACGTTTTTCTTCCGTTGGGCAGACACTGGGCTGGGTTTTGGTTCTGGAGTTCCTAGTCCGGAGGGCTTGTTTGCCAGGAGTGTGAGGAAGGAAGTCTGAAAACACAAGCTAGCGTGAGGTTTGGGACCGAGGGCAAGGCAGGACCACTCTGCAGAGGCTGAATCGAGATCTCCTGCACTGAGGTCATGTCAACTATGAGACGTGTCTCAGGCTAGAGTTTTTGTCCAACATGGCCTCTTCTGGAAGGGTGTGGGGGCTTCTTGAGGCCAGGGAGGTTTGCCTACGATGGGATTTGTGAACTACTCCAAACCTCAAGGTTTCCTTCTGCACGACAGTCGAGTCCTATTAAATGGTTCCAGGAGGTCCCATACGGAAAGACTCGAGAGCAGGTGTCTAAGCATGGATGCCTGGGAACGCCACCTCATATTCCCACTCTTTAGTCAGGACAAGGCAATCTCAATCTGCGGGCTCCTGGGTGAGCTACCCAGAGGGGATATTTGAAATGGACTCTCCTGAAGATGAGTCCTACTGTGGCTTGGTGGCCTGGGAGACCTTGGAATGTGGAGGTAGCTCTGGGACTCTGCAGGAGTCCAGAGGTGCGTGACACGGATCCAACAAGGAAGCTTCCCATGTGGAGATGAGAGGAGTTCTGTTCAGTGCCTCAGGAAAGCCCCATATCCTGTTCTTCGAACCAAAGCCTCTGAGGAGTGACACCTGGAAACCAAAGCAAGAGTTGAGATTACGGCCTAAGGGCCTGTCCGACTCAACCATCTATCTCTGTTGACATCTGTGTGCATGCCTTCTTGGAGGTAGCTGCTCAGCTTGTGTCCGAATGCCCCTGTGTGTACAGGTAGGCTCCCAGTAGTGGGATGTCCTCGGGGGCCTTGAGGTTTCTCATATTCTGGAGGTGTGTGGCCAAAGGAATGGACACAGTTTCCCAGGAGAGAGCAGGCACGGTCCTGTGGTATGGCTCCAGAGGACCCAGCCTAGAGGGTGTGTTTGCCAGGGCTGTGGGGACAGATGTCTGAAAAAGCAAACTTGGCTCAGCTAGGGGCCAAGGTAATGGCAGGCCTGATCACCAGTCTGTGAGATGAGATCCTCTGGAAATCAAAGGAGGGCAAGTGGGAGGCAGTCGCTCAGGTTTTTGTCTCTGGGTGTTGCGTTCAGAGTGTCTGGTCTTGGTAGGGTAGCCTCAGTAGCCGAGGAAGAGCCTTCCTCTCGGGGGATTGTCCAAGCTCCCAAGAGTTTGGATTCATTCGGTGGAAGGGAAGAGTACTGTTTTCTGCCAAAGGGGAACCCCCAGGAGAGGGACCCTAGAGCACAGCTGTGGGTTCCCTCAACTGGAATACACACGATCTAGTTAGTCCTGGGTGCCTATGTGCATGGCAAGCCACATATGCAGGCTCTTGGTCCAGTCACTGAGAGGCATTACTTGAATAATGTACTCACGCTGAGGGTCACAATGTGTGTTTGTGCGCAAGGCGGCCCTCACGCTTGGGCATGGCCTCATGGGCCATGCCGTTTTCTCCTACACTGAAGGTTTGACTCACTGCCAGCAGCAAGGTTTCTTGCCATGGGGAAGGAGAGGTTCTGACTTGTGCATCAGGTTCCCCACTGTGCAGGGATTGGAGATAAGGTCTAGGTTCTGATGACTGAAAACCCAGGTTGGGAATGGATGGTGGACTAAGGCAGTGGCGGGTCCCATGTGCTGGGTGTGCAGTCAGTTGTGTCGGTGTCTGTTGGAAGGTCTGTGCTCAGGCTATTTGCGACAGACCATCAGTGTTTAAGGTAGCCTATGCAATTGGGGTGTTGCGAGGGCCAAGCAGTTTGATCCTCATTTGGCGTTTCTGGGCAGCACCATAGACAATGTTTTTCTCCTTGGAGGCAGACAGAGTGCTTCATTGTGGCCCCAGAATTCCCAGTAGGGAGGGTTTGTGGATTTGGTGTATGAGGACGGAAGTCTGAAAACACAAGCTAGGGTGAGGATTGGAGCCAGGGGCAGAGCAGGCCCACTCTGTAGAGGCTGAATCAAAATCTCCTGCTTCTGAAGTCAGGGTGAGGATCAGACGTTGCCTGAGGCTGGAGTATGTGTCCATGATGGCACCTTCATGAAGCGGGGGCCTCATGAGGCCAAGGAAGTTTTCCCACGCTGTTTTTGGAGGTTTCCCCAAACCACAAGGTTTCCTTCTGCGGGACATTCGAGTCCTGTTGCATGGCTCCAGGACATACCATACGGAAGGACTGGAGAGCAGGGTTCGAAGGATGGATCCCTGTACAGCATGCCTCGCATTCCCATTGGCCATTAGGGACAAGATATGTTTGATCTGCTGCTCTGGGGCACGCTACCCACGGGGCTGAGTTGAAATGGCCTCTCCTGAGGATGCGTCATAATGTGCGTTTGGGTCCATGGAGACCTTGGAATGTGCTGGTTGTTCAGTGGCCCTGCGGAACTTTCCTACCTGTAGGGTTTGATACATCCCCAGTAAGAAAGCTCCCCATGTGGAGACGAGAGAGGTTTGGTTTGTTGGCTCGGAAAAGCCCCGTGTGCTGGTCTCCGAAAACAGTCCTCTGAGGACGGACACATGGAAACCAAAGCTAAGGTTCAGATTAGGGCCTGGGGACCTGTCCATTTCAACCTTCTGTCTCTGGGGACACTGTCTGAGAGTCTAGGTGGAGATAGTTGCTCCGCTGGTGTCAGAGAGCCCCTCTTAGTCCATGGTGGCCGAAACTATTGATGGCCTCAGGGGCCTTGGAGCTTTTCCCTAACCTGTAGGGTTGTGGTCAATGGATTGGGCACACTGTCCTTGGAGAGGGCAGGCACAATCTTTCGCTGTGGCTCCAGAGGCCCTAGACTGAGGTTGTGTGGGTCCAGGCTGTGGGCACAGAAGTCTGAAAACACAAACTCAGCTTATGAGTGGCGCCTAGGTTATGGCAGGCCGTATGTACAGCCCGAGACGGAGCTCCTGGGACTCTGAAACAAGGGCGAGTGGGAGGCGATCCTTCAGGCTTTTGTCTCCGGATGTTGTGTCCGGGATAGCCGTGGATTGGAGGGGTGGCCTCAGGGACTGTGGACCAGTATCCCTCTCTCGGGATTTGTCCCAGATCCCAAGAGTTTGGGGTCATTTTCTGGGAAGGGTGGAGTCGTGTTGTTTGGCTCATGTGTCTCACCAAGAAAGGGATTCCAGAGCAGAGCCCCAGGTACGGGCGGGGCGACTGGAAAACTGAAACCCTGGTGAGGATTGGGTGCATTGGGGCTTTGCAAGCCCCATATGCGGGCTCTTGGTCCAGGCCCTGACAGGCCTTTCTTTGACATGGGGCTCATGCTGAGGGTCACAGTGTGAATTTGTGCCCAAGCAGCACTCAAGTTTGGGCGTGGCATCATGGGCCATGAAGGTTTCTTCCACCCTGAAGGTGTGACTCCATGCCAAGAGCAAGCTTGACAGCCATGGGGAAGGAGGAGTTCTGTTTTGGGCTTGCGATGCCCAGCTGTGTGGAGAATTGATATAATGTCTAGGTTCAGATATCTGAAAACCAAGTGGTGACGGCTTAAGACCATGGCGTGTCCGAAGTGCTGAGTGTGCGGCCAACTGTCTCCTTGTCTGTCTGGACGTCTGGCTTCAGGCTGAGTCAGACAGAGCATGAGTGCCCAGAGCAGCCTATCCAGTTCGGGTACCGTCGAGGCCTGAGCAGATTGATTCTCATCAGGGTTTTCTGGAGAGCCCCACAGGGAAACGTTTTTCTTCTGTTGGGCAGACACTGGGCTGGGTTGTGGTTCTGGAGTTCCTAGTCCGGAGGGCTTGTTTGCCAGGAGTGTGAGGAAGGAAGTCTGAAAACACAAGCTAGCATGAGGTTTGGGACCGAGGGCACGGCAGGCCCACTCTGCAGAGGCTGAATCGAGATCTCCTGCACTGAAGTCATGTCAACTATGAGACGTGCCCCAGGCTAGAATTTTTGTCCAGCATGGCCTCTTCCTGAAGGCTGTGGGTGCTTCATGAAGCCAGGGAGGTTTGCCTATGATTGGATTTGTGAACTACTCCAAACCTCAGGGTTTCCTTCTGCACGGCAGTCGAGTCCTATTGGATGGTTCCAGGAGGCCCCATACGGAAAGACTCGAGAGCAGGTGTCTAAGCATGGATGCCTGGGAACGCCACCTCATATTCCCACTCTTTAGTCAGGGCAAGGCAATCTCAATCAGAGGGATCCTGGGTGAGCTACCCAGAGGGGAGAGTGGAAATGGGCTCTCTGAAGATGAGTCGTACTGTGGCTTGGTGGCCTGGGAGACCTTGGAATGTGGAGGTGGCTCAGGGACTCTGCAGGATTCTCCAACCTGAGCTGTTTCACAAGGCTCCAACAAGGAAGCTTCCCATGTGGAGACGAGGGGAGTTCTGTTCAGTGCCTCAGGAAAGCCCCATATCCTGTTCTTCGAACCAAAGCCTCTGAGGAGTGACACCTGGAAACCAAAGCAAGAGTTGAGATTACGGCCTAAGGGCCTGTCCGGCAAAACATTCTATCTGTTGACATCTGTGTGCATGCCTTCGTGGAGGTAGCTGCTCAGCTTGTGTCCGAATGCCCCTGTGTGTCCAGGGAGGCTCCTAGTAGTGGGATGTCCTCGGGGGCCTTGATGTTTCTCATATTCTGGAGGTGTGTGGCCAAAGGAATGGACACAGTTTCCCAGGAGACAACAGGCACGGTCCTGTGGTATGGCTCCAGAGGACCCAGCCTAGAGGCTGTGTTTGCCAGGGCTGTGGAGACAGATGTCTGAAAAAGCAAACTTGGCTCAGCTGTGGGCCAAGGTAATGGCAGGCCTGATCTCCAGTCCGTGAGGCGAGATCCTCTGGATATTAAAGGAGGGCAAGTGGGAGGCAGTCGCTCAGGCTTTTGTCTCTGGGTGTTGCATTCACAGTGGCCGTTCAGGGTAGGGGTTACTTCCGGGGCCGAGTAAGAGCCTTCCACTCGGGGGATTGTCCAAACTCCCATGTGTTTGGGTTCATTCTGTGGGAAGGGAAGAATACGTTTTCTGCCACAGTGGACCCTCCAGGAGTAGGAGTCTAGAGCACAGCAGTGGGTTCCCTCAAATGGAATACACACCATCTAGTTAGTCCTGGGTGCCTATGGGCAAGGCAAGCCACATATGTGGGCTATTGATCCAGTCAGTGAGAGGCGTTACTTGAATAAGGTACTCACGCTGAGGTTCACAATGTGTGTTTGTGCCCAAGTCGGCCCTCACGCATGGGTGTGGCCTCATGGGCCATGCCGTTTTCTCCTACAATGAAGGTTTGACTCACTGCCAGCAGCAAGGTTTCTTGCCATGGGGAAGGAGGGGTTCTGACTTGTGCATCAGGTTCCCCCCTGTGCCGGGATTGGAGATAAGGTCTAGGTTCCGATGACTGAAAACCCAGGTTGGGAATGGATGGTGGCCTAAAGCAATGGCGGGTCCAATGTGCTGGGTGTGCAGCCAGCTGTGTCGGTGTCTGTTGGAATGTCTGGGCTCAGGCTATTTGCGACAGAGCATCAGTGTTTAAGGTAGCCTATGACATTGGGGTGTTGCCGAGGGCCAAGCAGTTTGATCCTAATTTGGCGTTTCTGGTCAGCACCATAGACAATGTTTTTCTCCTGGGAGGCAGGCAGAGTGCTTCATTGTGGCCCCAGAATTCCCAGTAGGGAGGGTTTGTGGGCCAGGAGTGTGAGGACAGAAGTCTGAAAACACAAACTAGGGTGAGGATTGGAGCCCAGGGCAGAGCAGGCCCACTCTGCAGAGGCTGAATCAAAATCTCCTGCTTCTGAACTAAGGCTGAGGATCAGACGTTGGCTGAGGCTGGAGTATGTGTCCATGATGGCACCTTCATGAAGCGGGGGCCTCATGAGGCCAAGGAAGTTTTCCCACGCTGAGTTTGGAGGTTGCCCCAAACCACAAGGTTTCCTTCTGCGGGACATTTGAGTCCTGTTGCATGGCTCCAGGACATACCATACGGAAGGACTGGAGAGCAGGGTCCGAGGGATGGATACCTGTACAGCATGCCTCGTATTCCGATTGGCCATTAGCGACAAGATATGTTTGATCTGCTGCCTCTGGGGCACGCGACCCAGGGGGCTGAGTTGAAATGGCCTCTCCTGAGGATGCGTCATAATGTCGTTTGGGTCCATGGAGACCTTGGAATGTGCTGGTTGTTCAGTGGCCCTGCGGAACTCTCCTACCTGAAGGGTTGGATACATCCCCAGTAAGAAACCTCCCCATGTGGAGACGAGAGAGGTTTGGTTTGGTGCCTCGGAAAAGCCCCGTGTGCTTGTCTACGAAAACAGTCCTCTGAGGACGGACACATGGAAACCAAAGCTAAGGTTCAGATTAGGGCCTGGGGACCTGTCCATTTCAACCTTCTGTCTCTGAGGACACTGTCTGATAGTCTAAGTGGAGATAGTTGCTCCGCTGGTGTCAGAGAGCCCCTCTTAGTCCAGGGTGGCCGACACTATTGATGGCCTCAGGGGCCTTGGAGCTTTTCCCTAACCTGTAGGGTTGTGGTCAATGGATTGGGCACACTGTCCTTGGAGAGGGCAGGCACATTCTTTCGCTGTGGCTCCAGAGGCCCTAGCCTGGAGGTTGTGTGGGTCCAGGCTGTGGGCACAGAAGTCTGAAAACACAAACTCAGCTTATGAGTGGCGCCTAGGGTATGGCAGGCCGTATGTACAGCCCGAGACGGAGCTCCTGAAACTCTGAAACAAGGGCGAGTGGCAGGTGTTCCTTCAGGCTTTTGTCTCTGGATGTTTTGTCCGGGATAGCGTGGATTGGAGGGGTGTACTCAGGGACTGTGGACGAGTATCCCTCTCTGGGGATTTTTCCCATCTCCCAAGAGATTGGGGTCATTTTGTGGGAAGGGTGGAGTCGTGTTGTCTGGCTCATTTGTCTCTCCAAGAAAGGGATTCCAGAGCAGAGCCCCAGGTACGGGCGGGGCGACTGGAAAACTGAAACCCTGTGAGGATTGGGTGCATAGGGGCTTGGCAAACCCCATATGCGGGCTCTTGATCCAGGCCCTGACAGGCCTTTCTTTGACATGGGGCTCATGCTGAGGGTCACAGTGTGAATTTGTGCCCAAGCAGCACTCAAGTTTGGGCATGGCATCAGGGGCCATGAAGGTTTCTCCCACCCTGAAGGTGTGACTCCATGCCAAGAGAAAGCTTGACAGCCATGGGGAAGGAGGAGTTCTGTTTTGGGCTTGCGATGCCCAGCGGTGTGGAGAATTGATATAATGTCTAGGTTCAGTTATCTGAAAACCAAGGTTAGGAAGAGGTGACGGCTTAAGACCATGGCGTGTCCAAGTGCTGGGTGTGCGGCCATCTGTCTCCTTGTCTGTCTGGACGTCTGGCTTCAGGCTGTGTCAGACAGAGCATGAGTGCCCAGAGCAGCCTATTCAGGTCGGGTTCCGTCGAGGCCTGAGCAGGTTGATCCTCATCTGGGTTTTCTGGAGAGCCCCACAGGGAAACGTTTTTCTTCCGTTGGGCAGACACTGGGCTGGGTTGTGGTTCTGGAGTTCCTAGTCTGGAGGGCTTGTTTGCCAGGATTGTGAGGAAGGAAGTCTGAAAACACAAACTAGCGTGAGGTTTGGGACCGAGGGCACGGCAGTCCCAATCTGTAGAGGCTGAATAGAGATCTCCTGCACTGAGGTCATGTCAACTATGAGACGTGCCTTAGGTTAGAGCTTTTGTCCAGCATGGCCTCTTCCTGTAGGGTGTGGGGGCTTCATGAAGCCAGGGAGCTTTGCATCGATGGGATTTGTGAACTACTCCAACCTCAAGGTTTCCTTCTGCATGACAGTCGAGTCCTATTGGATGGTGCCAGGAGGCCGCATACGGAAAGACTCGAGAGCAGGTGTCTAAGCATGAATGCCTTGGAACGCCACCTCATATTCCCACTCTTAGTCAGGACAACACAGGCTCAATCTGTGGGCTCCTGAGTGAGCTACCTAGAGGGAAGAGTTGAAATGGACTCTCCTGAAGATGATTCCTACTGTGGCTTGGTGGCCTGGGAGACCTTGGAATGTGGAGGTGGCTCAGAGACTCTGCAGGATTCTCTAACCTGAGGTGTTTGACACGGCACCAATAAGGAAGCTTCCCATGTGGAGACGAGAGGAGTTCTGTTCAGTGCCTCAAGAAAGCCCCATATCCTGTTCTTCGAACCACAGCCTCTGAGGAGTGACACCTGGAAACCAAAGCAATAGTTGTGATTAGGGCATATGGGCCTGTCCAACTCAACCTTCTATCTCTGTTGACATTTGTGTGCATACCTTCGTGGAGGTAGCTGCTCAGCTTGTGTCCGAATGCCCCTGTGTGTCCAGGGAGGCTCCCAGTAGTGGGATGTCCTCGGGGGCCTTGAGGTTTCTCATATTCTGCAGGTGTGTGGCCAAAGGAATGGACACATTTTCCCAGGAGACCACAGGCACGGTACTGTGGTATGGCTCCAGAGGACCCAGCCTAGAGGCTGTGTTTGCCAGGGCTGTGGGGACAGATGTCTGAAAAAGCAAACTTGTCTCAGCTAGGGGCCAAGGTAATGGCCGGCCTGATCTCCAGTCCGTGAGGGAAGATCCTCTGGATATCAAAGGAGGACAAGTGGGAGGCAGTTGCTCAGGCTTTTGTCTCTGGGTGTTTGTTCACATTGGCCGTTCAGGGTAGGGGTTTCTTCAGGGGCCGAGGAAGAGCCTTCCTCTCGGGGGATTATCCAAGCTCCCACGTGTTTGGGTTCATTCTTTCGGAAGGGAAGTGTACTGTTATCTGCCACAAGGGAGCCCACAGGAGAGGGATTCTAGAGCACAGCAGTGGGTTCCCTCAACTGGAATACACACCATCTAGTTAGTCCTGGGTGCCTATGGGCAATGCAAGCCACATATGCGGGCTCTTGGTCCAGTCACTGAGAGGCGTTACTTGAATAAGGTACTCAAGCTGAGGGTCCCAATGTGTGTTTGTGCCCAAGGCGGCCCTCACGCATGGGTGTGGTCTCATGGGCCATGCCGTTTTCTCCTACACTGAAGGTTTGACTCACTGCCAGCAGCACGGTTTCTTGCCATGGGGAAGGAGGGGTTCTGACTTGTGCATCAGGTTCCCCCCTGTGCAGGGATTGGAGATAAGGTCTAGGTTCCGATGACTGAAAACCCAGGTTGGGAATGGATGGTGGCCTAAGGCAGTGGCGGGTCCAATGGTCTAGGAGTGCAGCCAGCTGTGTCGGTGTTTGTGCAAGGTCTGGGCTCAGGTTATTTGCGACAGAGCATCAGTGTTTAAGGTAGCCTATGCAATTGGGGTGTTGCCGAGGGCCAAGCAGTTTGATCCTCATTTGGGGTTTCTGGGCAGCACCATAGACAATGTTTTTCTCCTTGGAGGCAGACAGAGTGCTTCATTGTGGCCCCAGAATTCCCAGTAGGGAGGGTTTGTGGACTTGGTGTATGTGGACGGAAGTCTGAAAACACAAGCTAGGGTGAGGATTAGAGCCAGGGGCAGAGCAGGCCCACTCTGCAGAGGCTGAATCAAAATCTCCTGCATCTGAAGTCAGGCTGAGGACCAGACGTTGCCTGAGGCTGGAGTATGTGTCCATGATGGCACCTTCATGAAGCGGGGGCCTCATGAGGCCAAGGAAGTTTTCCCACGCTGAGTTTGGAGGTTTCCCCAAACCACAAGGTTTCCTGCTGCGGGACATTCGAGTCCTATTGCATGGCTCCAGGACATACCATACGGAAGGACTGGAGAGCAGGGTCCGAAGGATGGATACCTGTACAGCATGCCTCGTATTCCGATTGGCCATTAGCGACAAGATATGTTTGATCTGCTGCCTCTGGGGCACGCGACCCAGGGGGCTGAGTTGAAATGGCCTCTCCTGAGGATGCGTCATAATGTGCGTTTGGGTCCATGGAGACCTTGGAATGTGCTGGTTGTTCAGTGGCCCTGCGGAACTCTCCTACCTGAAGGGTTGGATACATCCCCAGTAAGAAACCTCCCCATGTGGAGACGAGAGAGGTTTGGTTTGGTGCCTCGGAAAAGCCCCGTGTGCTTGTCTACGAAAACAGTCCTCTGAGGACGGACACATGGAAACCAAAGCTAAGGTTCAGATTAGGGCCTGGGGACCTGTCCATTTCAACCTTCTGTCTCTGGGGACACTGTCTGATAGTCTAAATGGAGATAGTTGCTCCGCTGGTGTCAGAGAGCCCCTCTTAGTCCAGGGTGGCCGACACTATTGATGGCCTCAGGGGCCTTGGAGCTTTTCCCTAACCTGTAGGGTTGTGGTCAATGGATTGGGCACACTGTCCTTGGAGAGGGCAGGAACATTCTTTCGCTGTGGCTCCAGAGGCCCTAGACTGAGGTTGTGTGGGTCCAGGCTGTGGGCACAGAAGTCTGAAAACACAAACTCAGCTTATGAGTGGCGCCTAGGGTATGGCAGGCCGTATGTACAGCCCGAGACGGAGCTCCTGGGACTCTGAAACAAGGGCGAGTGGGAGGCGTTCCTTCAGGCTTTTGTCTCTGGATGTTGTGTCCGGGTTAGCCGTGGATTGGAGGGGTGGCCTCAGGGACTGTGGACGAGTATCCCTCTCTGGGGATTTGTCCCATCTCCCAAGAGTTTGGGGTCATTTTGTCGGAAGGGTGGAGTCGTGTTGTCTGGCTCATGTGTCTCTCCAAGAAAGGGATTCCAGAGCAGAGCCCCAGGTACAGGCGGGGCGACTGGAAAACTGAAACCCTGGTGAGGATTGGGTGCATAGGGGCTTGGCAAGCCCCATATGCGGGCTCTTGATCCAGGCCCTGACAGGCCTTTCTTTGACATGGGGCTCATGCTGAGGGTCACAGTGTGAATTTGTGCCCAAGCAGCACTCAAGTTTGGACGTGGAATCAGGGGCCATGAAGGTTTCTCCCACCCTGAAGGTGTGACTCCATGCCAAGAGCAAGCTTGACAGCCATGGGTTAGGAGGAGTTCTGTTTTTGGGCTAGCGATCCCCAGCTGTGTGGAAAATTGATATAATGTCTAGGTTCAGTTATCTGAAAACCAAGGTTAGGAAGAGGTGACGGCTTAAGACCATGGCGTGTCCGAAGTGCTGGGTGTGCGGCCATCTGTCTCCTTGTCTGTCTGGACGTCTGGCTTCAGGCTCTGTCAGACAGAGCATGAGTGCCCAGAGCAGCCTATCCAGGTCGGGTACCGTCGAGGCCTGAGCAGGTTGATCCTCATCTGGGTTTTCTGGAGAGCCCCACAGGGAAACGTTTTTCTTCCGTTGGGCAGACACTGGGCTGGGTTGTGGTTCTGGAGTTCCTAGTCCGGAGGTCTTGTTTGCCAGGAGTGTGAGGAAGGAAGTCTGAAAACACAAGCTAGCGTGAGGTTTGGGACCGAGGGCACGGCAGGCCCACTCTGCAGAGGCTGAATCGAGATCTCCTGCACTGAGGTCATGTCAACTATGAGACGTGCCTCAAGCTAGAGTTTTTGTCCAGCATGGCCTCTTCCTGTAGGGTTTGGGGGCTTCATGAGGCCAGGGAGGTTTGTTTACGATGGGATTTGTGAACTACTCCAAACCTCAATGTTTCCTTCTGCATGACAGTCGAGTCCTATTGGATGGTTCCTAGAGGCCCCATACGGAAAGACTCGATAGCAGGTGTCTAAGCATGGATGCCTGGGAACGCAACCTCATATTCCCACTCTTTAGTCATGACAAGGCAGGCTCAATCTGCGGGCTCCTGGGTGAGCTACCCAGAGGGGAGAGTTGAAATGGACTCTCCTGAAGATGAGTCCTACTGTGGCTTGGTGGCCTGGGAGACCTTGGAATGTGGAGGTGGCTCAGGGACTCTGCAGGATGATCCTACCTGAAGTGTTTCACATGGCTCCAACAAGGGAGCTTCCCATGTGGAGACGAGAGGAGTTCTGTTCAGTGCCTCAGGAAAGCCCCATATCCTGTTCTTCGAACCAAAGCCTCTGAAGAGTGACACCTTGAAACCAAAGCAAGAGTTGAGATTACGGCCTAAGGGCCTGGCCGGCAGAACCTTCTTTCTCTGTTGACATCTGTGTGCATGCCTTTGTGGAGGTAGCTGCTCAGTTTGTGTCCAAAAACCCCTGTGTGTCCAGGGAGGCTCCCAGTAGTGGGATGTCCTCGGGTGCCTTGAGGTTTCTCATATTCTGGAGGTGTGTGGCCAAAGGAATGGACACAGTTTCCCAGGAGACAGCAGGCACGGTCCTGTGGTATGGCTCCAGAGGACTCAGCCTAGAGGCTGTGTTTGCCAGTGCTGTGGGGACAGATGTTGAAAAAGCAAACTTGGCTCAGCTAGGGGCCAAGGTAATGGCAGGCCTGATCTCCAGTCCGTGAGGGGAGATCCTCTGGATATCAAAGGAGGGCAATTGGGAGGAAGTTGCTCAGGCTTTTGTCTCTGGGAGTTGCGTTCACAGTGGCCGTTCAAGGTAGGGGTTGCTTCAGGGGCCGAGGAAGAGCCTTCCTCTCGGGGGATTGTCCAAGCTCCCAAGTGTTTGGGTTCATTATATGCGAAGGGAAGAGTACTGTTTTCTGCCACAGGGGACCCCCCAGGAGAGGGACTCTAGAGCAAAGTAGTGGGTTCCCTCAACTGGAATACACACCATCTAGTTAGTCCTGGGTGCCTATGGGCAATGCAAGCCATATATGCGGGCACTTGGTCCAGTCACTGAGAGGCGTTACTTGAATAAGGTACTCAAGCTGAGGGTCTCAATGTGTGTTTGTGCCCAAGGCGGCCCTCACGCATGGATGTGGCCTCATGGGATGCCGTTTTCTCCTACACTGCAGGTTTGACTCACTGCCAGCAGCACGGTTTCTTGCCATGGGGAAGGAGGGGTTCTGACTTGTGCATCAGGTTCCCCCCTGTGCAGGGATTGGAGATAAGGTCTAGGTTCCGATGACTGAAAACCCAGGTTGGGAATGGATGGTGGCCTAAGGCAGTGGCGGGTCCAATGTGCTGGGAGTGCAGCCAGCTGTGTCGGTGTCTGTTGGAAGGTCTGGGCTCAGGCTATTTGCGACAGAGCATCAGTGTTTAAGGTAGCCTATGCAATTGGGGTGTTGCCGAGGGCCAAGCAGTTTGATCCTCATTTGGGGTTTCTGGGCAGCACCATAGACAATGTTTTTCTCCTTGGAGGCAGACAGAGTGCTTCATTGTGGCCCCAGAATTCCCAGTAGGGAGGGTTTGTGGACTTGGTGTATGTGGACGGAAGTCTGAAAACACAAGCTAGGGTGAGGATTGGAGCCAGGGGCAGAGCAGGCCCACTCTGCAGAGGCTGAATCAAAATCTCCTGCATCTGAAGTCAGGCTGAGGACCAGACGTTGGCTGAGGCTGGAGTATGTGTCCATGATGGCACCTTCATGAAGCGGGGGCCTCATGAGGCCAAGGAAGTTTTCCCACGCTGAGTTTGGAGGTTTCCCCAAACCACAAGGTTTCCTTCTGCGGGACATTCGAGTCCTGTTGCATGGCTCCAGGACATACCATACGGAAAGACTGGAGAGCAGGGTCAGAAGGATGGATACCTGTACAGCAGGCCTCGTTTCCCATTGGCCATTAGCGACAAGATATGTTTGATCTGCTGCCTCTGGTGCACGCTACCCATGGGGCTGAGTTGAAATGGCCTCTCCTGAGGATGCGTCATAATGTGCGTTTGGGTCCATGGAGACCTTGGAATGTGCTGGTTGTTCAGTGGCCCTGCGGATCTCTCCTACCTAAAGGGTTTGATACATCCCCAGTAAGAAAGCTCCCCATGTGTAGACGAGAGAGGTTTGGTTTGGTGCATTGGAAAAGCCCCGTGTGCTGGTCTACGAAAACAGTCCTCTGAGAACGGACACATGGAAACCAAAGCTAAGGTTCAGATTAGGGCCTGGGGACCTGTCCATTTCAACCTTCTGTCTCTGGGGACACTGTCTGATAGTCTAAATGGAGATAGTTGCTCCGCTGGTGTCAGAGAGCCCCTCTTAGTCCAGGGTGGCCGACACTATTGATGGCCTCAGGGGCCTTGGAGCTTTTCCCTAACCTGTAGGGTTGTGGTCAATGGATTGGGCACACTGTCCTTGGAGAGGGCAGGAACATTCTTTCGCTGTGGCTCCAGAGGCCCTAGACTGAGGTTGTGTGGGTCCAGGCTGTGGGCACAGAAGTCTGAAAACACAAACTCAGCTTATGAGTGGCGCCTAGGGTATGGCAGGCCGTATGTACAGCCCGAGACGGAGCTCCTGGGACTCTGAAACAAGGGCGAGTGGGAGGCGTTCCTTCAGGCTTTTGTCTCTGGATGTTGTGTCCGGGTTAGCCGTGGATTGGAGGGGTGGCCTCAGGGACTGTGGACGAGTATCCCTCTCTGGGGATTTGTCCCATCTCCCAAGAGTTTGGGGTCATTTTGTCGGAAGGGTGGAGTCGTGTTGTCTGGCTCATGTGTCTCTCCAAGAAAGGGATTCCAGAGCAGAGCCCCAGGTACAGGCGGGGCGACTGGAAAACTGAAACCCTGGTGAGGATTGGGTGCATAGGGGCTTGGCAAGCCCCATATGCGGGCTCTTGATCCAGGCCCTGACAGGCCTTTCTTTGACATGGGGCTCATGCTGAGGGTCACAGTGTGAATTTGTGCCCAAGCAGCACTCAAGTTTGGACGTGGAATCAGGGGCCATGAAGGTTTCTCCCACCCTGAAGGTGTGACTCCATGCCAAGAGCAAGCTTGACAGCCATGGGGAAGGAGGAGTTCTGTTTTGGGCTAGCGATCCCCAGCTGTGTGGAAAATTGATATAATGTCTAGGTTCAGTTATCTGAAAACCAAGGTTAGGAAGAGGTGACGGCTTAAGACCATGGCGTGTCCGAAGTGCTGGGTGTGCGGCCATCTGTCTCCTTGTCTGTCTGGACGTCTGGCTTCAGGCTGTGTCAGACAGAGCATGAGTGCCCAGAGCAGCCTATCCAGGTCGGGTACCGTCGAGGCCTGAGCAGGTTGATCCTCATCTGGGTTTTCTGGAGAGCCCCACAGGGAAACGTTTTTCTTCCGTTGGGCAGACACTGGGCTGGGTTGTGGTTCTGGAGTTCCTAGTCCGGAGGTCTTGTTTGCCAGGAGTGTGAGGAAGGAAGTCTGAAAACACAAGCTAGCGTGAGGTTTGGGACCGAGGGCACGGCAGGCCCACTCTGCAGAGGCTGAATCGAGATCTCCTGCACTGAGGTCATGTCAACTATGAGACGTGCCTCAAGCTAGAGTTTTTGTCCAGCATGGCCTCTTCCTGTAGGGTTTGGGGGCTTCATGAGGCCAGGGAGGTTTGTTTACGATGGGATTTGTGAACTACTCCAAACCTCAATGTTTCCTTCTGCATGACAGTCGAGTCCTATTGGATGGTTCCTAGAGGCCCCATACGGAAAGACTCGATAGCAGGTGTCTAAGCATGGATGCCTGGGAACGCAACCTCATATTCCCACTCTTTAGTCATGACAAGGCAGGCTCAATCTGCGGGCTCCTGGGTGAGCTACCCAGAGGGGAGAGTTGAAATGGACTCTCCTGAAGATGAGTCCTACTGTGGCTTGGTGGCCTGGGAGACCTTGGAATGTGGAGGTGGCTCAGGGACTCTGCAGGATGATCCTACCTGAAGTGTTTCACATGGCTCCAACAAGGGAGCTTCCCATGTGGAGACGAGAGGAGTTCTGTTCAGTGCCTCAGGAAAGCCCCATATCCTGTTCTTCGAACCACAGCCTCTGAAGAGTGACACCTTGAAACCAAAGCAAGAGTTGAGATTACGGCCTAAGGGCCTGGCCGGCAGAACCTTCTTTCTCTGTTGACATCTGTGTGCATGCCTTTGTGGAGGTAGCTGCTCAGTTTGTGTCCAAAAACCCCTGTGTGTCCAGGGAGGCTCCCAGTAGTGGGATGTCCTCGGGTGCCTTGAGGTTTCTCATATTCTGGAGGTGTGTGGCCAAAGGAATGGACACAGTTTCCCAGGAGACAGCAGGCACGGTCCTGTGGTATGGCTCCAGAGGACTCAGCCTAGAGGCTGTGTTTGCCAGTGCTGTGGGGACAGATGTTGAAAAAGCAAACTTGGCTCAGCTAGGGGCCAAGGTAATGGCAGGCCTGATCTCCAGTCCGTGAGGGGAGATCCTCTGGATATCAAAGGAGGGCAATTGGGAGGAAGTTGCTCAGGCTTTTGTCTCTGGGAGTTGCGTTCACAGTGGCCGTTCAAGGTAGGGGTTGCTTCAGGGGCCGAGGAAGAGCCTTCCTCTCGGGGGATTGTCCAAGCTCCCAAGTGTTTGGGTTCATTATATGCGAAGGGAAGAGTACTGTTTTCTGCCACAGGGGACCCCCCAGGAGAGGGACTCTAGAGCAAAGTAGTGGGTTCCCTCAACTGGAATACACACCATCTAGTTAGTCCTGGGTGCCTATGGGCAATGCAAGCCATATATGCGGGCACTTGGTCCAGTCACTGAGAGGCGTTACTTGAATAAGGTACTCAAGCTGAGGGTCTCAATGTGTGTTTGTGCCCAAGGCGGCCCTCACGCATGGATGTGGCCTCATGGGATGCCGTTTTCTCCTACACTGCAGGTTTGACTCACTGCCAGCAGCACGGTTTCTTGCCATGGGGAAGGAGGGGTTCTGACTTGTGCATCAGGTTCCCCCCTGTGCAGGGATTGGAGATAAGGTCTAGGTTCCGATGACTGAAAACCCAGGTTGGGAATGGATGGTGGCCTAAGGCAGTGGCGGGTCCAATGTGCTGGGAGTGCAGCCAGCTGTGTCGGTGTCTGTTGGAAGGTCTGGGCTCAGGCTATTTGCGACAGAGCATCAGTGTTTAAGGTAGCCTATGCAATTGGGGTGTTGCCGAGGGCCAAGCAGTTTGATCCTCATTTGGGGTTTCTGGGCAGCACCATAGACAATGTTTTTCTCCTTGGAGGCAGACAGAGTGCTTCATTGTGGCCCCAGAATTCCCAGTAGGGAGGGTTTGTGGACTTGGTGTATGTGGGCGGAAGTCTGAAAACACAAGCTAGGGTGAGGATTGGAGCCAGGGGCAGAGCAGGCCCACTCTGCAGAGGCTGAATCAAAATCTCCTGCATCTGAAGTCAGGCTGAGGACCAGACGTTGGCTGAGGCTGGAGTATGTGTCCATGATGGCACCTTCATGAAGCGGGGGCCTCATGAGGCCAAGGAAGTTTTCCCACGCTGAGTTTGGAGGTTTCCCCAAACCACAAGGTTTCCTTCTGCGGGACATTCGAGTCCTGTTGCATGGCTCCAGGACATACCATACGGAAAGACTGGAGAGCAGGGTCAGAAGGATGGATACCTGTACAGCAGGCCTCGTTTCCCATTGGCCATTAGCGACAAGATATGTTTGATCTGCTGCCTCTGGTGCACGCTACCCATGGGGCTGAGTTGAAATGGCCTCTCCTGAGGATGCGTCATAATGTGCGTTTGGGTCCATGGAGACCTTGGAATGTGCTGGTTGTTCAGTGGCCCTGCGGATCTCTCCTACCTAAAGGGTTTGATACATCCCCAGTAAGAAAGCTCCCCATGTGGAGACGAGAGAGGTTTGGTTTGGTGCATTGGAAAAGCCCCGTGTGCTGGTCTACGAAAACAGTCCTCTGAGAACGGACACATGGAAACCAAAGCTAAGGTTCAGATTTGGGCCTGGGGACCTGTCCATTTCAACCTTCTGTCTCTGGGGACACTGTCTGAGAGTCTAAGTGGAGATAGTTGGTCCGCTGGTGTCAGAGAGCCCCTCTTAGTCCAGGGTGGCCGACATTATTGATGGCCTCAGGGGCCTTGGATCTTTTCCCTAACCTGTAGGGTTGTTGTCAATGGATTGGGCACACTGTCCTTGGAGAGGGCAGGCACAATCTTTCGCTGTGGCTCCAGAGGCCCTAGCCTGGAGGTTGTGTGGGTCCAGGCTGTGGGCACAGAAGTCTGAAAACACAAACTCAGCTTATGAGTGGCGCCTAGGGTATGGCAGGCCGTATGTACAGCCCGAGACGGAGCTCCTGGGACTCTGAAACAAGGGCGAGTGGGAGGCGTTCCTTCAGGCTTTTGTCTCTGGATGTTGTGTCCGGGATAGCCGTGGATTGGAGGGTTGGCCTCAGGGACTGTGGACGAGTATCCCTCTCTGGGGATTTGTCCCAGCTCCCAAGACTTTGGGGTCATTTTGTGGGAAGGGTGGAGTCGTGTTGTCTGGCTTATGTGTCTCTCCAAGAAAGGGATTCCAGAGCAGAGCCCCAGGTACGGGCGGGGCGACTGGAAAACTGAAACCCTGGTGAGAATTGGGTGCATTGGGGCTTCGCAAGCCCCATATGCGGGCTCTTGGTCCAGGCCCTGACAGGCCTTTCTTTGACATGGGGCTCATGCTGAGGGTCACAGTGTGAATTTGTGCCCAAGCAGCACTCAAGTTTGGGCGTGGCATCAGGGGCCAAAAAGGTTTCTCGACCCTGAAGGTGTGACTCCATGCCAAGAGCAAGCTTGACCGCCATGGGGAAGGAGGAGTTCTGTTTTGGGCTAGCGATGCCCAGCTGTGTGGAAAATTGATATAATGTCTAGGTTCAGATATCTGAAATCCAAGGTTAGGAAGAGGTGACGGCTTAAGACCGTGGCGTGTCCGAAGTGCTGGGTGTGCGGCCATTGTCTCCTTGTCTGTCTGGACGTCTGGCTTCAGGCTGTGTCAGACAGAGCATGAGTCCCCAGAGCAGCCTATCCAGGTCGGGTACCGTCGAGGCCTGAGCAGGTTGATCCTCATCTGGGTTTTCTGGAGAGCCCCACAGGGAAACGTTTTTCTTCCGTTGGGCAGACACTGGGCTGGGTTGTGGTTCTGGAGTTCCTAGTCTGGAGGGCTTGATTGCCAGGATTGTGAGGAAGGAAGTCTGAAAACACAAACTAGTGTGAGGTTTGGGACCGAGGGCACGGCAGGCCCAATCTGCAGAGGCTGAATGGAGATTTCCTGCACTGAGGTCATGTCAACTATGAGACGTGCCTCAGGCTAGAGTTTTTGTCCAGCATGGCCTCTTCCTGTAGGGTGTGGGGGCTTCATGAAGCCAGGGAGGTTTGCCTACGATGGGATTTGTGAACTACTCCAACCTCAAGGTTTCCTTCTGCATGACAGTCGAGTCCTATTGGATGGTTCCTAGAGGCCCCATACGGAAAGACTCGAGAGCAGGTGTCTAAGCATGAATGCCTTGGAACGCCACCTCATATTCCCACTCTTAGTCAGGACAACACAGGCTCAATCTGCTGGCTCCATGGTGAGCTACCCAGAGGGGAGAGTTGAAATGGACTCTCCTGAAGATGAGTCCTACTGTGGCTTGGTGGCCTGGGAGACCTTGGAATGTGGAGGTGGCTCAGGGACTCTGCAGGATTCTCCAACCTGAGGTGTTTGACACGGCACCAACAAGGAAGCTTCCCATGTGGAGACGAGAGGAGTTCTGTTCAGTGCCTCAGGAGAGCCCCATATCCTGTTCTTCGAACCAAAGCCTCTGAGGAGTGACACCTGGAAACCAAAGCAAGAGTTGAGATTAGGGCATATGGGCCTGTCCGGCTCAACCGTCTATCTCTGTTGACATCTTTGTGCATACCTTCGTGGAGGTAGCTGCTCAGCTTGTGTCCGCATGCCCCTGTGTGTCCAGGGAGGCTCCCAGTAGTGGGATGTCCTCGGGGGCCTTGAGGTTTCTCATATTCTGGAGGTGTGTGGCCAAAGGAATGGACACATTTTCCCAGGAGACCGCAGGCACGGTCCTGTGTTATGGCTCCAGAGGACCCAGCCTAGAGGCTGTTTTTGCCAGGGCTGTTGGGACAGATGTCTGAAAAAGCAAACTTGTCTCAGCTAGGGGCCAAGGTAATGGCAGGCCTGATCTCCAGTCCGTGAGGGGAGATCCTCTGGATATCAAAGTAGGGCAAGTGGGAGGCAGTCACTCAGGATTTTGTCTCTGGGTGTTGCGTTTACAGTGTCCGGTCAGGGTAGGGTTTGTCTCAGAGGCCGAGGAAGAGCCTTCCTCTCGGGGGATTGTCCAAGCTCCCAAGTGTTTGTGTTCATTCTGTGGGAATGAAGAGTACTGTTTTCTGCCACAGGGGACCCCCCAGGAGAGGGACTCTAGAGCACAGCAGTGGGTTCCCTCAACTGGAATACACACCATCTAGTTAGTCCTGGGTGCCTATGGGCAAGGCAAGCCACATCTGCGGGCTCTTGATCCAGTCACTGAGAGGCGTTACTTGAATAAGGTACTCAAGCTGAGGGCCTCAATGTGTGTTTGTGCCCAAGGCGGCCCTCACGCATGGGTGTGGCCTCATGGGCCATGCGGTTTTCTCCTACACTGCAGGTTTGACTCACTGCCAGCAGCACGGTTTCTTGCCATGGGGAAGGAGGGGTTCTGACTTCTGCATCAGGTTCCCCCCAGTGCAGGGAGTGGAGATAAGGTCTAGGTTCCGATGACTGAAAACCCAGGTTGGGAATGGATGGTGGCCTAAGGCAGTGGCAGGTCCAATGTTCTGGGAGTGCAGCCAGCTGTGTCGGTGTCTGTTGTAAGGTCTGGGCTCAGGCTATTTGCGACAGAGCATCAGTGTTTAAGGTAGCCTATGCAATTGGGGTGTTGCCGAGGGCCAAGCAGTTTGATCCTCATTTGGGGTTTCTGGGCAGCACCATAGACAATGTTTTTCTCCTTGGAGGCAGACAGAGTGCTTCTTTGTGGCCCCAGAATTCCCAGTAGGGAGGGTTTGTGGACTTCGTGTATGAGGACGGAAGTCTGAACACACAAACTAGGGTGAGGATTGGAGCCTTGGGCAGAGCAGGCCCACTCTGCAGAGGCTGAATCAAAATCTCCTGCATCTGAAGTCAGGCTGAGGTTCAGACGTTGGCTGAGGCTGGAGTATGTGTCCATGATGGCACCTTCATGAAGCGGGGGCCTCATGAGGCCAAGGAAGTTTTCCCACGCTGAGTTTGGAGGTTTCCCCAAACCACAAGATTTCCTGCTGCGGGACATTTGAGTCCTGTTGCATGGCTCCAGGACATACCATACGGAAGGACTGGAGAGCAGGGTCCGAAGAATTGATCCCTGTACAGCATGCCTCGTAATCCCATTGGCCATTAGCGACAAGATATGTTTGATCTGCTGCCTGTGGGGCACGCTACCCACGGGGCTGAGTTGAAATGGCCTCTCCTGAGGATGCGTCATAATGTGCGTTTGGGTCCATGGAGACTTTGGGATGTGCTGGTTGTTCAGTGGCCCTGCGGAACTCTCCTACCTGAAGGGTTTGATAAATCCCCAGTAAGAAAGCTCCCCATGTGGAGATGAGAGAGGTTTGGTTTGGTGCCTCGGAAAAGCCCCATGTGCTGGTCTACGAATACAGTCTTCTGAGGACGGACACATGGAAACCAAAGCTAAGGTTCAGATTAGGGCCTGGGTACCTGTCCATTTCAACCTTGTCTCTGGGGACACTGTCTGAGAGTCTAAGTGGAGATAGTTGCTCCCCTGGTGTCAGAGAGCCCTCTTAGTCCAGGGTGGCCGACACTATTGATAGCCTCAGGGGCCTTGGAGCTTTTCCCTAACCTGTAGGGTTGTGGTCAATGGATTGGGCACACTGTCCTTGGAGAGGGCAGGCACAATCTTTCGCTGTGGCTCCAGAGGTCCTAGCCTGGAGGTTGTGTGGGTCCAGGCTGTGGGCACAGAAGTCTGAAAACACAAACTCAGCTTATGAGTGGCGCCTAGGGTATGGCAGGCCGTATGTACAGCCCGAGACGGAGCTCCTGGGACTCTGAAACAAGGGCGAGTGGGAGGCGTTCCTTCAGGCTTTTGTCTCTGGATGTTGTGTCCGGGATAGCCATGGATTGGAGGGTTGGCCTCAGGGACTGTGGACGAGTATCCCTCTCTGGGGATTTGTCCCAGCTCCCAAGAGTTTGGGGTCATTTTGTGGGAAGTGTGGAGTCGTGTTGTCTGGCTCATGTGTCTCTCCAAGAAAGGGATTCCAGAGCAGAGCCCCAGGTACGGGCGGGGCGACTGGAAAACTGAAACCCTGGTGAGGATTGTGTGCATTGGGGCTTCGCAAGCCCCATATGCGGGCTCTTGGTCCAGGCCCTGACAGGCCTTTCTTTGACATGGGGCTCATGCTGAGGGTCACAGTGTGAATTTGTGCCCAAGCAGCACTCAAGTTTGGGCGTGGCATCAGGGGCCATGAAGGTTTCTTCCACCCTGAAGGTGTGACTCCATGCCAAGAGCAAGCTTGACAGCCATGGGGAAGGAGGAGTTCTGTTTTGTGCTTGCGATGCCCAGCGGTGTGGAGAATTGATATAATGTCTAGGTTCAGTTATCTGAAAACCAAGGTTAGGAAGATGTGGCGGCTTAAGACCATGGCGTGTCCAAGTGCTGGGTGTGCGGCCATCTGTCTCCTTGTCTGTCTGGACGTCTGGCTTCAGGCTGTGTCAGACAGAGCATGAGTGTCCAGAGCAGCCTATCCAGGTCGGGTACCGTCGAGGCCTGAGCAGGTTGATCCTCATCTGGGTTTTCTGGAGAGCCCCACAGGGAAACGTTTTTCTTCCGTTGGGCAGACACTGGGCTGGGTTGTGGTTCTGGAGTTCCTAGTCCGGAGGGCTTGTTGCCAGGAGTGTGAGGAAGGAAGTCTGAAAACACAAGCTAGCATGAGGTTTGGGACCGAGGGCACGGCAGGCCCACTCTGCAGAGGCTAAATCGAGATCTCCTGCACTGAGGTCATGTCAACTATGAGACGTGCCTCAGGCTAGAGTTTTTGTCCAGCATGGCCTCTTCCTGTAGGGTTTGGGGGCTTCATGAGGCCAGGGAGGTTTGTTTACGATGGGATTTGTGAACTACTCCAAACCTCAAGGTTTCCTTCTGCATGACAGTCGAGTCCTATTGGATGGTTCCAGGAGGCCCCATACGGAAAGACTCGAGAGCAGGTGTCTAAGTATGGATGCCTGGGAACGCAACCCCATATTCCCACTCTTTAGTCAGGACAAGGCAGGCTCAATCTGCGGGCTCCTGGGTGGGCTACCCAGAGGGGAGAGTTGAAATGGACTCTCCTGAAGATGAGTCATACTGTGGCTTGGTGGTCTGGGAGACCTTCGAATGTGGAGGTGGCTCAGGGACTCTGCAGGATGATCCTACCTGAAGTGTTTCACATGGCTCCAACAAGGGAGCTTCCCATGTGGAGACGAGAGGAGTTCTGTTCAGTGCCTCAGGAGAGCCCCATATCCGGTTCTTCGAACCAAAGCCTCTGAGGAGTGACACCTTGAAACCAAAGCAAGAGTTGAGATTACCGCCTAAGGGCCTGGCCGGCAGAACCTTCTATCTCTGTTGACATCTGTGTGCATGCCTTTGTGGAGGTAGCTGCTCAGCTTGTGTCCGAATACCCCTGTGTGTCCAGGGAGGCTCCCAGTAGTGGGATGTCCTCGGGGGCCTTGAGGTTTCTCATATTCTGGAGGTGTGTGGCCAAAGGAATGGACACAGTTTCCCAGGAGACAGCAGGCACGGTCCTGTGTTATGGCTCCAGAGGACCCAGCCAAGAGGCTGTGTTTGCCAGGGCTGTGGGGACATATGTCTGAAAAAGCAAACTTGTCTCAGCTAGGGGCCAAGGTAATGGCAGGCCTGATCTCCAGTCCGTGAGGGGAGATCCTCTGGATATCAAAGGAGGGCAAGTGGGAGGCAGTTGCTCAGGCTTTTGTCTCTGGGAGTTGTGTTCACAGTGGCCGTTCAAGGTAGGGGTTGCTTCAGGGGCCGAGGAAGAGCCTTCTTCTCGGGGGATTGTCCAAGCTCCCAAGTGTTTGGGTTCATTCTGTGGGAAGGGAAGAGTACTGTTTTCTGCCACAGGGGACCCCCCAGGAGAGGGACTCTAGAGCACAGCAGTGGGTTCCCTCAACTGGAATACACACCATCTTGTTAATCCTGGGTGCCTATGGGCAAGGCAAGCCACATCTGCGGGCTCTTGGTCCAGTCACTGAGAGGCGTTACTTGAATAAGGTACTCACGCTGAGGGTCTCAATGTGTGTTTGTGCCCAAGGCGGCCCTCACGCATGGGTGTGGCCTCATGGGCCATGCCGTTTTCTCCTACACTGCAGGTTTGACTCACTGCCAGCAGCACGGTTTCTTGACATGGGGAAGGAGGGGTTCTGACTTGTGCATCAGGTTCCCCCCTGTGCAGGGATTGGAGATAAGGTCTAGGTTCCGATGACTGAAAACCCAGGTTGGGAATGGATGGTGGCCTAAGGCAGTGGCAGGTCCAATGTGCTGGGAGTGCAGCCAGCTGTGTCGGTGTCTGTTGTAAGGTCTGGGCTCAGGCTATTTGCGACAGAGCATCAGTGTTTAAGGTAGCCTATGCAATTGGGGTGTTGCCGAGGGCCAAGCAGTTTGATCCTCATTTGGGGTTTCTGGGCAGCACCATAGACAATGTTTTTCTCCTTGGAGGCAGACAGAGTGCTTCATTGTGGCCCCAGAATTCCCAGTAGGGAGGGTTTGTGGACTTCGTGTATGAGGACGGAAGTCTGAAAACACAGGCTAGGGTGAGGATTGGAGCCAGGGGCAGAGCAGGCCCACTCTGCAGAGGCTGAATCAAAATCTCCTGCATCTGAAGTCAGGCTGAGGATCAGACGTTGGCTGAGGCTGGAGTATGTGTCCATGATGGCACCTTCATGAAGCGGGGGCCTCATGAGGCCAAGGAATTTTTCCCACGCTGAGTGGAGGTTGCCCCAAACCACAAGGTTTCCTTCTGCGGGACATTCGAGTCCTGTTGCATGGCTCCAGGACATACCCTACGGAAGGACTGGAGAGCAGAGTCCGAAGGATGGATCCCTGTACAGCATGCCTCGCCTTCCCATTGGCCATTAGTGACAAGATATGTTTGTTCTACTGCCTCTGGGGCACGCTACCCACGGGGCTGAGTTGAAATGGCCTCTCCTGAGGATGCGTCATAATGTGCGTTTGGGTCCATGGAGACATGGAATGTGCTGGTTGTTCAGTGGCCCTGCGGAACTCTCCTACCTGAAGGGTTTGATACATCCCCAGTAAGAAAGCTCCCCATGTGGAGACGAGAGAGGTTTGGTTTGGTGCCTCGGAAAAGCCCCGTGTGCTGATCTACGAAAACAGTCCTCTGAGAACGGACACATGGAAACCAAAGCTAAGGTTCAGATTAGGGCCTGGGGACCTGTCCATTTCAACCTTCTGTCTCTGGAGACACTGTCTGAGAGTCTAAGTGGTGATAGTTGCTCCGCTGGTGTCAGAGAGCCCCTCTTAGTCCAGGGTGGCCGACACTATTGATGGCCTCAGGGGCCTTGGAGCTTTTCCCTAACCTGTAGGGTTGTTGTCAATGGATTGGACACACTGTCCTTGGAGAGGGCAGGCACAATCTTTCTCTGTGGCTCCAGAGGCCCTAGCCTGGAGGTTGTGTGGGTCCAGGCTGTGGGCACAGAAGTCTGAAAACACAAACTCAGCTTATGAGTGGCGCCTAGGGTATGGCAGGCCGTATGTACAGCCCGAGACGGAGCTCCTGGGACTCTGAAACAAGGGCGAGTGGGAGGCGTTCCTTCAGGCTTTTGTCTCCGGATGTTGTGTCCGGGATAGCCGTGGATTGGAGGGGTGGCCTCAGGGACTGTGGACGAGTATCCCTCTCTGGGGATTTGTCCCAGCTCCCAAGAGTTTGGGGTCATTTTGTGGGAAGTGTGGAGTCGTGTTGTCTGGCTCATGTGTCTCTCCAAGAAATGGATTCCAGATCAGAGCCCCAGGTACGGGCGGGGCGACTGGAAAACTGAAACTCTGGTGAGGATTGGGTGCATAGGGGCTTGACAAGCCCCATATGCGGGATCTTGGTCCAGGCCCTGACAGGCCTTTCTTTGACATGGGGCTCATGCTGAGGGTCACAGTGTGAATTTGTGCCCAAGCAGCACTCAAGTTTGGGCGTGGCATCAGGGGCCATGAAGGTTTCTCCCACCCTGAAGGTGTGACTCCATGCCAAAAGCAAGCTTGACAGCCATGGGAAAGGAGGAGTTCTGTTTGGGCTTGTGATGCCCAACTGTGTGGAGAATTGATATAATGTCTAGGTTCAGTTATCTGAAATCCAAGGTTAGGAAGAGGTGACAGCTTAAGACCATGGCGTGTCCGAAGTGCTGGGTGTGCGGCCATCTGTCTCCTTGTCTGTCTGGACGTCTGGCTTCAGGCTGTGTCAGACAGAGCATGAGTGCCCAGAGCAGCCTATCCAGGTCGGGTACCGTCGAGGCCTGAGCAGGTTGATCCTCAATTGGGTTTCTGGAGAGCCCCACAGGGAAACGTTTTTCTTCCGTTGGGCAGACACTGGGCTGGGTTGTGGTTCTGGAGTTCCTAGTCCGGAGGGCTTGTTTGCCAGGAGTGTGAGGAAGGGAGTCTGAAAACACAAGCTAGCGTGAGGTTTGGGACCGAGGGGACAGCAGGCCCACTCTGCATAGGCTGAATCGAGATCTCCTGCACTGAGGTCATGTCAACTATGAGACGTGCCTCAGACGCAAGTTTTAGTCCAGCATGGCCTCTTCCTCTAGTGTGTGGGGGCTTCATGAAGCCAGGGAGGTTTGTTTACGATGGGATTTGTGAACTACTTCAAACCTCAAGGTTTCCTTCTGCATGAGAGTCGAGTCCTATTGGATGGTTCCAGGAGGCCCCATACGGAAACACTCGAGAGCAGGTGTCTAAGCATGGATGCCTGGGAACGCAACCTCATATTCCCACTCTTTAGTCAGGACAAGGCAGGCTCAATCTGCGCGCTCCTGGGTGAGCTACCCAGAGGGGAGAGTTGAAATGGGCTCTCCTGAAGATGAGTCCACTGTGGCTTGGTGGCCTGGGAGACCTTGGAATGTGGAGGTGGCTCAGGGACTCTGCAGGAGGATCATACCTGAGGTGTTTCACACGGCTCCAACAAGGAAGCTTCCCATGTGGAGACGAGAGGAGTTCTGTTCAGTGCCTCAGGAAAGCCCCATATCCTGTTCTTCGAACCAAAGCCTCTGAGGAGTGACACCTGGAAACCAAAGCAAGAGTTGAGATTACGGCCTAAGGGCCTGGTCGGCAGAACATTCTATCTCTGTTGACCTCTGCGTGCATGCCTTCGTGGAGGTAGCTGCTCAGCTTGTGTCCGAATACCCCTGTGTGTCCAGGGAGGCTCCCAGTAGTGGGATGTCCTCGGGTGCCTTGAGGTTTCTCATATTCTGGAGGTGTGTGCCCAAAGGAATGGACACAGTTTCCCAGGAGACAGCAGGCACGGTCCTGTGTTATGGCTCCAGAGGACCCATCCTAGAATCTGTGTTTGCCAGGGCTGTGGGGACAGATGTCTGAAAAAGCAAACTTGTCTCAGCTAGGGGCCAAGGTAATGGCAGGCCTGATCTCGAGTCCGTGAGGGGAGATCCTCTGGATATGAAAGGAGGGCAAGTGGGAGGCAGTCGCTCAGGCTTTTGTCTCTGGGAGTTGCGTTCACAGTGGCCGTTCAAGGTAGGGGTTGCTTCAGGGGCCGAGGAAGATCCTTAATCTCGGGGGATTGTCCATTCTCCCAGGGGTTTGGGTTCATTCTGTGGGAAGGGAAGAGTACTGTTTTCTGCCACAGGGGACCCCCCAGGAGAGGGACTCTAGAGCACAGCAGTGGGTTCCCTCAACTGGAATACAAACCATCTAGTTAGTCCTGGGTGCCTATGGGCAAGGCAAGCCACATCTGCGGGCTCATGGTCCAGTCACTGAGAGGCGTTACTTGAATAAGATACTCACGGTGAGGGTCTCAATGTGTGTTTGTGCCCAAGGCGGCCCTCACGCATGGGTGTGGCCTCATGGGACATGCCGTTTTCTCCTACACTGCAGGTTTGACTCACTGCCAGCAGCACGGTTTCTTGCCATGGGGAAGGAGGGGTTCTGACTTGTGCATCATGTTCCCCCCTGTGCAGGGATTGGAGATAAGGTCTAGGTTCCGATGACTGAAAACCCAGGTTGGGAATGGATGGTGGCCTAAGGCAGTGGCGGGTCCAATGTGCTGGGAGTGCAGCCAGCTGTGTCGGTGTCTGTTGTAAGGTCTGGGCTCAGGCTATTTGCGACAGAGCATCAGTGTTTAAGGTAGCCTATGCAATTGGGGTGTTGCCGAGGGCCAAGCAGTTTGATCCTCATTTGGAGTTTCTGGGCAGCACCATAGACAATGTTTTTCTCCTGGGAGGCAGACAGAGTGATTCATTGTGACCCCAGAATTCCCAGTAGGGAGGGTTTGTGGACTATGTGTATGAGGACAAAAGATTGAAAACACAAGCTAGGGTGAGGATTGGAGCCAAGGGCAGAGCAGGCCCACTCTGCAGAGGCTGAATCAAAATCTTCTGCATCTGAAGTCAGGCTGAGTATCAGACGTTGGCTGAGGCTGGAGTATGTGTCCATGATGGCAGCTTCATGAAGCGGGGGCCTCATGAGGCCAAGGAAGTTTTCCCACGCTGAGTTTGGAGGTTGCCCCAAACCACAAGGTTTCCTTCTGCGGGACATTCGAGTCCTGATGCATGGCTCCAGGACATACCATACGGTAGGACTGGAGAGCAGGGTTCGAAGGATGGATCCCTGTACAGCATGCCTCGCATTCCCATTGGCCATTAGCGACAAGATATGTTTGATCTGCTGCTCTGGGGCACGCTACCCAGGGCCCTGAGTTGAAATGGCCTTCCTGAGGATGCGTCATAATGTGTGTTTTGGTCCATGGAGACCTTGGAATGTGCTGGTTGTTCAGTGGCCCTGCGGAACTCTCCTACCTGAAGGGTTTGATACATCCCCAGTAAGAAAGCTCCCCATGTGGAGACGAGAGAGGTTTGGTTTGGTGCCTCGGAAAAGCCCCGTGTGCTGGTCTACGAAAACAGTCCTCTGAGGACGGACACATTGAAACCAAAGCTAAGGTTCAGATTAGGGCCTGGGGACCTGTCCATTTCAACCTTCTGTCTCTGGGGACACTGTCTGAGAGTCTAAGTGGAGATAGTTGCTCCGCTGGTGTCAGAGAGCCCCTCTTAGTCCAGGGTGGCCGACACTATTGATGGCCTCAGGGGCCTTGGAGCTTTTCCCTAACCTGTAGTGTTGTGGTCAATGGATTGGGCACACTGTCCTTGGAGAGGGCAGGCACAATCTTTCGCTGTGGCTCCAGAGGCCCTAGCCTGGAGGTTGTGTGGGTCCAGGCTGTGGGCACAGAAGTCTGGATGTTGTGTCCGGGATAGCCGTGGATTCAAGGGGTGGCCTCAGGGACTGTGGACGAGTATCCCTCTCTGGGGATTTGTCCCAGCTCCCAAGAGTTTGGGGTCATTTTATGGGAAGGGTGGTGTCGTTTTGTATGGCTCATGTGTCTCTCCAAGAAAGGGATTCCAGAGCAGAACACCAGGTACGGGCGGGGCGACTGGAAAACACAAAACCTGGTGAGGATCTGGTGCATGGGGCTTGGCAAGCCCCATCTGTGGGCTCTTGATCCAGGCCCTGACAGGCCTTTCTTTGACATGGGACTCGCTCTGAGGGTCACAGTGTGAATTTTTGCCCAATCAGCACTCAAGTTTGGGCGTGGCATCAGGGGCCATGAAGGTTTCTCCTCCCTGAAGGTGTGACTCCATGCCAAGAGCAAGCTTGACAGCCATGGGGAAGGAGGAGTTCTGTTTTCTGCTTGCGATACCCAGCTGTGTGGAGAATTGATATAATGTCTAGGTTCAGATATCTGAAAACCAAGGCTAGGAAGAGGTGACGGCATAAGACCATGGCATGTCCGAAGTGCTGGGTGTGCGGTCAGCTGTCTCCTTGTCTGTTTGGACGTCTGGCTTCAGGCTTCCTCTTCAGCCTTCCTCTCGGGGGATTGTCCAAGCTCCCAAGTGTTTGGGTTCATTCCGTGGGAAGGGAAGAGTACTGTTTTCTGTCACAGGGGACCCCCCAGGAGAGGGAATCTAGAGCACAGCAGTGGGTTTCCTCAACTGGAATACACACCATCTAGTTAGTCCTGTGTGCCTATGGGCATGGCAAGCCACATATGCGGGCTCTTGGTCCATTCACTAGAGGCGTTGCTTGAATAAGGTACCCACGCTGTGGGTCACAATGTGTGTTTGTGCCCAAGGCGGCCCTCACGCATGGGTGTGGCCTCATGGGCCATGCCGTTTTTTCCTACACTGAGGTTTGACTCACTGCCAGTAGCAAGTTTTCTTGCCATGGGTAAGGAGGAGTTGTGATTTCTACATCACAATCACGCCTGGGCAGTGATTGGAGATAAGGTCTCGGTTCTGAAGCCTGAAAACTGAGATAGGGAAGAGATGATGACCTAAGGCCATGGCGGGTCTTATGTGCTCAGTGTGCGGTCAGCTTTCTGGGTGTTGGTCAGGAGCTCCAGCATCATGTTGTGTCCGACAGTGCATTAGTGCCCAGTTTAGACTACATAATTTGGGTAAAGTGGAGTGCTGTGTAGGTTTATCCTCATTTAAGGTGCCTGGGCAGCTCATCAGGCAATAATTTTTTTCTAGAGGTCAGGCAGAGTGCTGCATTGTGGGTCCGGAATTGCCAAACTTGAGGGCTTCGGGACCAGGAGTGTGAGGACGGAAGACTGAGAAGACAAGCTAGACTTGGGTTTCAGGGCGAGGGCACGGCAGGTACCCCGTGCAGATCTGAACCAATATCTCATGCATCTGAAGCCAAAGCGAGGATCAAACGTTGGCTCAGGTTGGAGTTTCCGTGCATGACGGCCGCTTCATGAAGGGAGCAGAATCTCGAGGCCATTGAGGTTTGCCCACGTTGGGAGTTGTGGGATGCCCCCTTCAAGGATTCCTTCTGCGGGACAATTGAGACCTGTTGGACAGCTTCAGGACATCCCATATGGAATGACTCCAGAGCACTATTCGCGGATGGATGCCTGGGAAGCCCGCCTCGCATTCCAATTGTCTCCTAGCAACAAGACAGTTTAGATCTGATGGCTCTGCCGGTGCAACCGGGGTGGCTGAGTTGAAATGGACTTTCCTGTGGATGGGTCCTAATGTGTTTTTGTGTCCATGAGGGCCTTGGAATGTGGCGGTGGCACCGGGACCCTGAAGTACAGTCCTAAGCTTTGGACCTGGCTCCCATGCACAGGTTTCCTTGTGGAGATGAGATGAGTTCTGATGGGTGCCTCAGGAAAACCCCTATGCTCGTATTGGAATCAAGCTTTTGAGGACACATGCCTGTAACCCAAAGCAATGGATCCTATTATGGCCTAGGGTCCTGTCTGGTTCAATATTCTTCTCTGGGGACATCCATCTATGGTGTGAAGGGAGGTCGATTATCAGCTGGTGTCAGACAGCCCTTGTTTGTTCCAGGCGATCTACAATATTGGGATGGCCTCAGGGTCTTGGGAGGTTTCTCCTAATTTGTACTATTTTGGACCATGGAATGGGCAGAATTCCCATGGATTGGTAGGCACAGTCCTAATGTGTGGCTCCAGGGGCCCAGCCTGGAGGGTGTGTGGCCCAAGACTTTAAGGACAGAAGTCTGAAAACACAAACTCAGCTTAGGTTTGGGGACGTAGGTATGGCAGGCCCGATCTACAAACCATGAGAAGAACTCTTCAGGATATGAAGAAAGTGCGAGTCTGAGGCGCTTGCTCAGGCTTTTGTCTCTGGATTTTGTATCAGCGATGGCCGTGGAATGACGGGGAGGCCTCATGGGCCATGGATGAATCTTCCTCTCTGAGGATTTGGCCCGATTCCCAATTGCTTTTCGTCAATCTGTGGGATGGGAGGTCTACTTTCAGGCTTGTTACCTCAGGTGTCCCACCAAAAGAGGAATTCCAAAGAAAAGCCGTGGGGAAGACTGAAGGGACAACCCGAACTATGGTTAAAAATTGGGGCCTAGGGGCATGGCAAGCCCAATATGCTATCTCTTCATCCAGCCACTGAGTGGCCTTACATGAGGACTGGGCTCAGCCTGAGGGACACAATGTGTGTTTGTGACCAATGTGGCCCGCGAGCATGGGCGGAGCCTCATGGGCCACACTGGTTTCAACTACACTGAACGTTGGACAACATGCCAACCTCAAGGTTTCTTGCCATGGGGAGGGAGTACTGATTTCTGCATCACCTTCAACCCTGGGCAGTGATTTGAGATAAGGTCTAGGTTCTGAAACCTGAAAACCGAGGTTGGGAAGAGATGACGACCTAAGGACATGGCGGCTCGATGTGCTCAGTGTGCGGCCAGCTGTCTGGGAGGGGCCAGGGGCTCCAGGCTCAGGCTGTGTCAGAAAGGGCATTAGTGCCCTGGTCAGCCTATGTATTTGGGGTACAGCCAAGGTCGGTGCACGTTGATCCTCATTTGGGGTTACTGGGTCGCCCCAGAGGACAATGTTTTTCTTCTGGAGGGCAGGCAGAGTGCTGCATTGTAGTTCTGGATTGCCAAACTGGAGGGCTTGTGGGCCAGTAGTCTGACGACAAAAGTCTGAGAACACAAGCTAGGCTTAGGTTTCTGGGTGAGGCCATGGCAGGCACAATCTACAGACCGGAATCGAGACCTCGTGAATCTGAAGTCAGGGCGAGGATCAGACGATCGCTCAGGTTGGAGCTTCTGTCCCAATGGCCCCTTCATGAATAGGGGGGCATCACGATGCCATGGGGGTTTTCCCACGATGGGAGTTGTGAGAAGCTCCAAACTGCAGAGAGTCTTCTGCAGGATAATTGAGACCAGTTGTTTGGTCCAGGCCAATGATTCTGAGCAGGGTTCTAAGGATGGATGGCTGTGTAGCCCACCTCGAATTCCAATTGTCTCCTAGCAACAAGACAGGTTAGATCTCCTGGATCTGTGGGGAGCAACCGAGGACGCTGTGTTGAAATGGACACCCCTGGGGATGGGTCCTAATGTGCTTTTGTTTCTATGGAGACCTTGGAATGAAGCGGTGGCACTGGGTCCCAAAAGGGTTCTCCTAAACAGAGGCTTTGACACAGCTCCAACGTGCAAGTTTCCCATGTGTAGATGAGATGTTTTCTGATGGGTGAGTCAAGAAACAGCTATATGCTGCTTTTGCAATCCAGGCCTCTGAGGAGAGATGCCTGGAAACCAAAGCAATGGATCTGATTAGTGCCTAGGGGCCTGTTCTTTCCTTTTTACCTCTGGGGACATCTGTCTATGGGTCTGAGTGCAGGTAGGTGCTCAGGTGGGCTCAGTTTGCCCCTGTTTTTCCTGGGAAGCCACCACTATTGAGATGGATCAGGGACTTTGGAGGTTTATCCTATTAGAAGGGTTGTGGCCATTGGAATGGGCACACACAATTCCCTTGGAGAGGGCAAGTACAGTCCTCAGGTTTGTCTCCAGGGGCCTGAGCCTGTAAGTTGTGTAGGCCAGGGCTGTTTGGACAGTTGTCTGAAAACACAAACTCGGCTTATGTTTCGGGTCATAGGTATGGGAGGACTGACCTAAAGACCATGAGGAGAACTCTTCGGGATTTGAAAGAAGGGCGAGTGTGAGGCTCCTGCTCAAGTTTTTGTCTCTGGATATCATGTCACTCATGGTCGTGGAATTTCTGGGTGACTTTATGGGAAATGGATGAGTCTTAATCTCTGGTGGTTGGGCCCCTTCCAAAGAGTTTGGGGTCATTCTGTGGGCTGGAAGAAGTCCGTTTTGTTGTTGTTGTTGTTGTTGTTGTTTTCTTTTTTAACCTATGGTGTCCCACCAAATGAGGGATTCCAGAGTAGAGCCCTGGGGAGGGGCGAGTGGACAACCAGAAATCTGGTTAAAAATTGCGGCCTAGGGACATTTCAAGCCCATTATGACATCTAATGGTCCAGCCACCGAGAGGACTTACTAGAGGACAGGACTCACGCTGAGGTCACAATGCGTGTTTATGCTCTCGTCGCACTCAAGAATGGGCGGGGCCTCAGGGTAAATGCTGTTTTCTCCTACACTGAACGTTGGACAACATGCCAACCACAAGGTTTCTTGCCATGGGTCAGGAAGAGTTCTGATTTCTGCATCACAGTCACCCCTGGGCATTGATTGGAGATAAGGTCTAGGTTCTAAAGCCTGAAAACTGAGGTAGGGAAGAGATGATGAACTAAGGCCATGGCGGGTCTAATGTGCTCAGTGTGCCGTCAGCTGTCTGGGTGTTGGTCAGGAGGTCCGGGCTCAGGTTGTGTCAGACAGTGCATTAGTGCCCAGGTTAGACTATATAACTTGGGTACATTCGAGTGCCGTGTAGGTTGATCCTCATTTAAGCTGCCTGGGCAGCTCATTAGGCAATATATTTTTTCTAGAGGGCAGGCAGAGTGCTTCATTGTCTGTCCGGAATTGCCAAACTTGAGGGCGTCGGGGCCAGGAGAGTGAGGACGGAAGACTGAGAACACAAGCTAGACTTCGGATTCAGGGTGAGGGCACGGCAGGTACCCCCTGCAATTCTGAACCAATATCTCATGCATCTGAAATCAGGGCGAGGATCAGACGTTGGCTCAGGTTGGAGTTTCTGTGCATGACGGCCCCTTCATGAAGGGAGCGGAATCTTGAGGCCATGGAGGTTTTCCACGTTGGGAGATGTGGGATCCCCCCTTCAAGGATTCCTTCTGCGGGACAATTGAGACCTGTTGGACAGCTCCAGAACATCCCATATGGAATGACTCCAGAGCACCATTGGAGGATGTTTGCCTGGGACGTCCGCCTCGCATTCCAATTGTCTCCTCGCAACAAGACAGTTTAGATCCAATGGATCTGCGGGAGCAACCGGGGTGGCTGAGTTGAAATGGACTTTCCTGAGGATGGGTCCTAATGTGTGTTTGTGTCCATGAGGGCCTTGGAATGGTGCGGTGGTACCGGGACCCTGAAGTATTCTCCTAAGCTTTTGACATAGCTCCCATGCACAACTTTGCTTGTGGAGACGAGATTTGTTCTGATGGGTGCCTCAGGAAATCCTCTCTGCTGGTATTGGAACCCAGGCTTTTGAGGAGACATGCCTGTAAACCAAAGCAATGGATCCGATAATGGCCTCGGGTCCTGTCTGGTTCAATCTTCTTCTCTGGGGACATCCATCTATGCTATGAGTGGAGGTAGATGCTCACCTGGTATCAACCGCCCTTTTTTGTCCCGGCGACCTACACTACTGGGATGGCCACAGGGACTTTGGTGGGTTCATCTAATTGTACGATTTTTGACAATGGAATGGGCAGAATTCCCATGGATTGGGTGGGCGCAGTCCTAATATGTGGCTCCAGGGGCCCCAGCCTGGAGGGAGTGTGGCCCAGGACTTTGAGGACAGAAGTCTGAAAACACAAACTCAGCTTAGGTTTGGGGACGTAGGTATGGCACGCCCGATATAAAAACCATGAGAAGAACTCTTCAGAATATGAAGAATGAGCGAGTCTGACGCGCTTGCTCAGGCTTTTGTCTCTGGATTTTGTATCAGCGATGGCCGTGGAATGTTGGGGAAGCCTCATGGGCCATGGACAAATCTTTCTCTGTGGATTTGGACCGATCCCAAAAGATTTTCGTCAATCTGTGGGATGGGAGGACTCCTTTCAGGTTTGTTACCTCAGGTGTCCCACCAAAAGAGGAATTCCAAAGCAGAGCCCTGGGGAAGAGTGAAGGGACAACCCGAACTATGGTTAAAAATTGGGGCCTAGGGGCATGGCAGGCCCAATATGCTGTCTCTTCATCCAGCCACTGAGAGGCCTTCTGTGAAGCCTGGGCTCAGGCTGAGGGTCACAATGTGTGTTTGTGACCAATGTGGCCCGCAAGCATGGGCGGGGCCTCATGGGCCACACTGGTTTCTACTACACTGAACGTTGGACCACATGCCAACCACAAGGTTTCTTGCCATGGGGAAAGAGTTCTGATTTCTGCCTCATTTTCAAACCAGGGCAGTGATTGGGGATCAGGTCTAGGTTCTGAAGCCTGGAAACCGAGGTTGAGAAGAGATGACAACCTAAGGCCATGGCGGGTCCGATGTGCTCAGTGTGAGGCCAGCTGTCTGGGTGGGGCCAGGAGGTCCAGTCTCAGGCTGGGTCAGAAAGGGCAATAGTGCCCAGGTCAGCCTATATATTTGGGGTACAGCCGAATGGCGTGCAGGTTGATCCTCATTTGTGGTTTCTGGGTGGCCCAAGAGGGCAATGTTTTTCTTCTGGAGGGCAGGCAGAGTGCGGCATTGTAGTTCTGGATTGCCAAACTGGAGGGCTTGTGGGTCAGTAGTCTGAGGACTGAAGTCTGAGAAGCCAAGCTAGGCCTAGGTTTCTGGGTGAGGATATGGCAGGCACAATCTACAGACCTCAATCGAGATCTCGTGCATCTGAAGTCAGGGCAAGGATCACACGATGGCTCAGGTTGGACTTTCTGTCCCTGATGGCCCCTTCTTGAAGGGGGGTTGGATTACGAGGCCATGGGGATTTTCCCACGATGGACGTTGTGAGAAGCTCCAAACTGCAAAGATTCTTCTGCAGGACAATTGAGACCTGTTGGTTGGCTCCAGGCCAACGATTCCGAGCAGGCTTCTAAGGATGGATGGCTGGGTAGCCCACCTCGCATTCCAATTGTCTCCAAGCAACAAGACAGGTTAGATCTGCTGGATGTGGGGGAGCAACCGAGGAGGCTGAGTTGAAATGGAATCTCCAGTGGATATGTCCTAATATGTGTTTGTGTCTATGGAGCCCTTGGAATGAAGTGGTGGCACTTTGGCCCTGAAGGGTTCTCCTAAACAGAGGCTTTGACACAGCTCCAACGTGCATGTTTCCCATGTGTAGATGAGATTTATTCTGATGGGTGAGTCAAGAAACAGCCATATGCTGGTATGGAAATCCAGGCCTCTGAGGAGAGATGCCTGGAAACCACAGAAATGGATCCGATTAGTGCCTAAGGGCTTGTTCGTTTTTGTTTTTACCTCTGGGGACATCCGTCTACGGGTCTGAGTGCAGGTTGGTGCTCCGATGGGCTCAGATTGCCCCTGTTTGTCCTGGGAAGCCACAACTATTGGGATGGCCTCAGGGCCTTTGGAGGTTTATCCTATTAGTAGGGTTGTGGCCATTGGAATGGGCACAGATATTTCCCTTGGAGAAGGCAAGTACAGTCCTCAGGTTTGTCTCCAGGGGCCTGAGCCGGTAGGGTGTGTAGGCCAGAGCTGTTTGGACAGTTGTCTGAAAATACAAACTTGGCTTATGTTTCGGGTCATAGGTATGGCAGGACTGATCTACAGACCATGAGGAGAACTCTTCAGGATATGAAAAAAGGGCGAGTGTGAGGCTCTTGCTCAAGTTTTTGTCTCTGGATATCGTGTCACTCATGGTCGTAAAATTTCCGGGTGACTTCATGGGAAATGTACGAGACTTACGCTCTGGGGGTTCGGCACCGTCCAAAGAGTTTGGGGTCATTATGAGGATGGAAGAAGTCCGTTTTGTTGTTGTTGTTTATTTGTTTTGTTTTGTTTTTCAACCTCAGATGTCCCACCAAATGAGGGATTCCAGAGTAGAGCCCTGGGGAGGGGTGACTGGACAACCAGAAATCTGGTTAAAAATTGGGGCCAAGGGACATGTCAAGCCCATTATGACATCTAATGGTCCAGCCACCGAGAGGACTTACTAGAGGACAGGACTCACGCTGAGGTCACAATGCGTGTTTATGCTCTCGTCGCACTCAAGAATGGGCGGGGCCTCAGGGTGAATGCTGTTTTCTCCTACACTAAACGTTGGACAACATGCCAACCACAAGGTTTCTTGCCATGGGTCAGGAAGAGTTCTGATTTCTGCATCACAGTCACCCCTGGGCATTGATTGGAGATAAGGTCTAGGTTCTAAAGCCTGAAAACTGAGGTAGGGAAGAGATGATGAACTAAGGCCATGGCGGGTCTTAGGTGCTCAGTGTGCCATCAGCTGTCTGGGTGTTGGTCAGGAGGTCCGGGCTCAGGTTGTGTCAGACAGTGCATTAGTGCCCAGGTTAGACTATATAACTTGGGTACATTCGAGTGCCGTGTAGGTTGATCCTCATTTAAGCTGCCTGGGCAGCTCATTAGGCAATATATTTTTTCTAGAGGGCAGGCAGAGTGCTTCATTGTCTGTCCGGAATTGCCAAACTTGAGGGCGTCGGGGCCAGGAGAGTGAGGACGGAAGACTGAGAACACAAGCTAGACTTCGGATTCAGGGTGAGGGCACGGCAGGTACCCCCTGCAATTCTGAACCAATATCTCATGCATCTGAAGTCAGGGCGAGGATCAGACGTTGGCTCAGGTTGGAGTTTCTGTGCATGACGGCCCCTTCATGAAGGGAGCGGAATCTTGAGGCCATGGAGGTTTTCCACGTTGGGAGATGTGGGATCCCCCCTTCAAGGATTCCTTCTGCGGGACAATTGAGACCTGTTGGACAGCTCCAGAACATCCCATATGGAATGACTCCAGAGCACCATTGGAGGATGTTTGCCTGGGACGTCCGCCTCGCATTCCAATTGTCTCCTCGCAACAAGACAGTTTAGATCCAATGGATCTGCGGGAGCAACCGGGGTGGCTGAGTTGAAATGGACTTTCCTGAGGATGGGTCCTAATGTGTGTTTGTGTCCATGAGGGCCTTGGAATGGGGCGGTGGCACCGGGACCCTGAAGTATTCTCCTAAGCTTTTGACATAGCTCCCATGCACAACTTTGCTTGTGGAGACGAGATTTGTTCTGATGGGTGCCTCAGGAAATCCTCTCTGCTGGTATTGGAACCCAGGCTTTTGAGGAGACATGCCTGTAAACCAAAGCAATGGATCCGATAATGGCCTCGGGTCCTGTCTGGTTCAATCTTCTTCTCTGGGGACATCCATCTATGCTATGAGTGGAGGTAGATGCTCAGCTGGTATCAACCGCCCTTTTTTGTCCCGGCGACCTACACTACTGGGATGGCCACAGGAACTTTGGTGGGTTCTCCTAATTGTACGATTTTTGACAATGGAATGGGCAGAATTCCCATGGATTGGGTGGGCGCAGTCCTAATGTGTGGCTCCAGGGGCCCCAGGCTGGAGGGAGTGTGGCCCCGGACTTTGAGGACAGAAGTCTGAAAACACAAACTCAGCTTAGGTTTGGGGACGTAGGTATGGCACGCCCGATCTACAAACCATGAGAAGAACTCTTCAGAATATGAGGACTGAGCGAGTCTGAGGCGTTTGCTCAGGCTTTTGTCTCTGGATTTTGTATCAGCGATGGCCGGGGTATATTGGGGAAGCCTCATGGGCCATGGACGAATCTTTCTCTCTGTGGATTTGGCCCGATCCCAATTGTTTTTCGTCAATCTGTGGGATGGGAGGACTCCTTTCAGGTTTGTTACCTCAGGTGTCCCACCAAAAGAGGAATTCCAAAGCAGAGCCCTGGGGAAGAGTGAAGGGACAACCCGAACTATGGTTAAAAATTGGGGCCTAGGGGCATGGCAGGCCCAATATGCTGTCTCTTCATCCAGCCACTGAGAGGCCTTCTGTGAAGCCTGGGCTAAGGCTGAGGGGCACAATGTGTGTTTGTGACCAATGTGGCCCGCAAGCATGGGCGGGGCCTCATGGGCCACACTGGTTTCTACTAAACTGAACGTTGGACCACATGCCAACCACAAGGTTTCTTGCCATGGGGATAGAGTTCTGATTTCTGCCTCATTTTCAAACCAGGGCAGTAATTGGGGATCAGGTCTAGGTTCTGAAGCCTGGAAACCGAGGTTGAGAAGAGATGACAACCTAAGGCCATGGCGGGTCCGATGTGCTCAGTGTGAGGCCAGCTGTCTGGGTGGGGCCAGGAGGTCCAGTCTCAGGCTGGGTCAGAAAGGGCAATAGTGCCCAGGTCAGCCTATATATTTGGGGTACAGCCGAATGGCGTGCAGGTTGATCCTCATTTGTGGTTTCTGGGTGGCCCAAGAGGGCAATGTTTTTCTTCTGGAGGGCAGGCAGAGTGCGGCATTGTAGTTCTGGATTGCCAAACTGGAGGGCTTGTGGGTCAGTAGTCTGAGGACTGAAGTCTGAGAAGCCAAGCTAGGCCTAGGTTTCTGGGTGAGGATATGGCAGGCACAATCTACAGACCTCAATCGAGATCTCGTGCATCTGAAGTCAGGGCAAGGATCACACGATGGCTCAGGTTGGACTTTCTGTCCCTGATGGCCCCTTCTTGAAGGGGGGTTGGATCACGAGGCCATGGGGATTTTCCCACGATGGACGTTGTGAGAAGCTCCAAACTGCAAAGATTCTTCTGCAGGACAATTGAGACCTGTTGGTTGGCTCCAGGCCAACGATTCCGAGCAGGCTTCTAAGGATGGATGGCTGGGTAGCCCACCTCGCATTCCAATTGTCTCCAAGCAACAAGACAGGTTAGATCTGCTGGATGTGGAGGAGCAACCGAGGAGGCTGAATTGAAATGGAATCTCCAGTGGATATGTCCTAATATGTGTTTGTGTCTATGGAGCCCTTGGAATGAAGCGGTGGCACTGGGGCCCTGAAGGGTTCTCCTAAACAGAGGCTTTGACACAGCTCCAACTTGCATGTTTCCCATGTGTAGATGAGATTTATTCTGATGGGTGAGTCAAGAAACAGCCATATGCTGGTATGGAAATCCAGGCCTCTGAGGAGAGATGCCTGGAAACCACAGAAATGGATCCGATTAGTGCCTAAGGGCCTGTTCGTTTTTGTTTTTACCTCTGGGGACATCCGTCTGCGGTTCTGAGTGCAGGTTGGTGCTCCGATGGGCTCAGATTGCCCCTGTTTGTCCTGGGAAGCCACAACTATTGGGATGGCCTCAGGGCCTTTGGAGGTTTATCCTATTAGTAGGGTTGTGGCCATTGGAATGGGCACATATATTTCCCTTGGAGAGGGCAATTACAGTCCTCAGGTTTGTCTCCAGGGGCCTGAGCCGGTAGGGTGTGTAGGCCAGAGCTGTTTGGACAGTTGTCTGAAAACACAAACTCGGCTTATGTTTCGGGTCATAGGTATCGCAGGACTGATCTACAGACCATGAGGAGAACTCTTCAGGATATGAAAAAAGGGCGAGTGTGAGGCTCTTGCTCAAGTTTTTGTCTCTGGATATCGTGTCACTCATGGTCGTAAAATTTCTGGGTGACTTCATGGGAAATGGACGAGACTTACTCTCTGGGGGTTCGGCCCCGTCCAAAGAGTTTGGGGTCATTCTGAGGATGGAAGAAGTCCGTTTTGTTGTTGTTGTTGATTTGTTTCGTTTTATTTGTCAACCTCAGATGTCCCACCAAATGAGGGATTCCAGAGTAGAGCCCTGGGGAGGGGCGACTGGACAACCAGAAATCTGGTTAAAAATTGGGGCCTAGGGACATGTCAAGCCCATTATGACATCTAATGGTCCAGCCACCGAGAGGACTTACTAGAGGACAGGACTCACGCTGAGGTCACAATGCGTTTTTATGCTCTCGTCGCACTCAAGAATGTGCGGGGCCTCATTGTGAATACTTTTTTCTCCTACACTGAACGTTGGACAACATGCCAACCACAAGGTTTCTTGCCATGGGTCAGGAAGAGTTCAGATTTCTGCATCACAGGCACCCCTGGGCAGTGATTGGAGACGAGGTGTAGGTTCTGAAGCCTGAAAACTGAGGTAGGGAAGAGATGATGAACTACGGCCATGGAGGGTCTGATGTGCTCAGTGTGCTGTCAGCTGTCTGGGTGTTGGTCAGAAAGTCCGGGCTCAGGTTGTGTCACACAGTGCATTAGTGCCCAGGTTAGACTATATAACTTGCATACATTCGAGTGCCGTGTAGGTTGATCCTCATTTAAGCTGCCTGGGCAGCTCATTAGGCAATATATTTTTACTAGAGGGCAGGCAGAGTGCTTCATTGTCTGTCGGGAATTGCCAAACTTGAGGGCGTCGGGGCCAGGAGAGTGAGGACGGAAGACTGAGAACACAAGCTAGACTTCGGATTCAGGGTGAGGGCACGGCAGGTACCCCCTGCAATTCTGAACCAATAACTCATGCATCTGAAGTCAGGGCGAGGATCAGACGTTGGCTCAGGTTGGAGTTTCTGTGCATGACGGCCCCTTCATGAAGGGAGCAGAATCTTGAGGCCATGGAGGTTTTCCACGTTGGGAGATGTGGGATCCCCCCTTCAAGGATTCCTTCTGCGGGACAATTGAGACCTGATGGACAGCTCCAGAACATCCCATATGGAATGACTCCAGGGCACCATTGGAGGATGTTTGCCTGGGACGTCCGCCTCGCATTCCAATTGTCTCCTCACAACAAGACAGTTTAGATCCATTGGATCTGCGGGAGCAATCGGGGTGGCTGAGTTGAAATGGACTTTCCTGAGGATGGGTCCTAATGTGTGTTTGTGTCCATGAGGGCCTTGGAATGGGGCGGTGGCACCGGGACCCTGAAGTATTCTCCTAAGCTTTTGACATAGCTTCCATGCACAAGTTTGCTTGTGGAGACGAAATTTGTTCTGATGGTTGCCTCAGAAAATTTTCTCTGCTGGTATTGGAACCCAGGCTTTTGAGGAGACATGCCTGTAAACCAATGCAATGGATCCGATAATGGCCTTGGGTCCTGTCTGGTTCAATCTTCTTCTCTGGGGACATCCATCTATGGTATGAGTGGATGTAGATGCTCAGCTGGTATCAACCGCCCTTTTTTGTCCCGGCGAACTACAATATTGGGATGGCCTCAGGGACTTTGGTGGGTTCTCCTAATTAGTACGATATTTGACAATGGAATGGGCAGAATTCCCATGGATTGGGTGGGCGCAGTCCTAATGTGTGGCTCCAGGGGCCCCAGCCTGGAGGGAGTGTGGCCCAGGACTTTGAGGACAGAAGTCTGAAAACACAAACTCAGCTTAGGTTTGGGGACGTAGGTATGGCACGCCCGATCTACAAACCATGAGAAGAACTCTTCAGAATATGAGGACTGAGCGAGTCTGAGGCGTTTGCTCAGGCTTTTGTCTCTGGATTTTGTATCAGCGATGGCCGGGGAATATTTTGGAAGCCTCATGGGCCATGGACGAATCTTTCTCTCTGTGGATTTGGCCCGATCCCAATTGTTTTTCGTCAATCTGTGGGATGGGAGGACTCCTTTCAGGTTTGTTACCTCAGGTGTCCCACCAAAAGAGGAATTCCAAAGCAGAGCCCTGGGGAAGAGTGAAGGGACAACCCGAACTATGGTTAAAAATTGGGGCCTAGGGGCATGGCAGGCCCAATATGCTGTCTCTTCATCCAGCCACTGAGAGGCCTTATGTGAAGCCTGGGCTCAGGCTGAGGGTCACAATGTGTGTTTGTGACCAATGTGGCCCGCAAGCATGGGCGGGGCCTCATGGGCCACACTGGTTTCTACTAAACTGAACGTTGGACCACATGCCAACCACAAGGTTTCTTGCCATGGGGAAAGAGTTCTGATTTCTGCCTCATTTTCAAACCAGGGCAGTGATTGGGGATCAGGTCTAGGTTCTGAAGCCTGGAAACCGAGGTTGAGAAGAGATGGCAACCTAAGGCCATGGCGGGTCCGATGTGCTCAGTGTGAGGCCAGCTGTCTGGGTGGGGCCAGGAGGTCCAGTCTCAGGCTGGGTCAGAAAGGGCAATAGTGCCCAGGTCAGCCTATATATTTGGGGTACAGCCGAATGGCGTGCAGGTTGATCCTCATTTGTGGTTTCTGGGTGGCCCAAGATGGCAATGTTTTTTTCTGGAGTGCAGGCAGAGTGCGGCATTGTAGTTCTGGATTGCCAAACTGGAGGGCTTGTGTGTCAGTAGTCTGAGGACTGAAGTCTGAGAAGCCAAGCTAGGCCTAGGTTTCTGGGTGAGGATATGGCAGGCACAATCTACAGACCTCAATCGAGATCTCGTGCATCTGAAGTCAGGGCAAGGATCACACGATCGCTCAGGTTGGACTTTCAGTCCCTGATGGCCCCTTCTTGAAGGGGGGTTGGATCACGAGGCCATGGGGATTTTCCCACGATGGACGTTGTGAGAAGCTCCAAACTGCAAAGATTCTTCTGCAGGACAATTGAGACCTGTTGTTTGGCTCCAGGCCAATGATTCTGAGCAGGGTTCTAAGGATGGATGGCTGGGTAGCCCACCTCGCATTCCAATTTTCTCCAAGCAACAAGACAGGTTAGATATGCTGGATGTGGGGGAGCAACCGAGGAGGCTGAGTCGAAATGGAATCTCCAGTGGATATGTCCTAATATGTGTTTGTGTCTATGGAGCCCTTGGAATGAAGCGGTGGCACTGTGGCCCTGAAGGGTTCTCCTAAACAGAGTCTTTGACACAGCTCCAACGTGCATGTTTCCCATGTGTAGATTAGATTTATTCTGATGGGTGAGTCAAGAAACAGCCATATGCTGGTATTGAAATCCAGGCCTCTGAGGAGAGATGCCTGGAAACCAAAGAAATGGATCCGATTAGTGCCTAAGGGCCTGTTCGTTTTTGTTTTTACCTCTGGGGACATCAGTCTACGGGTCTGAGTGCAGGTTGGTGCTCCGATGGGCTCAGATTGCCCCTGTTTGTCCTGGGAAGCCACAACTATTGGGATGGCCTCAGGGCCTTTCGAGGTTTATCCTATCAGTAGGGTTGTGGCCATTGGAGTGGGCACATACATTTCCCTTGGAGAGGGCAAGTACAGTCCTCAGGTTTGGCTCCAGGGGCCTGAGCCTGTAGGGTGTGTAAACAAGAGCTGTTTGGACAGTTGTCTGAAAACACAAACTCGGCTTATGTTTCGGGTCATAGGTATGGCAGGACTGATCTACAGACCATGAGGAGAACTCTTCAGGATATGAAAAAAGGGCGAGTGTGAGGCTCTTGCTCAAGTTTTTGTCTCTGGATATCGTGTCACTCATGGTCGTAAAATTTCCGGGTGACTTCATGGGAAATGGACGAGACTTACTCTCTGGGGGCTCGGCCCCGTCCAAAGAGTTTGGGGTCATTCTGAGGATGGAAGAAGTCCGTTTTTTTGTTGTTGTTGATTTGTTTATTTTGTTTTTCAACCTCAGATGTTCCACCAAATGAGGGATTCCAGAGTAGAGCCCTGGGGAGGGGCGACTGGATAACCAGAAATCTGGTTAAAAATTGTGGCCTAGGGACATGTCAAGCCCATTATGACATCTAATGGTCCAGCCACCGAGAGGACTTACTAGAGGACAGGACTCACGCTGAGGTCACAATGCGTGTTTATGCTCTTGTCGCACTCAAGAATACGCGGGGCCTCAGGGTGAATGCTGTTTTCTCCTACACTGAATGTTGGACAACATGCCAACCACAAGGTTTCTTGCCATGGGTCAGGAAGAGTTCTGATTTCTGCATCACAGTCACCCCTGGGCAGTGATTGGAGATAGGGTGTAGGTTCTGAAGCCTGAAAACTGAGGTAGGGAAGAGATGATGAACTAAGGCCATGGCGGGTCTGATGTGCTCAGGGTGCCGTCAGCTGTCTGGGTGTTGGTAAGAAGGTCAGGGCTCAGGTTGTGTCAGACAGTGCATTAGTGCCCAGGTTAGACTATATAACTTGGGTACTTCGAGTGCCGTGTAGGTTGATCCTCATTTAAGCTGCCTGGGCAGCTCATTAGGCAATATATTTTTTCTAGAGGGCAGGCAGAATGCTTCATTGTCGGTCTGGAATTGCCAAACTTGAGGGCTTCGGGGCCAGGAGAGTGAGGATGGAAGACTGAGAACACAAGCTAGACTTCGGATTCAGGGTGAGGGCACGGCAGGTACCCCCTGCAATTCTGAACCATTATCTCATGCATCTGAAGTCAGAGCGAGGATCAGACGTTGGCTCAGGTTGTAGTTTCTGTGCATGACGGCCCCTTCATGAAGGGAGCGGAATCTCGAGGCCATGGAGGTTTTCCACGTTGGGCGATGTGGTATCCCCCCTTCAAGGATTCCTTCTGTGGGACAATTGACCTGATGGACAGCTCCAGAACATCCCATATGGAATGACTCCAGAGCACCATTCGAGGATGGTTGCCTGGGACGTCCGCCTCGCATTCCAATTGTCTCCTCACAACAAGACAGTTTAGATCCAATGGATCTTCGGGAGCAACCGGGGTGGCTGAGTTGAAATGGACTTTCCTGAGGATGGGTCCTGATGTGTGTTTGTGTCCATGAGGGCCTTGGAATGGGGCGGTGGCACCGAAACCCTGAAGTATTCTCCTAAGCTTTTGACATAGCTTCCATGCACAAGTTTGCTTGTGGAGACGAGATTTGTTCTGATGGGTGCCTCAGGAAATCTTCTCTGCTGGTATTGGAACCCAGGCTTTTGAGGAGACATGCCTGTAAACCAAAGCAATGGATCCTGTTATGGCCTAGGGTCCTGTCTGGTTCAATCTTCTTCTCTGGGGACATCCATCTATGGTATGAGTGGAGGTAGATGCTCTGCTGGTATCAAACGCCCTTTTTTGTCCCGGCGACTTACACTATTGGGATGGCCTCAGGGACTTTGGTGGGTTCTCCTAATTTGTACGATTTTTGACAATGGAATGGGCAGAATTCCCATGGATTGGGTGGGCGCAGTCCTAATGTGTGGCTCCAGGGGCCCCAGCCTGGAGGGAGTGTGGCCCAGGACTTTGAGGACAGAAGTCTGAAAACAGCAACTCAGCTTAGGTTTGGGGACGTAGGTATGGCACGCCCGATCTACAAACCATGAGAAGAACTCTTCAGAATATGAGGACTGAGCGAGTCTGAGACGCTTGCTCAGGCTTTTGTCTCTGGATTTTGTATCAGCGATGGCCGTGGAATGTTGGGGAAGCCTCATGGGCCCTGGACGAATCTTTCTCTCTGTGGATTTGGTCCGATCCCAATTGTTTTATATCAATCTGTGGGATGGGAGGACTCCTTTCAGGTTTTTTACCTCAGCTGTCCCACCAAAAGAGGAATTCCAAAGCAGAGCCCTGGGGAAGAGTGAAGGGACAACCCGAACTATGGTTAAAAATTGGTGCCTAGGGGCATGGCAGGCCCAATATGCTGTCTCTTCATCCAGCCACTGAGAGGCCTTACGTGAAGCCTGGGCTCAGGCTGAGGGTCACAATGTGTGTTTGTGACCTATGTGGCCCGCAAGCATGGGGGTTTCTACTACACTGAACGTTGGAACACATGCCTACCACAAGGTTTCTTGCCATGGGGAAAGAGTTCTGATTTCTGCCTCATTTTCAAACCATTGCAGTGTTTGGAGATCAGGTCAAGGTTCTGAAGCCTGGAAACCGAGGTTGAGAAGAGATGACAACCTAAGGCCATGGCAGTTCTGATGTGCTCAGTGTAGGGCAGCTGTCTGGGTGGGGCCAGGAGGTCCAGTCTCAGGCTGGGTCAGAAAGGGCAATAGTGCCCAGGTCAGCCTATATATTTGGGGTACAGCCGAATGGCGTGCAGGTTGATCGTCATTTGTGGTTTCTGGGTAGCCCCAGAGGGCAATGTTTTTCTTCTGGAGGGCAGGCAGAGTGAGGCATTGTAGTTCTGGATTGCCAAACTGGAGGGCTTGTGGGTCAGTAGTCTGAGGACTGAAGTCTGAGAAGCCAAGCTAGGCCTAGGTTTCTGGGTGAGGATATGGCAGGCACAATCTACAGACTTCAATCGAGATCTCGTGCATCTGAAGTCAGGGCAAGGATCAGAAGATCCCTCAGGTTGGACTTTCTGTCCCTGATGGCCCCTTCTTGAAGGGGGGTTGAATCAGAGGCCATGGGGATTTTCCCACGATGGACGTTGTGAGAAGCTCCAAACTGCAAAGATTCTTCTGCAGGACAATTGAGACCTGTTGGTTGGCTCCAGGCCAATGATTCCGAGCCGGGTTCTAAGGATGGATGGCTGGGTAGCCCACCTCGCATTCCAATTGTCTCCAATCAACAAGACAGGTTAGATCTGCTGGATGTGGGGGAGCAACCGAGGAGGCTGAGTTGAAATGGAATCTCCAGTGGATATGTCCTAATATGTGTTTGTGTCTATGGAGCACTTGGAATGAAGCGGTGGCACTGTGGCCCTGAAGGGTTCTCCTAAACAGAGGCTTTGACACAGCTCCAACGTGCATGTTTCCCATGTGTAGATGAGATTTATTCTGATGGGTGAGTCAAGAAACAGCCATATGCTGGTATGGAAATCCAGGCCTCTGAGGAGAGATGCCTGGAAACCAAAGAAATGGATCCGATTAGTGCCTAAGGGCTTGTTCGTTTTTGTTTTTAAATCTGGGGACATCCGTCTACGGGTCTGAGTGCAGGTTGGTGCTCCGATGGGCTCAGATTGCCCCTGTTTGTCCTGGGAAGCCACAACTATTGGGATGGCCTCAGGGCCTTTGGAGGTTTATCCTATTAGTAGGGTTGTGGCCATTGGAATGGGCACATACATTTCCCTTGGAGAGGGCAAGTACAGTCCTCAGGTTTGTCTCCAGGGGCCTGAGCCTGTAGGGTGTGTAGGCCTGAGCTGTTTGGACAGTTGTCTGAAAACACAAACTCGGCTTAGGTTTGGGGACGTAGGTATGGCACGACCGATCTACAAACCATGAGAAGAACTCTTCAGGATATGAAGAAAGAGCGAGTCTGAGGCGCTTGCTCAGGCTTTTGTCTCAGGATATTGTTTCAAATATGGGCGTGGAATGTGGGGAGGCCTCTTGGGCCATGGACGAATCTTACTCTCTGTTGATTTGACCCGGTCCCAGTTTCTTTCCGTCAATCTGTGGGTTGGGAGGTCTCCTGTCAGGTTTGTTACCTCAGGTGTCTCAACCAAAGAGGAATTCCAAAGCAGAGACCTGGGGATGAGTGAAGGGACAACCCAAACTATGGTTAAAAATTTGGGCCTAGGGGCATGGCAGGCCCAATATGCTATGTCTTCATTCAGCCAATGAGTGGCCTTACTAGAGGAATGGGCTCAGGCTGAGGGTCACAATGTGTGTTTGTGACCAATGAGGCCCGTGAGCATGGGCAGTGCCTCATGGGCCAGACTGGTTTTAACTACACTGAACGTTGGACAACATGCCAATCACAAGGTCTCTTGCCATGAAGTAGGAGTTCTGATTTCTGCATCATTTTCAACCCTGGGCAGTGTTTGGAGATAAGGTCTAGGTTTTGAAGCATGAAAACTGCAGTTGGGAAGAGATGACGACCTAAGGCCATGGTGGGTCTGATGTGCTCAGTGTGCGGTCAGCTGCCTGGGTGTTGGTCAGGAGGTTCGGGCTCAGGTTGCGTCAGACAGTGCATTAGTGCCCAGGTTAGACTATATAATTTAGGTTCAGTCGAGTGCCGTGTATATTTCTCCTCATTTGTGATGCCTCGGCAGTCATTAGGCAAGATATTTTTTCTAAAGGGCAGGCATAGTGCTGCATTGTGGGTCCGGAAATGCCAAACGTGAGGGCTTCTTGACCAGGAGTGTGAGGACAGAAGTCTGAGAACACAAGCTAGACTTGGGCTTCAGGCCGAGGTCACGGCAGGTACCCCCTGCAGATCTGAACCAATCTCTCATGCATCTGAAGTCATGGCGAGGATCAGACGTTGGCTCAGTTTGGAGTTTCTGTGCATGACTGCCCCTTCATGAACGGAGTGGAATCTCAAGGCCATGGAGGTTTTCCCACTTTGGGAATTGTGAGAAGACCCCTTCAAGGATTCCTTCTGCAGGACAATTGAGACCTGTTCGGCAGCTCCATGACATCCCATATGGAATGACTCCAGAGCACAGTTCGAGGATGGATGCCAGGGAAGCCAGCCTCTCACTCCAATTGTCTCTGAGCAACAAGACAGTTGAGATCTGATGGCTCTTTGGGAGCAATCGGGGCAGCGGTGTTTAAATGGACTTTCCCGAGGATGGGGCCTAATGTGTGTTTGTGTCCATGAGGGCCTTGGAATGGGTCGATTGCACCGGGAATCTGAAGTATTCTCCTAAGATTTTTACATAGGTCCCATGCACAAGATTCTTTGTGGAGACGAGATTTGTTCTGATGGGTGCCTCAGGAAATGCCCAATGTTGGTATTGGAATCCTGGCTTTTGAGGAGACATGTCTGTAAACCAAAGCAATGGATCCGATTATGGCCTAGGGTCCTGTCTGGTTCAATCTTCTTCTCTACAGACATCCATCTATGGTATGAGTGGAGGTAGATTCAGTTGGTGTCAGACCGCCCTTGTTTGTCCCGGGAGACCTACACTATTGGGATGGCCTCGGGGACTTTGGAGGGTTCTCCTAATTTGTACAATTTGGACAATGGAATGGGCAGAATTCCCATGGTTTGAGTAGGCACAGTCCAAATGTGTTGCTTCAGCGGCTTCAGCCTGGGGGGTGTGTGGCCCAAGACTTTGAGGACAGAAATCTGAAAAGACAAACTCAGCTTAGGTTTGGGGATGTAGGTATGGCAGACCCAATCTACAAACCATGAGAAGAACTCTTCAGGATATGAAGAAAGAGCGAGTCTGAGGAGTCTCTGGATTTTGTATCAACGATAGATTGCTTTCCGTCAATCTGTGGGATGGGAGGTCTCCTTTCAGGTTTATTACCTCAGGTGTCCCAACCAAAGAGGAATTCCAAAGCAGAGCACTGGGGATGAGTAAAGGGACAACCGAAAATATGGTTAAAAACTGGGGCCTAGTGGCATTGTAGGCCCAATATGCTGTATCTTCATCCAGGCACTGAGAGGCCTTACTTGAGGACTGGGCTCAATCTGAGGTTCACAATGTGTGTTTGTGACCAATGTAGCCCGCGAGCATGGGCAAGGCCTCATGGGCCACACTGGTTTCAACTACACTGAATTGGACAACATGCCAATCACAAGGTCTCTTGCCATGGGGAAGCAGTTGTGATTTCTGCATCATTTTCAAACCTGGGAAGTGGTTGGAGATAAGGTCTAGGTTCTGAAGCATGAATACCACAGTTGGGAAGAGATGACGAACTAAGGCCATGGCGGGTCTGATGTGCTCAGTATGCAGTCAGCTTCCTGGGTGTTGGTCAGGAGTTTCGGGCTCAGGTTGTGTCAGACAGTGCATTAGTGCCCATGTTAGACTCTATAATTTAGGTACAGTCGAGTGCCGTGTAGGTTTATCCTCATTTGTGGTGCCTGGACAGCTCATTAGGCAATATATTTTTTCTAAAGTGCAGGCAGAGTCCTGCATTGTGGGTCCGGAAATGCCAAACGTGAGGGCCCTGGACCATGAGTGTGAGGGCAGAAGTCTGAGAACACAAGCTAGACTTGGGCTTCAGGCCGAGGACACGGCCTGTACACCTTGCAGATCTGAACCAATCTCTCATGCATCTTAAGTCATGGCGAGGATCAGACGTTGGCTCAGGTTGGTGCTTCTGTGCATGACTGCCCCTTCATGAATGGATCGGAATTCAAGTCCATGGAGGTTATCCCACTTTGGGAGTTGTGGGATGCCCCCTTCAAGGATTCCTTCTGCGGGACATTTGAGACCTGTTGAGCAGCTCCAGGAAATCCCATATGGAATGACTCCAGAGCACTGTTCGAGGATGGATGCCAGGGAAGCCCGCCTCGCATTCCAATTGTCTCCTAGCAACAAGACCGTTGAGATCTGATGGCTCTGCGGGAGCAATCGGGGCAGCTGTGTTGAAATGGACTTTCCCGAGGATGGGGCCTAATGTATGTTTGTGTCCATGCGTGCCTTGAAATGGGGCAGTGGCACCGGGACCCTGAAGTATTCTCCTAAGCTTTTGACATAGCTCCCATGCACAAGTTTCCTTGTGGAGACGAGATTTATTCTGATGGGTGCCTCAGGAAACGCCCAATGCGGGTCTTGGAATCCAGGTTTTGAGGAGACATGCCAGTAAACCAAAGCAATGGATCCGATTATGGCCTAGGGTCCTGTCTGGTTCCATCTTTTTCACTAGGAACTTCCATCTATGGTATGAGGGAGGTAGATGCTCAGCTGGTGTCAGACCGCCCTTGATTGTCCCGAGAGATCTACACTATTGGGATGGCCTCGGGGTCTTTGGAGGGTTTTCCTAATTTGTACAATTTTTGACAATGGAATGGGCAGAATTCCCATGGATTGGGTAGGCACAGTCCTAATGTGTGGCTCCAGGGGCCCCAGCCTGGAGGGTGTGTGGCCCAAGACTTTGAGGACAGAAGTCTGAAAACACAAACTCAGCTTAGGTTTGGGGATGTAGGTATGGCAGGCCCAATCTACAAACCATGAGAAGAACTCTTCAGGATATGAAGAAAGAGCGAGTGTGAGGCGCTTGCTCAGGCTTTTGTCTCTGGATTCTGTATCAACGATGGCCGTCGAATGTGAAGAGGCCTCATGGTCCATGGACGAATCTTCCTCTCTGTGGATTTGGCCTGGTCCCAATTGTTTTTTGTCAATCTATTGGATGGGAGGTCTCCTTTCAGGTTTGTTACCTCAGGTGTCCCAACCAAAGACGAATTCCAAAGCAGAACCCTCGGGAAGAGCGAAGGGACAACCCAAACTATGGTTAAAAATTTGGGCCTTTGGCATGGCAGGCCCAATATGCTGTCTCTTCATCCAGCCACTGAGTGGCCTTTCTTGAGGACTGGGTACAGGCTGAGGGTCACAATGTGTGTTTGTGACCAATGTGGCCCACGAGCATGGGCGGGGCCTCATGGGCCACACTGGTTTCAACTACACTGAAATTTGGACAACATGCCAATCACAATGTCTCTTGCCATGGGGAAGGAGTTCTGATTTCTGCATCATTTTCAACCCTGGGCAGTGGTTGGAGATAAGGTCTAGGTTCTGAAGCCTGAAAACCACAATTGGGAAGAGATGACGACCTAAGGCCATGGCGGGTCTGATGTTCTCATTGTGCGGTCAGCTGCCTGGGTGTTAGTCAGGAGGTTCGTGCTCAGATTTGTCAGACAGTGCATTAATGCCCAGGTTAGACTATATAATGTGGGTACAGTCGAGTGCCGTGTAGGTTGATTCGCATTTGAGGTGCCTGGGCAGCTCATTAGGCAAGATATTTTTTCTAGAGTGCAGGCAGAGTGCTGCATTGTGGGTCCGGAATGCCAAACTTGAGGGCTTCTGGGCCAGGAGTGTGAGGACAGAAGTCTGAGAACACAAGCTAGACTTGGACTTCAGGTCGAGGGCAAGGCAGGTACCTTCTGGAGATGTGAACCAATATCTCATGCATCTGAAGTCACGGCGAGGATCAGACGTTGGCTCAGGTTGGAGTTTCTGTGCATGACTGCTCCTCCATGAATGGAGCAGTATCTCAAGGTCATGGAGGTTTTCCCACTTTGGGAGTTGTGGGATGCCCCATTCACGGATTCCTTCTGCGGGACAATTGAGACCTGTTGGGCAGCTCAAGGTCATCCAATATGGAATGACTCCAGAGCACGGTTCGAGGATGGATGCCAGGGAAGCCCGCCTTGCATGCCAATTGGCTCCTAGCAACAAGACTGTTGAGATCTGAAGGCTCTGGTAGAGCAACCGGGGTTGCTGAGTTGAATTGGACTTTTTGACGATGGGGCCTAATGTGTGGTTGTGTCCATGAGGGTCTTGGAATGGGGCGGTGGCACCAGGACCCTGAAGTATTCTCCTAACCTTTTGACATAGGATCCATGCACAAGTTTCCTTGTGGAGACGAGATTTATTCTGATGGGTGCCTCAGGATACCCCCTATGCTGGTATTGGAATCCAGGCTTTTGAGGAGACAAGCCTGTAAACCAAAGCAATGGATCCGATTATGGCCTAGGGTCCTGTCTTGTTCCATCTTCTTCTCTGGGGACATCCATCTATGTTATGAGTGGAGGTAGAAGCTCAGCTGTTGTCAGACCGCCCTTGTTTGTCCAGGGATACCTACACTATTCGGATGGCCTCAGGAACTTTGGAGGGTTCTACTAATTTGTACGATATGGGACAATGGAATTTGCAAAATTCCCATGCATGGCGTAGGCACAGTCCTAATGTGTGACTCCACGGGACCAGCCTGGAGGGTGTGTGGCCCAAGACTTTGAGGACAGAAGTCTGAAAACACCAACTCCGCTTAGGTTTGGGGACGTAGGTATGGCAGGTACAATCTACAAACCATGATAAGAACTCTTCAGGATATGAAGAAAGAGCAAGACTGAGGAGCTTGCTCGGGCTTTTGTTTCTGGATTTTGTATCAACGATGTCCGTGGAATGTGAAGAGGCCTCATGGGCCATGACGAATCTTCCTCTCTATGGATTTGGCTAGGTCCCAATTGTTTTTTGTCTGTCTGTGTGATGGGAGGTCTCCTTTCAGGTTTGTTACCTCAAGTGTCCCAACCAAAGACGTATTCCAAAGCAGAGCCCTGGGGAAGAGTGAAGGGACAACCCAAACTATGGTTAAAAATTCGGGCCTAGGGGCTGGCAGGCCCAATATGCTGTCTCTTCATCCAGCCACTGAGAGGCCTTACTTGAGGACTGGGCTCAGGCTGAGGGTCACAATGTGTGTTTGTGACCAATAGGCCCGCGAACATGGGCGGGGCCTCATGTGTCACACTGGTTTCAATTACATTGAATTTGGACAACATGCCAATCACAAGGTCTCCTGCCATGGGGAAGGAGTTCTGATTTCTGCATCATTTTCAACCCTGGGCAGTGGTTGGAGATAAGGTCTAGGTTCTGAAGCCTGAAAACCGCAGTTGGGAAGAGATGACGACCTAAGGCCATGGCGGGTCTGATGTGCTCAGTGTGCTGTCAGCTGCCTGGGTGTTGGTCAGGAGGTTCGGGCTCAGGTTGTGTGAGACAGTGCATTAGTGCCCAGGTTAGACAATATAATGTGGGTACAGTCGAGTGCCGTGTAGGTTGATCCTCATTTGCGGTGCCTGGCAAGATATTTTTTCTAGAGGGCAGGCATAGTGCTGCATTGTGGGTCTTGAATTGCCAAACTTGAGGTCGTCTGGGCCAGGAGTGTGAGGACAGAAGTCTGAGAACACAAGCTAGACTTGGGCTTCAGGCCGAGGGCAAGGCAGGTACCCCTGCAGATCTGAACCAATATCTCATGCATCTGAACTCACGGCGAGGATCAGAGGTTGGCTCAGGTTAGGGTTTCTGTGCATGACTGCTCCTTCATGGACGGAGCGGAATCTCAAGGCCATGGAGCTTTTCCCACGTTGGGAGCTGTGGGATGCCCCCTTCAAGGATTCCTTCTGCGGGACAATTGAGAACTTTCGTCAGCTCCAGGACATCCCATATGAAATGACTCAAGAGCACCGTTCGAGGATGGATGCCAGGGAAGCCCGCCTTGCATTCCAATTGTCTCCTAGCAACAAGACAGTTGAGATCGGATGGCTCTGCGGGAGCAACCGGGGTGGCTGAGTTGAAATGGACTTTCCTGAGAATGGGGCCTAATGTGTGTTTGTGTCCATGAGGGCCTTGGAATGGGGCGGTGGCACCGGGACCCTGAAGTATTCTCCTAAGCTTTTGACATAGCTCCCATGCACAGGATTCTTTGTGGAGATGAGAATTGTTCTGATGGGTGCCTCAGGAAACCCCCTATGCTGGTATTGGAATCCAGGCTTTTGAGGAGACATGCCTGTAAACCAAAGCAATGGATCCGATTATGGCCTAGGGTACTGTCTGGTTCCATCTTCTTCTCTGCGGACATCCATCTATGGTATGAGTGGAGGTAGATGATCAGCTGGTGTCAGACCGCCCTTGTTTGTCCCGGGAGACCTACACTATTGGGATGGCCTCCAGGACTTTGGAGGGTTCTCCTAATGTGTACGATTTGGGACAATGGAATGGGCAGAATTCCCATGCATGGGGTAGGCAGAGTCCTAATGTGTGGCTCCAGGGGCCCAGCCTGGAGGGTGTGTGGCCCAGGACTTTGAGGACAGAAGTCTGAACACCAAGTCCGCTTAGGTTTGTGGTCGTAGGTATGGCAGGTCCAAAATACAAACCATGATAAGAACTCTTCAGGATATGAAGAAAGAGCGAGACTGAGGCGCTTGCTCAGGCTTTTGGCTCTGGATTTTGGATCAACGATGGCCGTGGAATGTGGGGAGGCCTCAAGGGGCCTGGACGAATCTTTCTCTCTGTGGATTTGGCCTGGTCCCAATTGTTTTTCGTCAATCTGTGGGATGGGAGGTCTCCTTTCAGGTTTGTTACCTCAGGTGGCCCAATTAAAGAGGAATTCCAAAGCAGAGCACTGGGGAAGAGTAAAGGTACAACCCAAACTATGGTTAAAAATTGGGGCGTAGGGGCATGACAGGCCAAATATGCTGTCTCTTCATCCAGCCACTGAGAGGCCTTTCTTGAGGACTGGGCTCAGGCTGAGGGTCACAATGTGTGTTTGTGACCAATAGGCCCGCGAGCATGGGCAGGCCTCATGGACCACACTGGTTTCAACTACATTGAACTTTGGACAACATACCAATCACAAGGTCTCTTGCCATGGGGAAGGAGTTCTGATTTCTGCATCATTTTCAACCCTGGGCAGTGGTTGGAGATATGGTCTACATTCTGAAGCCTGAAAACCGCAGTTGGGAAGAGATGACGACCTAAGGCCATGGCGGGTCTGATGTGCTCAGTGTGCTGTCAGCTGCCTGGGTGTTGGTCAGGAGGTTCGGGCTCAGGTTGTGTGAGACAGTGCATTAGTGCCCAGGTTAGACTATATAATTTGGGTACAGTCGAGTGCCGTTTAGGTTGATACTCATTTGAGGTGCCTGGGCAGCTCATTAGGCAAGATATTTTTTCTAGAGGGCAGGCAGAGTGCTGCATTCTGGGTCCGGAATTGCCAAACTGAGGGCTTCTGAACCAATAGTGTGAGGACAGAAGTCTGAGAATACAATCTAGACTTGGGCTTCTGGCCGAAGGCACGGCAGTTACCCCAGGCAGATCTCAACCAATATCTCATGCATCTGAAGTCACGGCGAGGATCAGACTTTGGCTCAGGTTGGAGTTTCTATGCATGACTGCCCCTTCATGAACGGAGCGGAATCTCAAGTCCATCAGGATTTCCCACGTTCGGAGTTATGGGATGCCCTCTTCAAGGATTCTTTCTGCGGGACAGTTGAGACCTGTTGGGCAGCTCCTGGACATCCCATATGGAATGACTCCAGAGCACCGTTCGAGGATGGATGCCTGGGAAGCCCGCCTCGCATTCCAATTGTCTCCTAGCAACAAATCAGTTGAGATCTGATGGCTCTGCGGGAGCAACCGGAATGGCTGAGTTGAAATGGACTTTCCTGAGGATGGGGTCTAATGTGTTTGTGTCCATGGGAGCTTTGGAATGGGGCGGTGGCACCAGGACCCTGAAGTATTCTCCTAAGATTTTGAGATAGGTCTCATGCACATGTTTCCTTGTAGAGACGAGATTTGTTCTGATGGGTGCCTCAGGAAACCCCCTATGCTGGTATTGGAATCCAGGCTTTTGAGGAGACATGCCTGTAAACCAAAGCAATGGATCCGATTACGGCCTAGGTCTTTTCTGGTTCAATCTTCTTCTCTGGGGACATCCATCTATGTTATAAGTGGAGGTAGATGCTCAGCTGTTGTCAGACCGCCCTTGTTTGTCCCGGGAGAACTACACCATTGGGATGGCCACGGGGATTTTGGAGGGTTCTCCTAATTTGTACAATTTTGGACAATGGAATGGGCAGAATTCCCATGCATGGGGTAGGCACAGTCCTAATGTGTGGCTCTAGGCGCCCCAGCCTGGAGGGTGTGTGGTCCCGGACTTTGAGGAGAGAAGTCTGAAAACACAAACTCAGCTTAGGTTTGGGGACGTAGGTATGGCAGGCCCAATCTACAAACCATGAGAAGAACTCTTCAGGATATGAAGATAGAGCGAGTCTGAGGCGCTCACTCAGGATTTTGTCTCTGAATTTTGTATCAACGATGGCCGTGGAATGTGGGGAGGCCTCAAGGGCCATGGACGAATCTTCCTCTCTGTGGATTTGGCCCGGTCCCAATTGTTATTCGTCTATCTTTGGGATGGGTGGTCTCCAGTCAGGTTTGTTATCAGGTGTCCCAACCAAAGAGGAATTCCAAAGCAGAGACTTGGGTAAGAGTGAAGAGACAACCCTAAATATGGTTAAATATTGAGGCCTAAGTGCATGGCCGGCCCCATATGCTGTCTCATCATCCAGCCACTGAGAGGCCTTACTTGAGGACTGGGCTCAGGATGAGGGTCACAATGTGTGTTTGTGACCAATGTGGCCCGCGAGCATGGGCGGGGCCTCAAAAACCACACTGGTTTCAACTACACTGAACTTTGGACAACATGCCAAACACAAGGTCTCTTGTCATGGGGAAGGAGTTCTGATTTCTGCATCATTTTCAACCCTGGGCAGTGGTTGGAGATAAGGTCTAATTTCGGAAGCCTGAAAACCGAAGTTGGGAAGAGATGAGGATCTAAGGCCATGGCGGGTCTGATGGGCTCAGTGTGCGGTCAGCTGCCTGGTTGTTGGTCAGGAGGTTCGGGCTAAGGTTGTGTCAGACAGTGCATTAGTGCCCAGGTTAGACAATATAATGTGGGTACAGTCGAGTGCCGTGTAGGTTGATCCTCATTTGAGATGCCTGGGCAGTCATTAGGCAAGATATTTTTTCTAGAGGGCAGGCAGAGTGCTGCATTGTGGGTCCAGAATGCCAAACTTGAGCGCTTCTGGGCCAGGAGTGTGAGGACAGAAATCTGAGATCACAAGCTAGAATTGGGCTTCAGGCCGAGGGCAAGGCAGGTACCCCCTGCAGATCTGAACCAAACTCATGCATCTGAAGTCACGGCGAGGATCAGACGTTGGCTCAGGTTGGAGTTTCTGTGCATGACTGCCCCTTTATGAACCGAGCGGAATCTCAAGGCCATGGAGGTTTGCCCACGTTGGGAGTTGTGGGATGCCCCCTTCACGGATTGCTCCTGCGGGACAATTGAGACATGTTGGGCAGCTCCAGGACATCCCATATGGAATGACTCCAGAGCACCGTTCGAGGATGGATGCCTGGGAAGCCCGCCTCGCATTCCAATTGTCTCCTAGCAACAAGACAGTTGAGATCGGATGGCTCTGCGGGAGCAACCGGAGTGGCTGAGTTGAAATGGACTTTCCTGAGAATGGGGCCTAATGTGTGTTTGTGTCCATGAGGGCCTTGGAATGGGGCGGTGGCACCGGGACCCTGAAGTATTCTCCTAAGCTTTTAACATACGTCCCATGCACACGTTTCCTTGTGGAGACGAGATTTTTTCTGATGGGTGCCTCAGGAAACCCCCTATGCTGGTATTGGAATCCAGACTTTTGAGGAGACATTCCTGTAAACCAAAACAAGGGATCCGATTATGGCCTAGGGTCCTGTCTGGTTCCATCTTCTTCTCTGCGGTATGAGTGGAGGTAGATGCTCAGCTGGTGTAAGACCGCCCTTGTTTGTCCCGGGAGACCTACACAATTGGGATGGCCTCGGGGACTTTGGAGGGTTCTCCTAATTTGTACGATTTGGGACAATGGAATTGGCAGATTTCCCATGCATGGGGTAGGCAGAGTCCTAATGTGTGGCTCCAGGGACCCAGCCTGTAGGGTGTGTGGCCCAGGACTTTGAGGACAGAAGTTTGAACACAAACTAAGCTTAGGTTTGGGGACATAGGTATGGCAGGGCCAATCTACAAACCATGAGAAGAACTCTTCAGGATATAATGAAAGAGCGAGTCTGAAGCGCTTGCTCAGGCTTTTGGCTCTGGATTTTGGATCAACGATGGCCGTGGAATGTGGGGAGGCCTCAAGGGCCATGGACGAATCTTCCTCTCTGTGGATTTGGCCCGGTCCCAATAGTTTTTCGTCAATCTGTGGGATGGGAGGTCTCCTTTCAGGTTTGTTACCTCAGGTGGCCCAATCAAAGACGAATTCCAAAGCAGAGCCCTGGGGAAGAGTGAAGGTACAACCCAAACTATGGTTAAAAATTGGGGCGTAGGAGCATGGCAGGCCCAATATGCTGTCTCGTCATCCAGCCACTGAGAGGCCTTACTTGAGGACTGGGCTCAGGTTGAGGGTCACAATTTGTGTTTGTGACCAATGTGGCCCACGAGCATGGGCGGGGCCTCAAAACCACACTAGTTTCAACTACACTGAACTTTGGACAACATGCCAATCACAAGGTCTTTTGCCATGGGAAAGGAGTTCTTATTTCTGCATCATTTTCAACCCTGGGCATTGGTTGGAGATAAGGTCTAGGTTCTGAAGCATGAAACCGCAGTTGGGAATGATGACGACCTAAGGCCATGGCGGGTCTGATGTGCTCATTGTGCGGTCAGCTGCCTGGGTGTTGGTCAGGAGTTTCGGGCTCAGGTGGTGTCAGACAGTGCATTAGTGCCCAGGTTAGACTATATAATTGGGTACACTCGAGTGCCGTGTAGGTTGATACTAATTTGAGGTGCCTGGGCAGCTCATTAGGCAAGATATTGTTTCTAGAGGGCAGGCAGAGTGCTGCATTGTGGGTCCGGAATTGCCAAACTTGAGGGCTTCTGGGCCAGAAGTGTGAGGACAGAAGTCTGAGAACACAAGCTAGACTTGGGCTTCAGGCCGAGGGCACGGCAGTTCCCCTCTGCAGATCTCAACCAATATCTCATGCCTCTGAAGTCACCGCGAGGATCAGACGTTGGCTCAGGTTGGAGTTTCTGTGCATGACTGCCCCTTCATGAACGGAGCGGATCTCAAGGCCATGGAGGATTTCTCACGTTGGGAGTTATGGGATGCCCTCTTCAAGGATTCCTTCTGCGGGACAGTTGAGACCTGTTGGGCAGCTCCTGGACATCCCATATTGAATGACTCCAGAGCACAGTTCGAGGATGGATGTCAGGGAAGACCGCCTCACATTCCAATTGTCTCCTAGCAACAAGTCAGTTGAGATCTGATGGCTCTGCGGGAGCAACCGGAATGGCTGAGTTGAAATGGACTTTCCTGATAATGGGGCCTAATGTGTGTTTGTGTCCATGGGAGCTTTGGAATGGGGCGGATCCACCGGGACCCTGAAGTATTCTCCTAAGCTTTTGACATAGCTCCCATTCACAGGTTTCCTTGTGGCGACAAGATTTGTTCTGATGGGTGCCTCAGGAAACCCCCTATGCTGGTATTGGAGTGCAGGATTTGAAGACACATGCCTGTAAACCAAAGCAATGCATTCGATTACGGCCTAGGGTCCTGTCTTGTTCCATCTTCTTCTCTGGGGACATCCATCTATGTTGTGAGTGAAGGTAGATGCTCAGCTGCTGTCAGACAGCCCTTGTTTGTCCCGGGATACGTACACTATTGGGATGGCCTCGGGGATTTTGGAGGGTTCTACTAATTTGTACGATTTTGGAAAATGGAATGGGCAGAATTCCCATGCATGGGGTAGGCACAGTCCTAATGTGTGGCTCTAGGCGCCCCAGCCTGGAGGGTGTGTGGTCCCGGATTTTGAGGAGAGAAGTCTGAAAACACAAACTCAGCTTAGGTACAGGGACGTAGGTATGGCAGGCCCAATCTACAAACCATGAGAAGAACTCTTCAGGATATGAAGAAAGAGCGAGTCTGAGGCGCTCACTCAGGATTTTGTCTCTGGATTTTGTATCAACGATGGCCATGGAATGTGGGGATGCCTCAAGGGCCATGGACGAATATTCCTCTCTTTGGATTTTTCCAGGTCCCAATTGTTTTTCGTCTATTTTTGGGATGGGAGGTCTCCTTTCAGGTTTGTTACCTCAGGTGTCCCAACCAAAGAGTAATTCCAAAGCAGAGACCTGATTAAGAGTGAAGGGACAACCATAAATATGGTTAAAAATTGGGGACTAGGTGCATGGCCGGCCCAATATGCTGTCTCATCATCCAGCCACTGAGAGGCCTTACTTGAGGACTGGGCTCAGGATGAGGGTCACAATGTGTGTTTGTGACCAATGTGGCCTGCGAAAATGGGCGGGGCCTCAAAAACCACACTGGTTTCAACTACATTGAACTTTGCACAACATGCCAATCACAAGGTTCTTGCCATGGGGAAGGAGGGGTTCTGACTGGTGCATCAGGTTCTCCCCTGTGCAGGGATTGGAAATAAGGTCTAGGTTCCGATGACTGAAAACCAAGGTTGGGAATGGATGGTGGCCTAAGGCAGTTGCGGGTCCAATGTGCTGGTTGTGCATCCAGCTGTGTCGGTGTCTGTTGGAAGGTCTGGGCTCAGGCTATTTGCGACAGAGCAACAGTGTTTAAGGTAGCCTATGCATTTGGGGTGTTGCCGAGGGCCAAGCAGTTTGATCCTCATTTGGGGTTTCTGGGCAGCACCATAGACAATGTTTTCCTCCTGGGAGGCAGGCAGAGTGCTTCATTGTGGCCCCAGAATTCCCAGTAGGGAGGGTTTGTGGGCCAGGAGTGTGAGGACGGAAGTCTGAAAACACAAGCTAGGGTGGGGATTGGAGCCAAGGGCAGAGCAGGCCCACTCTGCAGAGGCTGAATCATAATCTCCTGCATCTGAAGTCAGTCTGAGGATCAGACGTTGGCTGAGGCTGGAGTATGTGTCCATGATGGCACCTTCATGAACCGGGGGCCTCATGAGGCCAAGGAAGTTTTCCCACGCTGAGTTTGGAGGTTGCCCCAAACCACAAGGTATCCTTCCGCGGGACATTCAAGTCCTGTTGCATGGCTCCAGGACCTACCATACAGAAGGACTGGAGAGCAGGGTTCGAAGGATGGATCCCTGTACAGCATGCCTCGCATTCCCATTGGCCATTAGCAACAAGATATATTTGATCTGCTGCCTCTGGGGCACGCTACCCAGGGGGCTGAGTTGAAATGGCCTCTCCTGAGGATGCATCATAATGTGCGTTTGGGTCCATGGAGACCTTGGAATGTGCTGGTTGTTCAGTGGCCCTGCGGAACTCTCCTATCTGAAGGGTTTGATACATCCCCAGTAAGAAAGCTCCCCAAGTGGAGACGAGAGAGGTTTGGTTTGGTGCCTATGAAAAGCCCCGTGTGCTGGTCTATGAAAACAGTCCTCTGAGGATGACACATGGAAACCAAAACTAAGATTCAGATTAGGGCCTGGGGGCCTGTCCATTTCAACCTTCTGTCTCTGGGGAAACTGTCTGAGAGTCTAAGTGGAGATCGTTGCTCCACTGGTGTCAGAGAGCCCCTCTTCGTCCAGGGTGGCCTACACTATTGATGGCCTCAGGGGCCTTGGAGCTTTTCCCTAACCTGTAGGGTTGTGGTCAATGGATTGTGCACACTTTCCTTGGAGAGGGCAGGCACAATCTTTCGCTGAGGCTCCAGAGGCCCTAGCCTGGAGGTTGTGTGGGTCCAGGCTGTGGGCACAGAAGTCTGAAAACACAAACTCAGCTTATGAGTGGCGCTTAGGGTATGGCAGGCCGGATGTACATCCCGAGAGGGAGCTCCTGGGCCTATGAAACAAGGGCGAGTGGGAGGCGTTCCTTCAGGCTTTTGTCTCTGGATGTTGTGTCCGGGATAGCCGTGGATTGGAGTGGTGTCCTCAGGGACTGTGGACGAGTATCCGTCTCTGGGGATTTGTCTCAGCTCCCAAGAGTTTTGTGTCATTTTGTGGGAAGGGTGGAGTCGTTTTTTCTGGCTCATGTGTCTCTCCAAGAAAGGGATTCCAGAGCAGAGCACCAGGTACAGGCGGGGCGACTGGAAAACTCCAACACCGGTGATTATTGGGTTCATAGGTGTTTGGCAAGCCCCATATGCGGGCTCTTGGTCCAGGCCCTGACAGGCCTTTCTTTGACATGGGGCTCATGCTGAGGGTCACAGTGTGAATTTGTCCCCAAGCAGCACTCAAGTTTAGGCGTGGCATCAGGGACCATGAAGGTTTCTCCCTCCATGAAGTTGTGTCTCCATGCCAAGAGCAAGCTTTACAGCCATAAGGAAGGAGGAGTTCTGTTTTGTGCTTGCGATACCCAGCTGTGTGGTGAATTGATATAATGTCTAGGTTCAGATTTCTGAAAACCAAGGTTAGGAAGAGGTGACGGCATAAGACCATGGCGTGTCCAAGTGCTGGGTTTGCGGCCAGCTGTCTCCTTGTATGTCTGGACGTCTGGCTTCAGGCTGTGTCAGACAGAGCATGAGTGCCCGGAGCAGCCTAACCAGTTCGGGTACCGTCGAGGCCCGAGCAGGTTGATCCTCATCTGGGTTTTCTGGAGAGCCCCACATGGAAACGTTTTTCTTCCAGTGGGCAGAACTGGGCTGTGTTGTGGTTCTGGATTTCCTAGTCCGGAGGGCTTGTTTGCCAGGAGTGTAAAGAAGGAAGTCTGAAAACACAAGCTAGAGTGAGTTTTGGGACAGAGGGCACGGCAGTCCCACTATGCAGAGGCTGAAACGAGATCTCCTGCACTGAGGTCATGTCAACTATGAGACGTGCCTCAGGCTAGAGTTCTTGTCCAGCATGGCCTCTTCCTGAAGGGTGTGGGGGCTTCATGAGGCCAGAAAGTTTTGGCTACGATGGGATTTGTGAACTACTCCAAACCACAAGGTTTCCTTCTGCACGACAGTCGAGTCCTATTGGATGGTTCCAGGAGGCCCCATACGGAAAGACTCAAGAGCAGGTGTCTAAGCATGGATGCCTGGTAACGCCACCTCATATTCCCACTCTTTATTCAGGACAAGGCAGGCTCAATCTGCGGGCTCCTGGGTGAGCTACCCTGAGGGGAGAGTTGAAATGGACTCTCCTGAAGATGAGTCCTACTGTGGGTTGGTGTCCTGGGAGACCTTGGAATGTGGAGGTGGCCCAGGGACTCTGCAGGATTCTCCAACTTGAGGTGTTTGACACGGCTCTAACAAGGAAGCTTCCCATGTGGAGACGAGAGGAGTTCTGTTCAGTGCCTCAGGAAAGCCCCATATCCTGTTCTTCGAACCAAAGCCTCTGAGGAGTGACACCTGGAAACCAAAGCAAGAGTTGAAATTAGGGCCTAAGACCTGTCCGGCTCAACTTTCTATCTCGGTTGACATCCGTGTGCATGCCTTCGTGGAGGTAGCTGCTCAGTTTGTGTCCGAATACCCTGTGTGTCCAGGGAGGCTCCCAGTAGTGGGATGACCTCGGGGGCCTTGTGGTTTCTCATATTCTGGAGGTGTGTGGCCAAAGTAATGGACAGAGTTTCCCAGGAGGGAGCAGGAACTGTCCTCTGGTATGGCTCCAGAGGACCCAGGCTAGAGGCTGTGTTTGCCAGGACTGTGGGGACAGATGTCTGAAAAGGCAAACTTGGCTCAGCTAGGGGCCAAGGTAATGGCAGGCCTGATCTCCAGTCCGTGAGGGGAGATACTCTGGATATCAAGGAGAGCAAGTGGGAGGCAGTCGGTCAGGCTTTTGTCTCTGGGTGTTCCGTTCACAGTGGCCGTTCAGAGTAGGGGTTGCTTCATGGGCCGAGGAAGAGCCTTCCTCTCGGGGGATTGTCCAAGCTCAACTGTTTGGGTTCATTCTGTGGGAAGGGAAGAGTACTCTTTTCTGCCACAGGGGACGCTCCAGAGAGGGACTCTAGAGCACAGCAGTGGGTTCCCTCAACTGGAATACACACCATGTAGTTAGTCCTGGGTGCGTATTGGCAAGGCAAGCCACATATGCGGGTTCTTGGTCCAGTCACTGAGAGGCGTTACTTGAATAAGGTACTCACGCTGAGGGTCACAATGTGTGTTTGTGCCCAAGGCGGCCCTCACACATTGGCGTGGCCTCATGGGCCATGCCGTTTTCTCCTACACTTAAGTTTTGACTCACTGCCAGCAGCAAGGTTACTTGCCATGGGGATGGAGGGGTTCTGACTTGTGCATCATGTTCCCCCCTGTGCAGGGATTGGAGATAAGGTCTAGGTTCCGATGACTGAAAACCCAGGTTGGGAATGGATGGTGGCCTAAGGCAGTGGCGGGTCCAATGTGCTGGGTGTGCAGTCAGCTGTGTCGGTGTCTGTTGGAAGGTCTGGGCTCAGGCTATTTGCGACAGAGCATCAGTGTTTAAGGTAGCCTATGCAATTGGGGTGTTGCCGAAGTCCAAGCAGTTTGATCCTCATTTGGGGTTACTGGGAAGCACCATAGACAGGGTTTTCTCCTGGGAGGCAGGCACAGTGCTTCATTGTGGCCCCATAATTCCCAGTAGAGAGGGTTTGTGGGCCAGGAGTGTGAGGACGGAAGTCTGAAAACACAAGCTAGTGTGAGGATTGTAGCCAAGGGCAGAGCAGGCCCACTCTGCAGAGGCTGAATCAAATCTCCTGCATCTGAAGTCAGGCTGAGAATCAGAATTTGGCTGAGGCTGGAGTATGTGTCCATGATGGCACCTTCATGAAGCGGGGGCCTCATGAGACCAAGGAAGTATTCCCACCCTGAGTTTGGAGGTTGCCCCAAACCAAAAGGTGTCCTTCTGCGGGACATTCGAGTCCTGTTCCATGACTCCAGGACATACCGTACAGAAGTACTGGAGAGCATGGTTCGAAGGATGGATCCCTGTACAGCATGCCTCACATTCCCATTGGCCATTAGCGACAAGATATGTTTGATCTGCTGCCTCTGGCGCACGCGACCCAGGGGGCTGATTTGAAATTGCCTCTCCTGAGGATGTGTCATAATGTGCGTTTGGGTCCATGGAGATCTTGGAATGTGCTGGTGGTTCAGTGGCCCTGCGGAACTCTCCTACCTGAAGGGTTTGATACATCACAAGTAGGAAAGCTCCCCATGTGGATACGAGAGTGGTTTGGTTTGGTGCCTCAGTAAAGCCCCGTGTGCTGTCTATTAAAACAGTCCTTTGAGGATGACACGTGAAACCAAAGCTAAGGTTCAGATTAGGGCCTGGGGGCCTGTGCATTTAAACATTCTGTCTCAGGGGCACTCTCTGAGAGTCTAAGTGGAGATAGTTGCTCCGCTGGTGTCAGAGAGCCCCTCTTAGTCCAGGGTGGCCTACACTATTGATGACCTCAGGGGCCTTGGAGCTTTTCCCTAACCTGTATGGTTGTGGTCAATGGATTGGGCACAATTTCCTTGTGTAGGGCAGCACAATCTTTCGCTGTGGCTCCAGAGGCCCTAGCCTGGAGGTTGTGTGGGTCCAGGCTGTGGGCACAGAAGTCTGAAAACACAAACTCAGCTTATGAGTGGCGCTTAGGGTATGGCTGGCCGGATGTACAGCCCGAGAGGGAGCTCTTGGGCCTCTGAAACAAGGGCGAGAGGGAGGCGTTCCTTCAGGTTTTTGTCTCTGGATGTTGTGTCCGGGATAGCCGTGGATTGGAGGGGTGGCCTCTGAGAATCAGGACGAGTGTCCGTCTCTTGGGATTTGTCACAGCACCCAAGAGTTTTGTGTCATTTTGTGGGAAGGGTGGAGTCGTGTTGTCTGGCTCATGTGTCTCTCCAAGAAAGGGATTCCAGAGCAGAGCCCCAGGCACGGGCGGGGCGATTGGAAAACTAAAACAGTGGTGAAATTGGGAGCATAGTGGCTTGGCAAGCCCCATATGCGAGCTCTTTGTCCAGGCCCTGACAGGACTTTCTTTGACATGGGGCTCATGCTGAGGGTTACAGTGTGAATTTGTGCCCAATCATCACTCATGTTTGGGCGTGGCATCAGGGGCCATGAAGTTTTCTCCCACCCTGAAGGTGTGACACCATGCCAAGAGCAAGCTTTACAGCCATGGGGAAGGAGGAGTTCTGTTTTGTGCTTGCTATAACCAGCTGTGTGGAGAATTGATATAATGTCTGAAAACCAAGGTTAAGAAGAGGTGACGGCATAAGACCATGGCGTGTCCGAAATGCTAGTGTGCGGCCAGCTGTCTCCTTGTTTGACTGGACGTCTGGCTTCAGGCTGTGTAAGACAGAGCATGAGTGCCCAGAGAAGCCAATCCCGTTCGGGTACCCTTGAGGCCCGAGCAGGTTGATCCTCATCTGTGTTTTCTGGAGAGCCCCACAGGGAAACGTTTTTCTTCCGTTGGCCAGACACTGGGCTGGGTTGTGGTTCTGGAGTTCCTATTCCGGAGGGCTTGTTTGCTAGGAGTGTGAGGAAGGAAGTCTGAAAACACAAGCTAGTGTGAGGTTTGGGACCGAGGGCACGGCAGGCCCACTCTGCAGAGGTTGAATCGAGATCTCCTGCACTGAGGTCATGTCAACTATGAGACGTGCCTCAGGCTAGAGTTTTTGTCCAGCATGGCCTCTTCCTGAAGGGAGTGGGGGCTTCAAGAGGCCAGGGAGGTTTGCCTACGATGGGATTTGTGAACTACTCCAAACCTCAAGGTTTCCTTCTGCACGACAGTCGAGTCCTATTGGATGGTTCTAGGAGGCCCAATACAGAAAGACTGAGAGCTGGTGTCTAAGCATGTATGTCTGGTAATGCCACCTCATATTCCCACTCTTTAGTCAGGACAAGGCAGGCTCAATCTGTGCTGCTGGGTGAGCTACCCAGAGGGGAGAGTTGAAATGGACCCTCTGGAAGATGAGGCCTACTGTGGGTTGGTGTCCTGGGAGACCTTGGAATGTGGAGGTGGCTCAGGGACTCTGCAGGTTCTCCAACCTGAGGTGTTTGACACGGCTCCAACAAGTAGGCTTCCCATGTGGAGCCGAGAGGAGTTCTGTTCAGTGCCTCAGGAAAGCCCCATATCCTGTTCCTCGAACCAAAGCCTCTGAGGAGTGACACCTGGAAACCAAAGCAAGAGTTGAGATTAGGGCCTACGGGCCTTTCCAGCTCAACCTTCTATCTCTGTTGACATCTGTGTGCATGCCTTCGTAGAGGTAGCTGCTCAGCTTCTGTCTGAATGCCCCTGTGTGTCCAGGGAGGCTACCAGTAGTGGGATGTCCTCGGGGGTTTTGAGGTTTCTCATATTCTGGAGGTGTGTGGCCAAAGGAATGGACACAGTTTCCCAGGAGAGAGCAAACACGGTCTTGTAGTATGGCTCCAGAGGACCCAGCCGAGAGGCTGTGTTTGCCAGGGCTGTGGGGACAGATGTCTGAAAAAGCAAACTTGGCTCAGTTTGGGTCCAAGGTAATGGCAGGCCTGATCTCCAGTCCGTGAGTGGAGATCCTCTGGATATCAAAGGAGGGCAAGTGGGAGGGAGTTGCTCAAGCTTGTGTCTCTGGGTGTTGCTTTCACAGTGGATGTTCAGGGTAGGGGTTGCTTCAGGGGCCGAGGAAGAGGCTTCCTCTCGTGGGATTGTCCAAGCTCCCACGTGTTTTGGTTCATTCTGTGGGAAGGGAAGAGTACTGTTTTCTGCCACAGTGGACCCCAAAGGAGAGGGACTCTAGAGCACAGCAGTGGGTTCCCTCAACTGGAATACACACCATCTAGTTAGTCCTGGGTGCCTATGGGCATAGCAAGCCACATATGCGGGCTCTTGGTCCAGTCACTGAGAGGCGTTACTTGAATAAGGTACTCACGCTGAGGGTCACAATGTGTGTTTGTGCCCAAGGCGGCCCTCACGCATGGGTGTGCCTCATGGGCCATGCCGATTTCTGCTACACTGAAGGTTTGACTCACTGCCAGCAGCAAATTTCTTGCCATGGGGAAGGAGGGGTTCTGACTTGTGCATCAGGTTCCCCCCTGTGCAGGGATTGGGATAAGGTCTAGGTTCCGATGACTGAAAACGCAGGTTGGGAATGGATGGTGGCCTAAGGCAATTGTGGGTCCAATGTGCTGGGAGTGCAGCCAGCTGTGTCGTTGTCTGTTGGAAGGTCTGGGCTCAGGCTATTTGTGACAGAGCATCAGTGTTTAAGGTAGCCTATGCAATTGGGGTGTTGCCGAGGGCCAAGCAGTTTGATCCTCATTTGGAGTTTCTGAGCAGCACCATAGACAATGTTTTTCTCCTGGGAGGCAGACAGAGTGATTCATTGTGACCCCAGAATTCCCAGTAGGGAGGGTTTGTGGACTATGTGTATGAGGACAAAAGATTGAAAACACAAGCTAGGGTGAGGATTGGAGCCAAGGGAAGAGCAGGCCCACTCTACAGAGGCTGAATCAAAATCTCCTGCATCTGAAGTCAGGCTGAGGATCAGACGTTGGCTGAGGCTGGAGTATGTGTCCATGATGGCAGCTTCATGAAGCGGGGGCCTCATGAGGCCAAGGAAGTTTTCCCACGCTGTGTTTGGAGGTTGCCCCAAACCAAAAGGTTTCCTTCTGTGGGACATTCGAGCCCTGTTGCATGGCTCCAGGACATACCATACGGAAGGGCTGGAGAGCAGGGTTCGAAGCATGGATCCCTGTACAGCATGCCTCGCATTCCCATTGGCCATTAGTGACAAGATATGTTTTTATCTGCTGCCTCTGGGGCACGCTACCCAGGGGGCTGTGTTGAAATGGCCTCTCCTGAGGATGGCACATTGGACCCGCCACTGTCTTAGGACACCATCCATTCCCAAACTCGGTTTTCAGTCATCGGAACCTAGACCTTATCTCCAATCACTGCACAGGGATGAACCTGATGCACAAGTCAGAACCCCTCATCCCCATGGCAAGAAATTTGCTGCTGGCAGTGAGTCAACCCTTCAGTGTAGGAGAAAACGGCATGGCCCCTGAGGCCACGCCCATGCGTGAGGGCCGCCTTGGGCACAAACACACATAATGACCCTCAACGTGAGTACCTTATTCAAGTAACGCCTCTCAGTGACTGGACCATGAGCCCGCATATGTGGCTTGCCTTGCCCATAGGCACCCAGGACAACCTTGATGGTGTGTATTCCAGTTGAGGGAACCCACTGCTGTGCTCTAGAGTCCCTCTACTGGGGGGTTCGCTGTGGCAGAAAACAGTACTTTTCCCTTCCCACAGAATGAACCCAAACACAAGGGAGCTTGGACTATCCCCCGAGAGGAAGGCTCTGCCTCGGCCCCTGAAGCAACCCCTACCCTGAACGGCCACTGTGAACGCAACACCCAGAGACAAAAGCCTGAGCGACTGCCTCCCACTTGCCCTCCTTTGATATCCAGAGGATCTCCCCTCACGGACTGGAGATAAGGCCTGCCATTACCTAGGCCCATAGCTGAGCCAAGTTGCTTTTTCAGACATCTGTCCCCACAGCCCTGGCAAACACAGCCTCTAGGCTGGGTCCTCTGGAGCCATACCACAGGACCGTGCCTGCTGTCTCCTGAAAAACTGTGTCCATTCCTTTGGCCACACACCTCCAGAATATGAGAAACCTCAAGCCCCCGAGGACATCCCACTACTGGGAGCCTCCCTGGACAAACAGGGGCATTCGGACACAAGCTGAGCAGGTACCTCCACGAAGGCATGAACACAGATGTTAACACAGATAGAACGTTGAGCCGAACAGGCCCTTAGGCCCTAATCTCAACACTTGCTTTGGTGTCCAGGTGTCAATCCTTAGAGGCTTTGCTTCGAAAAACAGGATATGGGGCTTTCCTGAAGCACTGAACAGAACTCCTCTCGTCTCCACCTGGGAAGCTTCCTTGTTGGAGCCGTGTCAAACACCTCAGGTTGGAGAATCTTGCAGAGTCCCTGAGCCACCTCCACATTCCAAGGTCTCCCAGGCCACCAAGCCACAGTAGGACTCATGTTCAGGAGAGTCCATTTCAACTCTCCCCTCTGGGTAGCTCACCCAGGAGCCCACAGATTGAGCCTGTGTTGTCCTGACTAAGAGTGGGAATATGAGGCGGCGTTCCCAGGCATCCATGCTTAGACACCTGCTCTCGAGTCTTTCCGTATGGGGCCTCCTGGAACCATCCAATAAGACTCGACTGTCATGCAGAAGGAAACCTTGTGGTTTGGAGTAGTTCACAAATCCCATCGTAGGCAAACCTCCCTGACCTCATGAAGCCCCCACACCCTTCAGGAAGAGGCCATGCTGGACAAAAACTCTAGCCTAATGCACGTCTCATAGTTGACATGACCTCAGTGAGGAGATCTAATACAGCCTCTGCAGAGTGGGCCTGCCGTGCCCTCGGGCCCAAACCTCACGCCAGCTTGTGTTTTCAGACTTCCTTCCTCACACTCCTGGCAAACAAGCCCTCCGGACTAGGAACTCCAGAACCAAAACCCAGCCCAGTGTCTGCCCAACGGAAGAAAAACGTTTCCCTGTGGGGCTCTCCAGAAAACCCAGATGAGGATCAACCTGCTCGGGCCTCGACGGTACCCTAAATTCATAGGCTGCTCTGGGCACTCATGCTCTGTCTGACACAGCCTGAAGCCAGACGTCCAGACAGACAAGGAGACAGCTAGCCGCACACCCAGCACTTCGGACACGCCATGGTCTTATGCCGTCACCACTTCCTAACCTTGGTTTTCAGATATCTGAACTTAGACATTATATCAATTCTCCACACAGCTGGGTATCGCAAGCACAAAACAGAAGTCCTGCTTCCCCATGGCTGTAAAGCTTGCTCTTGGCATGGAGTCACACCTTCAGTGTGGGAGAAACCTTCATGGCCCCTGATGCCACGCCCAAACTTGAGTGCTGCTTGGGCACAAATTCACACTGTGACCCTCAGCATGAGCCCCATGTCAAATAAAGTCTGTCAGGGCCTGGACCAAGAGCCCACATATGGGGCTTGCCAAGCCCCTATGCACCCAATCCTCACCAGGTTTTGAGTTTTCCAGTCGCCCCGCCTGTACCTGGGGCTCTGCTCTGGAATCCCTTTCTTGGAGAGAAACAGGAGCCAGACAACACGACTCCACCCTTCCCACAAAATGACACAAAACTTTTGGGAGCTGGACAAATCTCCAGAGAGGGATACTCGTCCACAGTCCCTGAGGCCACCCCTCCAAACCACGGCTATCCCGGACACAACTTCCAGACACAAAAGCCTGAAGGAACGCCTCCCAATCTTCCTTGTTTCAGAGTCCCAGGAGCTCCCTCTTGGGCTGTACATCCGGCCTGCCATACCCTAGGCGCCACTCATAAGCTGAGTTTGTGTATTCAGACTTCTGTGCCCACAGCCTGGACCCACACACCCTCCAGGCTAGGGCCTCTGGAGCCACAGCGAAAGATTGTGCCTGCCCTCTCCAAGGAAAGTGTGCCCAATCCATTGACCACAACCCAACAGGTTAAGGAAAAGTTCCAAGGCCCCTGAGGCCATCAATACTGTAGGCAACCCTGGACTAAGAGGGGCTCTCTGACACCAGCGGAGCAACTATCTCCACTTAGACTCTCAGACAGTGTCCCCAGAGACAGAAGACTGAAATGGACAGGCCCCCAGGCCCTAATCTGAACCTTAGCTTTGGTTTCCATGTGTCCGTCCTCAGAGGACTGTATTCGTAGACCAGCACAAGGGGCTTTTCCGAGGCACCAAACCAAACCTCTCTCGTCTCCACATGGGGAGCTTTCTTACTGGGGATGTATCAAACCCTTCAGGTAGGAGAGTTCTGCAGGGCCACTGAACAACCAGCACATTCCAAGGTCTATATGGACCCAAACGCACATTATGACGCATCCTCAGGAGAGGCCATTTCACGCAGCCCCCTGGGTAGCGTGCCCCAGAGAGAGCAGATCATACATAACTTGTCGCTAATGGCCAATGGGAATGCGAGGCATGCTGTACAGGTATCCATCCTTCGAACCCTGCTCTCCAGTCCTTCTGTATGGTATGTCCTGGAGCCATGCAACAGGACTCGAAATTACCGCAGAAGGAAACCTTGTGGTTTGGTGCATCCTCCAAACTCAGCGTGGGAAAACTTCCTTGGCCTCATGAGGCCCCCGCTTCATGAAGCTGCCATCATGGACACATACTCCAGCCTCAGCCAACGTCTGATCCTCATCCTGACTTCAGATGCAGGAGATTTTGATTCAGCCTCTGCAGAGTGGGCCTGCTCTGCCCTTGGCTCCAATCCTCACCCTAGCTTGTGTTTTCAGACTTCCGTCCTCACACTCCTGGCCCACAAACCCTCCCTACTGGGAATTCTGGGGCCACAATGAAGCACTCTGCCTGCCTCCCAGGAGAAAAACATTGTCTATGGTGCTGCCCAGAAACCCCGAATGAGGATCAAACTGCTAGGCCCATGGCAACACCCCAATTGCATAGGCTACCTTAAATTCTGATGCTCTGTCGCAAATAGCCTGAGCCCAGACCTTCCAACAGATACCGACACAGATGGCTGCACACCCAGCACATTGGACCCGCCACTGCCTTAGGCCACCATCCATTCCCAACCTGGGTTTTCAGTCATCGCAACCTAGAACTTATCTCCAATCCATGCACAGGGGGAAACCTGATGCACAAGTCAGAACGCCTCCTACCCCATGGCAAGAAATTTGCTGCTGGCAGTGAGTCAAACCTTCAGTGTAGGAGAAAACGGCATGGCCCATGAGGCCACGCCCATGCGTGAGGGCCGCCTTGGGCACAAACACACATAGTGACCCTCAACGTGAGTACCTTATTCAAGTAATGCCTCTCAGTGACTGGACCATGAGCCCGCATATGTGGCTTGCCTTGCTCATAGGCACCCAGGACTAACTAGATGGTGTGTATTCCAGTTGAGTTAACCCACTGCTGTGCTCTAGAGTCCCTCTCCGGGGGGGTCCGCTGTGGCAGAAAACAGTACTCTTCCCTTCCCACAGAATGAACCCAAACACAAGGAAGCTTGGACTATCCCCTGAGAGGAAGGCTCTTCCTCGGCCCCTGAAGCAACCCCTACCCTGAACGGCCACTGAACGCAACACCCAGAGACAAAAGCCTGAGCGACTGCCTCCCACTTGCCCTCCTTTGATATCCAGAGGATCTCCCCTCACGGACTGGAGATCAGGCCTGCCATTACCTTGGCCCCTAGCTCAAACTTGGCTCAGCTAGGGGCCAAGGTAATGGCAGGCCTGATCTCCAGTCCATGAGGGGAGATCCTCTGGATATCAAAGGAGGGCAAGTGGGAGGCAGTCGCTCAGGCTTTTGTCTCTGGGTGTTGCGTTCACAGTGGCCGTTCAGGGTAGGGGTTGCTTCAGGGGCCGAGGAAGAGCCTTCCTCTCAGGGGATAGTCCAAGCTCCCTTGTGTTTGGGTACATTCTGTGGGAAGGGAAGAGTACTGTTTTGTGCCACAGCGGACCCCCCAGGAGAGGGACTCTAGAGCACAGCAGTGGGTTAACTCAACTGGAATACACACCATCTAGTTAGTCCTGGGTGCCTATGGGCAAGGCAAGCCACATATGCGGGCTCATGGTCCAGTCACTGAGAGGCGTTACTTGAATAAGGTACTCACGTTGAGTGTCACTATGTGTGTTTGTGCCCAAGGCGGCCCTCACGCATGGGCGTGGCCTCATGGGCCATGCCGTTTTCTCCTACACTGAAGGTTTGACTCACTGCCAGCAGCAAATTTCTTGCCATGGGGAAGGAGGGGTTCTGACTTGTGCATCAGGTTTCCCCCTGTGCATGGATTGGAGATAAGGTCTAGGTTGCGATGACTGAAAACCCAGGTTGGGAATGGATGGTGGCCTAAGGCAGTGGCGGGTCCAATGTGCTGGGTGTGCAGCCAGCTGTGTCTGTATCTGTTGGAAGGACTGGGCTCAGGCTATTTGCGACAGAGCATCAGTTTTTAAGGTAGCCTAGGCAATTGGGGTGTTGCCATGGGCCTAGCAGTTTGATCCTCATTTGGGGTTTCTGGGCAGCACCATAGACAATGTTTTTCTCCTGGGAGGAAGGCAGAGTGCTTCATTGTGGTCCCAGAATTCCCAGTAGGGAGGGTATGTGGGCCAGGAGTGTGAGGACGGATGTCTGAAAACACAAGCTAGGGTGAGGATTGGAGCCAAGGGCAGAGCAGGCCCACTCTGCAGAGGCTGAATCAAAATCTCCTGCATCTGAAATCAGGCTGAGGATCAGACGTTGGCTGAGGCTGGAGTATGTGTCCATGATGGCACCTTCATGAAGCCAGGGCCTCATGAGGCCAAGGAAGTTTTCCCACGCTGAGTTTGGAGGTTGCCCCAAACCACAAGGTTTCATTCTGCGGTAATTTCGAGTCCTGTTGCATGGCTCCAGGATATACCATACGGAAGGACTGGAGAGCAGGGTTCGAAGGATGGATCCCTGTACAGCATGCCTCGCATTCCCATTGGCCATTAGCGACAAGATATGTTTGATCTGTTGCCTCTGGGGCACACTACCCAGGGGGCAGAGTTGAAATGGCCTCTCCTGAGGATGCGTCATAATATGCGTTTTGGTCCATGGAGACCTTGGAATGTGCTGGTAGTTCAGTGGCCCTGCGAAACTCTCCTAACTGAAGAATTTGATACATCCCCAGTAAGAAAGCTCCCCATGTGGAGACGAGAGAGGTTTGGTTGTGTGCCTCGGAAAAGCCCCGTGTGCTGGTCTACGAAAACAGTCCTCTGAGGACGGACACATGGAAACCAAAGCTAAGGTTCAGATTAGGCCCTGGGGCCTGTCCATTTCAACCTTCTGTCTATGGGGTCACTCAATGAGAGTCTAAGTGGAGATAGTTGCTCCGCTGGTGTCAGAGAGCCCCTCTTAGTCCAGGGTAGCCTACACTATTGATGGCCTCAGGGGCCGTGGAGCTTTTCTCTAACCTGTTGTTTTGTGGTCAATGGATTGGGCACACTTTCCTTGGAGAGGGGAGGCACAATCTTTCGCTGTGGCTCCAGAGGCCCTACCCTGGAGGATGTGTGGGTCCAGGCTGTGGGCACAGAAGTCTGAAAACACAAACTCAGCGTATGAGTGGAGCCTAGGGTACGGCAGGCTGGATGTACAGCCCGAGAGGGAGCTCCTGGGACTCTGAAATAAGGGCGAGTGGGAGGCGTTCCTTCAGGCTTTTGTCTCTGTATGTTGTGTCCGGGATAGCCGTGGATTGGAGGGGTGGCCTCAGGGACTGTGGACGAGTATCCCTCTCGGGGGATTTGTCCCAGTTCCCAAGAGTTTGGGGTCATTTTGTGGGAAGGGTGAAGTCGTGTTGTCTGGCTCATGTGTCTCTCCAAGAAAGGGATTCCAGAGCAGAGCCCCAGGTACGGTCGGGTCGACTGGAAAACTCAAACCATGGTGAGGATTGGGTGCATAGGGGCTTGGCAAGCCCCATATGTGGGCTCTTGGTCCAGGCCCTGACAGGCCTTTCTTTGACATTGGGCTCATGCTGAGGGTCACAGTGTGAACTTGTGCCCAAGCTGCACTCACGTTTGTGCGTGGCATCAGGGGCCATGAAAGTTTCTCCCACCTTGAAGGTGTGACTCCATGCCAAGAGCAAGCTTAACAGCCATGGGGAAGGAGGAGTTCTTTCTTGTGATTGCGATACACAGCTGTGTGGAGAATTGATATAATGTCTAGGTTCAGATATCTGAAAACCAAGGTTAGGAAGAGGTGACGGCATAAGACCATGGTGCGGCCAGCTGTCTCCTTGTCTGTCTGGATGTCTGGCTTCAGGCTGTGTCAGACAGAGCATGAGTGCCCAGAGCAGCCTATCCAGTTCGGGTACCGTCGAGGCCCAAGCAGGTTGATCCTCATCTGGGTTTTCTGGAGAGCCCTACAGGGAAACGTTTTTCTTCCATTGGACAGACAATGGGCTGGGTTGTGGTTCTGGAGTTCCTAGATCGAAGGGCTTGTCTGCCAGGAGTGTGAGGAAGGAAGTCTGAAAACACAAGCTAGCGTGAGGTTTGGGACCGAGGGCACGGCAGGCCCACTCTGCAGAGGCTGAATCGAGATCTCCTGCACTGAGGTCATGTCAACTATGAGACCTGCCTCAGGCTAGAGTTTTTGTCCAGCATGGCCACTTCCTGAAGGATGTGGGGGCTTCATGAGGCCAGGGAGGTTTGCCTACGATGGGATTTGTGAACCAAACCTCAAGGTTTCCTTCTTCACGACAGTCGAGTCCTATTGGATAGTTCCAGGAGGCCCCATACGGAAAGACTCGAGAGCAGGTGTCTAAGCATGGATGCCTGGGAACGCCACCTCATATTCCCACTCTTTAGTCAGGACAAGGCAGGCTCAATCTGCGGGCTCCTGGGTGAGCTACCCAGAGGGGAGAGTTGAAATGGACTCTCCTGAAGATGAGTCCTACTGTGGCTTGGTGGCCTGGGAGACCTTGGAATGTGGAGGTGGCTCACGGACTCTGCAGGATTCTCCAAGCTGATGTGTTTCACACGGCTCCAACAAGGGAGCTTCCCATGTGGAGACGAGAGGAGTTCTGTTCAGTGCCTCAGGAAAGCCCCATATCCTGTTCTTCAAAGCAAAGCCTCTGAGGAGTGACACCTGGAAACCAAAGCAAGAGTTGAGATTAGGTCATAAGGTCCTATCCGGCTCAACCTTCTATCTCTGTTGACATCTGTGTGCATGCCTTCGTGGAGGTTGCTGCTCAGCTTATGTCCGAATGCCCTTGTGTGTCCGGGAGGCTCCCAGTAGTGGGATGTCCTCGGGGGCCTTGAGGTTTCTCATATTCTGGAGGTGTGTGGAAAAAGGAATGGACACAGTTTCCCAGGATACAGCAGGCACGGTCCTGTGGTATGGCTCCAGAGGACCGTGCCTAGAGGCTGTGTTTGCCAAGGCTGTGGGGACAGATGTCTGAAAAAGCAAACTTGGCTCATTTTGGGGCCAAGGTAATGGCAGGCCTGATCTCCAGTCCATGAGGGGAGATCCTCTGGATATCAAAGGAGGGCAAGTGGGAGGCAGTCACTCAGGCTATTGTCTCTGGGTGTTGTGTTCAAAGTGGATGTTCAGGGTAGGGGTTGCTTCAGGGACCGAAGAAGAGCCTACCTCACGGGGGATAGTCCAAGCTCCCAAGTGTTTGGGTTCATTCTGTGGGAAGGGAAGAGTACTGTTTTCTGCCACAGGGGACCCCCCAGGAGAGGGACTCTCGAGCACAGCAGTGGGTTCCCTCAACTGGAATACACACCATCTAGTTAGTCCTGGGTGTCTGTGAGCAAGGCAAGCCACATATGCAGGCACTTGGTCCAGTCACTGAGAGGCCTTACTTGAATAAGGTACTCACGCTGAGCGTCACAATGTGTGTTTGTGCCCAAGGCGGCCCTCACTCATGGGCGTGGCCTCATGGACCATGCCCTTTCTCCTACACTGAAGGTTTGACTCACTGCCAGCAGCAAGGTTTCTTGCCATGGGAAAGGATGGGTTCTGACTTGTGCATCAGGTTCCCCCCTGTGCAGGGATTGGAGATAAGGTCTAGTTTCCCAGGTTGGGAATGGATGGTGGACTAAGGCAGTGGCGGGTCCATTGTGCTGGGTGTGCAGCCAGCTGTGTCTGTGTCTGTTGGACGGTCAGGGCTCAGGCTGTTTGCGACAGAGCATCAGTGTTTAAGGTAGCATATGCAATTGTGGTGTTGCCGAGGGACAAGAAGTTTGATCCTCATTTGGGGTTTCTGGGCAGCACCATAGACAGTGTTTTTTTCCTGGGAGGCAGGCAGAGTGCTTCATTTGGCCCCAGAATTCCCAGTAGGGAGGGTTTGTGGGCCAGGAGTGTGAGGACAGAAGTCTGAAAACACAAGCTAGGGTGAGGATTGGAGCCAAGGCAGGCAGGCCCACTCTGCAGAGGCTGAATCAAAATCTCCTGCATCAGAAGTCAGGCTGCGGATCAGAAGTTGGCTGAGGCTGGAGTATGTGTCCATGATGGCACCTTCATGAGACCAGGGAAGTTTTCCCACGCTGAGTTTGGAGGTTGCCCCAAACCACAAGGTTTCCTTCAGTGGGACATTCGAGTCCTGTTGCATGGCTCCAGGACATACCATACAGAAGGACTGGAGAGCAGGGTTCGAAGGATGGATCCCTGTACAGCATGCCTCGCATTCCCATTGGCCATTAGCGACAAGTTATGTTTGATCTGCTGCCTCTGGGGCACGCTACCCAGGGGGCTGAGTTGAAATGGCCTCTCCTGAGGATGCGTCATAATGTGCGTTTGGGTCCATGGAGACCTTGGAATATGCTGGTTGTTCAGTGTCCCTGCGGAACTCTCCTACCTGAAGTGTTTGATACATCCCAGTAAGAAAGCTGCCCATGTGGAGATGAGAGATGTTTGGTTGGGTGCCTCGGAAAAGCCCCGTGTGCTGGTCTACGAAAACAGTCCTCTGAGGACGGACACATGGAAACCAAAGCTAAGGTTCAGATTAGGGCCTGGGGGCCTGTCCATTTCAATCTTCTGTCTCTGGGGACACTGTCTGAGAATCTAAGTGGAGATAGTTGCTCCGCTGGTATCAGGGAGCCCCTCTTAGTCCAGGGTTGCATGGCCTCAGGGGCGTTGGAGCTTTTCCCTAACCTGTAGGGTTGTGGTCAATGGATGGGGCACACTCTCCTTGGAGAGGGCACGCACAATCTTTCGCTGTGGCTCCAGAGGCCCTAGCCTGGAAGTTGTGTGGGTCCAGCCTGTGGGCACAGAACTCTGAAAACTCAAACTCAGCATATGAGTGGCGCCTAGGGTATGGCAGGCCAGATGTACAACCCGAGAAGGAGCTCCTGGGCCTCTGAAACAAGGGCGAGTGGGAGGCATTCCTTCAGGCTTTTGTTTCTGGATGTTGTGTCTGGGATAGCCGTGGATTGGAGGGGTGGCCTCAGGGACTGTGGACGAGTATCCCTCTATGGGGATTTGTCCCAGCTCCCAGGAGTTTGGGGTCATTTTGTGGGAAGGGTGGAGTCGTGTTGTCTGGCTCATGTGTCTCTCCAAGAAAGGGATTCCAGAGCAGAGCCCCAGGTACGGTCGGGTCGACTGGAAATCTCAAACCCTGGTGAGGATCTGGTGCATAGGGGCTTGGCAAGCTCCATATGCGGGCTCTTGGTCCAGGCCCTGACAGGGCTTTCTTTGACATGGGGCTCGTGCTGAGGGTCACAGTGTGAATTTGTGCCCAAGCAGCACTCAAGTTTGGGCGTGGCATCAGGGGCCATGAAGGTTTCTCCCACCCTGAAGGTGTGACTCCATGCCAAGAGCAAGCTTGACAGCCATGGGGAAGGAGGTGTTCTGTTTTGTGCTTGCGATACCCAGCTGTGTGGAGAATTGATATAATGTCTAGGTTCAGATATCTGAAAACCAAGGTTAGGAAGAGGTGACGGCACAAGACCATGGCGTGTCCGAAGTGCTGGGTGTGCGGTCAGCTTTCTCCTTGTCTGTTTGGACGTCTGGCTTCAGGCTGTGTCAGACAGAGCATGCGTGCCCAGAGCAGCCTATCCAGTTCGGGTACCGTCGAGTCCCGAGCAGGTTGATCCTCATCTGGGTTTTCTGGAGAGCCCCACAGGGAAACGTTTTTCTTCTTTTGGGCAGACAATGGGCTGGGTTGTGGTTCTGGAGTTCCTAGTCCGGAGGTCTTGTTTGCCAGGAGTGTGAGGAAGGAAGTCTGAAAACACAAGCTAGAGTGAGGTTTGGGACCGAGGGCACGGCAGGCCCACTCTGCAGAGGCTGAATCGAGATCTCCTGCACTGAGGTCATGTCAACTATGAGACGTGCCTCAGGATAGAATTTTTGTCCAGCATGGCCTCTTCCTGAAGGGTGTGGGGGCTTCATGACGCCAGGGCGGTATGCCTACGATGGGATTTGTGAACTACTCCAAACCTCAAGGTTTCCTTCTGCACGACAGTCGAGTCCTATTGGATGATTCCAGGAGGCCCCATACGGAAAGACTCGAGAGCAGGTGTCTAAGCATGGATGCCTGGGAAGGCCACCTCATATTCCCACACTTTATTCAGGACAAGGCAGGCTCAATCTGTGGGCTCCTGGGTGAGCTACCCAGAGGGGAGAGTTGAAATGGACTCTCCTGAAGATGAGTCCTACTGTGGCTTGGTGGACTGGGAGACCTTGGAATGTGGATGTGGCTCAGGGACTCTGCAGGATTTTCCAACCTGAGGTGTTTGACACGGCTCCAACAAGGAAGCTTCCCATGTGGAGACAAGAGGAGTTCTGTTCAGTGCCTCAGGAAAGCCCCATATCCTGTTCTTCGAACCAAAAGCTCTGAGGAGTGACACCTGGAAACCAAAGCAAGAGTTGAGATTAGGGCCTATGGGCCTGTCCGGCTCAACCTTCTACCTCTGTTGACATCTGTGTGCATGCCTTCGTGGAGGTAGCTGCTCAGCTTGTGTCCGAATGCCCCTGTGTGTCCAGGGAGGCTCCCAGTAGTGGGATGTCCTCGGGGGCCTTTAGGTTTCCCATATTCTGGAGGTGTGTGGCCAAAGGAATGGACACAGTTTCCCAGGAGACAGCAGGCACGGTCCTGTGGTATGGCTCCAGAGGACCCAGCCTAAAGGCTGTGTTTGCCAGGGCTGTGGGGACAGATGTCTGAAAAAGCAAACTTGGCTCAGCTAGGGGCCAATGTAATGGCAAGCCTGATCTCCAGTCCATGAAGGGAGATCTTCTGGATATCAAAGGAGGGCAAGTGGGAGGCAGTCGTTCAGGTTTTTTTCTCTGGGTGTCGCTTTCACAGTGGCCGGTCAGTGTAGGGGTTGCCTCAGGGGCCGAGGAAGAGCCTTCCTCTCAGGGGATTGTCCAAGCTCCCAAGTGTTAGGGTTCATTCTGTGGGAAGGGAAGAGTACTGTTTTCTGCCACAGCGGACCACCCAGGAGAGGGACTCTAGAGCACAGCAGTGGGTTCCCTCAACTGGAATACACACCATCTAGTTAGTCCTGTGTGCCTATGGGCATGGCAAGCCACATATGCGGGCTCTTGGTCCATTCACTAGAGGCGTTACTTGAATAAGGTACCCACGCTGTGGATCACAATGTGGGTTTGTGCCCAAGGCGGCCCTCACGCATGGGCGTGGCCTCATGGGCCATGCCGTTTATTCCTACACTGAAGGTTTGACTCACTGCCAGCAGCAAGTTTTCTTGCCATGGGTAAGGAGGAGTGTGATTTCTGCATCACACTCACGCCTGGGCAGTGATTGGAGTTAAGGTCTCGGTTCTGAAGCCTGAAAACTGATATAGGGAAGAGATGATGACCTAAGGCCATGGCGGGTCTTATGTGCTCAGTATGCGTTCATCTTTCTGGGTGTTGGTCAGGAGATCCAGCCTCATGTTGTGTCCGACAGTGCATTAGTGCCCAGGTTAGACGACGAAATTTGGGTAAAGTTGAGTGCTGTGTAGGTTTATCCCTGCAGATCTGAACTAATATCTCATGCATCTGAAGTCAGGGCGAGGATCAGACGTTGGCTCAGGTGGGAGTTTCTAAGCATGACGTCCGCTTCATGAAGGGAGCGAAATCTCGAGGCCATTGAGATTTTTCCACGTTGGGAGTTGTGGGATGCTCCCTTCAAGAATTCCTTCTGCGGGACAATTGAGACCTGTTGGACAGTTCCAAGACATCCCATATGGAATGACTCCAGAGCACCATTCGCGGATGGATGCCTGGGAAGCCCGCCTCGCATTGCAATGATCTCCTAGCAACAAGACAGTTTAGATCTGATGGCTCTGCGGGAGCAACCGAGGTGGCTGACTTGAAATGGACTCTCCTGAGGATGGGTCGTAATGTGTTTTTGTGTCCATGAGGGCCTTGGAATGGGGCGGTGGCACCGGGACCCTGAAGTACTCTCGTAAGCTTTGGACATGGCTCCCATGCACAGGTTTCCTTGTGGAGATGAGATGAGTTCTGATGGGTGCCTCAGGAAAACCCCTATGCTCGTATTGGAATCAGGCTTTTGAGGACACATGCCTGTAACCCAAAGCAATGGATCCTATTATGGCCTAGGGTCCTGTCTGGTTCAATCTTCTTCTCTGGGGACATCCATCTATGGTATGAGTGGAGGTCGATTATCAGCTGGTGTCAGACAGCTTTTGTTTGTTCCGGGCGACCTACACTATTGGGATGGCCTCAGGGACTTTGGAGGTTTCTCCTAATTTGTACGATTTTGGACCATGGAATGGGCAGAATTCCCATGGATTGGTAGGCACAGTCCTAATGTGTGGCTCCAGGCGCCCAGCCTGGAGGGTGTGTGGCCCAAGACTTTGAGGACAGAAGTCTGAAAACACAAACTCAGCTTAGGTTTGGGGACGTAGGTATGGCAGGCCCAATCGACAAACCATGAGATGAAATCTTCAGGATATGAAGAAAGTGCGAGTCTGAGGCGCTTGCTCAGGCTTTTGTCTCTGGATTTTTATCAGCGATGGCCGTGGAATGTCGGGGAGGCCTCATGGGCCATGGACGAATCTTACTCCTTGAGGATTTGGCCCGATTCACAATTGCTTTTCGTCATTCTGTGGGATGGGAGGTCTCCTTTCAGGTTTGTTACCTCAGGTGTCCCACCAAAAGAGGAATTCCAAATCCAAGCCGTGGGGAAGACTGAAGGGACATCCCGAACTATGGTTAAAAGTTGGGGCCTAGGGTCATGGAAAGCACAATATGCTATCTCTTCATCCAGCCACTGAGTGTCCTTACTTGAGGACTGGGCTCAGCCTGAGGGTCACAATGTGTGTTTGTGACCAATGTGGCCCTCGAGCATGGGCGGGGCCTCATGGGCAACACTGGTTTCAACCACACTGAACGTTGGACAACATGCCAACCACAAGGTTTCTTGCCATGGGGAAGGAGTTCTGATTTCTGCATCACCTTCAACCTTGGGCAGTGATTGGAGATAAGGTCTAGGTTCTGAAACCTGGAAACCGTGGTTGGGAAGAGATGACGACCTAAGGCCACTGAGGCTCGATGTGCTCAGTGTGCGGCCAGCTGTCTGGGACGGGCCAGGGAGTCCAGGCTCAGGCTGTGTCAGAAAGGGCATTAGTGCCCTGGTCAGCCAAGGTCGGTGCAGGTTGATCCTCATTTGGGGTTACTGGGTAGCCCCAGAGGACAATGTTTTTCTTCTGGAGGGCCGGCAGAGTGCTGCATTGTAGTTCTGGATTGCCAAACTGGAGGGCTTGTGGGCCAGTAGTCTGACCACAAATGTCTGAGAACACAAGCTAGGCTTAGGTTTCTGGGTGAGGCCATGGCAGGCACAATCTACAGACCTGAATCGAGATCTCGTGCATCTGAAGTCAGGGCGAGGATCAGACGATCGCTCAGGTTGGAGTTTCTGTCCCTGATGGCCTCCTCATGAATGGGGGGGGGGCATCACGAGGCCATGGGGGTTTTCCCACGATGGGAGTTATGAGAAGCTCCAAACAGCAGAGAGTCTTCTGCAGGTCAATTAAGACCTGTTGCTTGGCTCCAGGCCAATGATTCTGAGCAGGATTCTAAGGATGGATGGCTGGGTAGCCCACCTCGCTTCTAATTGTCTCCTAGCAACAAGACAGGTTAGATCTCCTGGATCTGTGGGGAGCAACGGAGGACGCTGAGTTGAAATGGACACCCCTGGGGATGGGTCCTAATGTGCTTTTGTGTCTATGGAGACCTTGGTATGAAGAGGTGGCACTGGTGCCCTAAATGGTTCTCCTAAACAGAGGCTTTGACACAGCTCCAACGTGCCAGTTTCCCATGTGTAGATGAGATGTTTTCTGATGGGTGAGTCAAGAAACAGCTAGATGCTGCTTTTGAAATCCAGGCCTCTGAGGAGAGATGCCTGGAAACCAAAGCAATGGATCAGATTAGTGCCTAGGGGCCTGTTCTTTCCTTTTTACCTCTCGGGACATCTGTCTATGGGTCTGAGTGCAGGTAGGTGCTCAGTTGGGCTCAGATTGCCCCTGTTTTTCCTGGGAAGCCACCACTATTGAGATGGATCTGGGACTTTCGAGGTTTATCCTATTAGAAGGGTTGTGGCCATTGGAATGGGCACACACAATTCCCTTGGAGAGGGCAAGTACAGTCCTCAGGTTTGGCTCCAGGGGCCTGAGCCTGTAGGTTGTGTAGGCCAGGGCTGTTTGGACAGTTGTCTGAAAACACAAACTCGGCTTATGTTTCGGGTCATAGGTATCGCAGGACTGATCTACAGACCATGAGGAGAACTCTTCTGGATTTGAAAGAAGGGCGAGTGTGAGGCTCCTGCTCAAGTTTTTGTCTCTGGATATCGTGTCACTCATGGTCGTGGAATTTCTGGGTGACTTCATGGGAAATGGACGACTCTTACTCTCTGGTGGTATGGCCCCGTCCAAAGAGTTTGGGGTCATTCTGTGGGCTGGAAGAAGTTCGTTTTTTTTTTGTTGTTGTTGTTGTTGTTTTCTTTTTTAACCTCAGGTGTTCCACTAAATGAGGGATTCCAGAGTAGAGCCCTGGGGGGGCGGAGCCTGGACAATCAGAAATCTGGTTAAAATTGGGGCCTAGGGACATGTCAAGCCCATTATGACATCTAATGGTCCAGCCACTGAGAGGACTTACTAGAGGAACGGACTCATGCTGAGGGTCACAATGCGTGTGTATGCCCTCGTCGCACTCAAGAATGGACGGGGCCTCAGGGTCAATGCTGGTTTCTCCTACACTGAAAGTTGGACAACGTGCCAACCACAAGGGTTCTTGCCATGGGTAAGGAGTTCTGATTTCTGCATAACATTCACCCCTGGGCAGTGATCGGAGATAAGGTCTTGGTTCTGAAACCTAAAAAGTGAGGTAGGGAAGAGATGATGACCTAAGGCCATGGCGGGGTTTATGTGCTCAGTGTGCGGTCAGCTTTCTGGGTGTTGGTCAGGAGGTCCCGGCCAGGTTTTGTTCGACAGTGCATTAGTGCCTAGGTTAGACTGTATAATTTGGTAAAGTCGAGTGCTGTGTGTGTTTACCCTCATTTAAGGTGCCTGGGCAGCTCATGAGGCAATAATTTTTTTTCTAGAGGGCAGGCAGAGTGCTGCATTGTGGGTCGGAATTGCCAAATATTAGGACTTTGGGGCCAGGAGTGTGAGGACGGAAGTGTGAGAAGACAAGCTAGACTTGGGTTTCAGGGCGAGGGCACGGCAGGGACCCCCTGCAGATCTGAACCAATATCTCATGCATCTGAAGTCAGGGCGAGGATCAGACGTTGGCTCAGGTTGGAGTTCCTGTGCATGACGGCCACTTCATGAAGGGAGCGGATCTCGGGCCCATTGAGGTTTTCCCACGTTGGGAGTTGTGGGATGCCCCCTTCAAGGATTCCTTCTGCGGGACTATTGAGACCTGTGGGACAGCTCCAGGACATCCCATATGGAATGACTACAGAGCACCATTTGCGGATGGATGCCTGGGAAGCCCGCCTCGCATTCCAATTGTCTCCTAGCAAAAAGACAGTTTTGATCTTATGGCTCTGCGGGAGCAACCGGGGTGGCTGAGTTGAAATGGACTTTCCTGAGGATGGGTCCTAATGTGTTTTTGTGTCCATGAGGGCCTTGGAATGGGGCGGTGGCTGCGGCACCATGAAGTACTCTCCTAAGCTTTGGACATGGCTCCCATGCACAGGTTTCCTTGTGGAGATGAGATGAGTTCTGATGGGTGCCTCAGGAAAACCCCTATGCTCGTATTGGAATCAGGCTTTTGAGGACACATGCCTGTAACCCAAAGCAATGGATCCTATTATGGCCTAGGGTCCTGTCTGGTTCAATCTTCTTCTCTGGGGACATCCATCTATGGTATGAGTGGAGGTCGATTATCAGCTGGTGTCAGACAACCCTTTTTGTTCCGGGCGACCAACACTATTGGGATGGCCTCAGGGACTTTGGAGGTTTCTCCTAATTTGTACGATTTTGGACCATGGAATGGGCAGAATTCCCATGGTTTGGTAGGCACAGTACTAATGTGTGCCTCCAGGCGCCCAGCCTGGAGGGTGTGTGGCCCAAGACTTTGAGGACAGAAGTCTGAAAACACAAACTCAGCTTAGGTTTGGGGACGTAGGTATGGCAGGCCCGATCGACAAACCATGAGAAGATATCTTCAGGATATGAAGAAAGTGCGAGTCTGAGGCGCTTGCTCAGGTTTTGTCTCTGGATTTTGTATCAGCAATGGCCGTGGAATGTCGGGGAGGCCTCATGGGCCATGGACGAATCTTCCTTTCTGAGGATTTGACCCGATTCCCAATTGCTTTTTGTCAATCTGTGGGATGGGAGGTCTCCTTTCAGTTTTGTTACCTCAGGTGTCCCACCAAAAGAGGAATTCCAAATCCAAGCCGTAGGGAAGACTGAAGGGACATCCCGAACTATGGTTAAAAGTTGGGGCCTAGGGGCATGGCAAGCCCAATATGCTATCTCTTCATCCAGCCACTGAGTGGCCCTAATGAGGACTGGGCTCAGCCAGAGTGTCACAATGTGTGTTTGTGACCAATGTGGCCCGCGAGCATGGGCAGGGCCTCATGGGCCACACTGGTTCAACGACACTGAACGTTGGACAACATGCCAACCACAAGGTTTCTTGCCATGGGGAAGGAGTTCTGATTTCTGCATCACCTTCATCCCTGGGCAGAGATTGGAGATAAGGTCTAGGTTCTGAAACCTGAAAACCGAGGTTGGGAAGAGATGACGACCTGAGGCCATGGCGGCTCGATGTGCTCAGGTTCCGGCCAGCTGTCTGGGAGGGGCCAGGTGGTCCAGGCTCAAGCTGTGTCAGAAAGGGCATTAGTGCCCTGGTCAGCCTATGTATTTGGGGTACAGCAAAGGTCGGTGCAGGTTGATCCTCATTTGGGGTTACTGGGTAGCCCCAGAGGACAATGTTTTACTTCTAGAGGGCAGGCAGAGTGCTGCATTGTAATTCTGGATTGCCAATCTGGAGGGCTTGTGGGCCAGTAGTCTGACCACAAAAGTCTGAGAACACAAGCGAGGCTTAGGTTTCTGGGTGAGGCCATGGCAGGCACAATCTACAGACCTGAATCGTGATCTTGTGCATGTGAAGTCAGGGCGAGGATCAGACGATCGCTCAGCTTGGAGTTTCTGTCCCTGATGGCCCCATCATGAATGGGGGGGGCATCACGAGACCATGAGGGTTTTCCCACGATGGGAGTTGTGAGAAGCTCCAAACTGCAGAGAGTCTTCTGAAGGACAATTGAGACCTGTTGTTTGGCTCCAGGAAAATGATTCTGAGCAGGGTTCTAAGGATGGATGGCTGCGTAGACCACCTCGCATTCCAATTGTCTCCTAGCAACAAGACAGGTTAGATCTCCTGGATCTGTGGGGAGCAACCGAGGACGCTGAGTTGAAATGGACACCCCTGGGGATGGGTCCTAATGTGCTTTTGTGTCTATGGAGACCTTGGAATGAAGCGGCGGCACTGGGGCCCTAAAGGGTTCTCCTAAACAGATGCTTTGACACAGCTCCAACGTGCAAGTTTCCCATGTGTAGATGAGATATTTTCTGATGGGTGAGTCAAGAAACAGCTATATGCTGCTTTTGAAATCCAGGCCTCTGAGGAGAGATGCCTGGAAACCAAAGCAATGGATCTGATTAGTGCCTAGGGGCCTGTTCTTTCCTTTTTACCTCTGGGGACATCTGTCTATGGGTCTGAGTGCAGGTAGGTGCTCAGTTGGGCTCAGATTGCCCCTGTTTTTCCTGGGAAGCCACCACTATTGAGATAGATCAGGGACTTTGGAGGTTTATCCTATTAGAAGGGTTGTGGCCATTGGAATGGGCACACACAATTCCCTTGGAGAGGGCAAGTACAGTCCTCAGGTTTGGCTCCAGGGGCCTGAGCCTGTAGGTTGTGTAGGCCAGGGCTGTTTGGACAGTTGTCTGAAAACACAAACTCGGCTTATGTTTCAGGTCATAGGTATGGCAGGACTGATCTACAGACCATGAGGAGAACTCTTCAGGATTTGAAAGAAGGGCGAGTGTGAGGCTCCTGCTCAAGTTTTTGTCTCTGGATATCGTGTCACTCATGGTCGTGGAATTTCTGGGTGACTTCATGGGAAATGGACGAGTCTTACTCTCTGGTGGTTTGGCCCTGTCCAAAGAGTTTGGGGTCATTCTGTGGGCTGTAAGAAGTCCGTTTTATTTTGTTGTTGTTGTTGTTGTTTTCTTTTTTAACCTCAGGTGTCCCACCAAATGAGGGATTCCAGAGTAGAGCCCTGGGGAGGGGCGACTGGACAATCAGAAATCTGGTTAAAAATTGGGGCCTAGGGACATGTCAAGCCCATTATGACATCTAATCGTCCAGCCACTGAGAGGACTTACTAAAGGACAGGACTCATGCTGAGCGTCAATATGCGTGTGTATGCCCTCGTCCCACTCAAGAATGGGTGGGGCCTCAGGGTGAATGCTGGTTTCTCCTACACTGAACGTTGGACAACGTGCCAACCACAAGGGTTCTTGCAATGGGTAAGGAGGAGTTCTGATTTCTGCATCACATTCACCCCTGAGCCGTGATTGGAGATAAGGTCTCGGTTCTGAAGCCTTAAAACTGAGGTAGGGAAGAGATGATGACCTAAGGCCATGGCGGGGTTTATGTGCTCAGTGTGTGGTCAGCATTCTGAGTGTTGGTCAGGAGGTCTAGGCTCAGGTTGTGTTCGACAGTGCATTAGTGCCCAGGTTAGACTATATAATTTGGGTAAGGTCGAATGCTTTGTAGATTTATCCTCATTTAAGGTGCCTGGGTAGCTCATGAGGCAATATTTTTTTTTTTTTCTAGAGGGCCGGCAGAGTGCTGCATTGTGGGTCCGGAATTGCCAAATATTAGGACTTCGGGGCCAGGAGTGTGAGGACGGAAGTCTGAGAAGACAAGCTAGACTTGGGTTTCAGGGCGAGGGTACGGCAGGTACCCCCTGCAGATTTGAACCAATATCTCATGCTTCTGAAGTCAGGGCGAGGATCAGAAGTTGGCTCAGGTTGGAGTTCCTGTGCATGACGGCCGCTTCATGAAGGGAGCGGATCTCGGGCCCATTGAGGTTTTCCCACGTTGGGAGTTGTGGGATGCCCTCTTCAAGGATTCCTTCTGCGGGACAATTGAGACATGTTGGACAGCTCCAGGACATCCCATATGGAATGACTCCAGAGCACCTTTCGCGGAAGGATGCCTGGGAAGCCCGCCTCGCTTTCCAATTGTCTCCTAGCAACAAGACAATTTTGATCTGATGGCTCTGCGGAAGCAACCGGGGTGGCTGAGTTGAAATGGACTTTCCTGAGGAAGGGTCCTAATTTGTTTTTGTGTCCATGAGGGCCTTGGAATGGGGCGGTGGCTCCGGCACCATGAAGTACTCTCCTAAGCTTTGGACATGGCTCCCATGCACAGGTTTCCTTGTTGAGACGAGATGACTTCTGATGGGTGCCTCAGGAAAACCCCGATGCTCGTATTGGAATCAGGCTTTTGAGGACACATGCCTGTAACCCAAAGCAATGGATCCTATTATGGCCTAGGGTCCTGTCTGATTCAATCTTCTTCTGTGGGGCATCCATCTATGGTATGAGTGGAGATCGATTATCAGCTGGTGTCAGACAGCCCTTGTTTGTTCCGGGCGACCAACACTATTGGAATGGACTCAGGGACTTTGGAGGTTTCTCCTAATTTGTACGATTTTGGACCATGGAATGGGCAGAATTCCCATGGATTGGTAGGCACAGTGCTAATGTGTGGCTCCAGGCGCCCAGCCTGGAGAGTGTGTGGCCCAAGACTTTGAGGACAGAAGTCTGAAAACACAAACTCAGCTTAGGTTTGGGGACGTAGGTATGGCAGGCCCGATCTACAAAGCATGAGAAGAACTCTTCAGGATATGAAGAAAGTGCGAGTCTGAGGCGCTTGCTCAGGCTTTTGTCTCTGGATTTTGTATCAGCGATGGCCGTGGAATGTCGGGGAAGCCTCATGGGCCATGGACGAATCTTCCTCTCTGAGGATTTGGCCCGATTCCCAATTGCTTTTCGTCAATCTGTGGGATGGGAGGACTCATTTCAGTTTTGTTACCTCAGGTGTCCACCAAAAGAGGAATTCCAAAGCCAAGCCGTGGGGAAGACTGAAGGGACAACCCGAACTATGGTTAAAAATTGGGGCCTAGGGGCATGGCAAGCCCAATATGCTATCTCTTCATCCAGCCACTGAGTGGCCTTACTTGAGGACTGGGCTCATCCTGAGGGTCACAATGTGTGTTTGTGACCAATGTGGCCGGCGAGAATGGGCGGGGCCTCATGGGCCACACTGGTTTCAACTACACTGTACGTTGGACAACATGCCACCACAAGTTTTCTTGCCATGGGGAAGGAGTTCTGATTTCTGCATCACCTTCAACATGGACAGTGATTGGAGATAAGGTCTAGGTTCTGAAACCTGAAAACCGAGGTTGTGAAGAGATGACGACCTAAGGCCATGGCGGCTCGATGTGCTCAGTGTGCGGCCAGCTGTCTGGGAGGGTCCAGGGGGTCCAGGCTCAGCCTGTGTCAGAAAGGGCATTAGTGCCCTGGTCAGCCTATGTGTTGGGGGTACAGCCAAGGTCGTTGCAGTTTGATCCTCATTTGCGGTTACGGGGTAGCCCCAGAGGACAATGTTTTTCTTCTGGAGGGCCGGCAGAGTGCTGCATTGTAGTTCTGGATTGCCAAACTGGAGGGCTTGTTGGCCAGTAGTCTGACGACTAATGTCTGAGAACACAAGCTAGACTTAGGTTTGTGGGTGAGGCCATGGTAGGCACAATCTACAGACCTGAATCGAGATCTCGTGCATCTGAAGTCAGGGCGAGGATCAGACGATCGCTCAGGTTGGAGTTTCTGTCCCTGATGGCCCCTTCATGAATGGGGGGGGGCATCACGAGGCCATTGGGGTTTTCCAACGATGGGAGTTATAAGAAGCTCCAAACAGCAGAGAGTCTTCTGCAGGACAATTCAGACCTGTTGTTTGTCTCCAGGCCAATGATTCTGAGCAGGGTTCTAAGGATGGATGGCTGGGTAGCCCACCTCGCATTCCAATTGTCTCCTAGCAACAAGACAGGTTAGATCTCCTGGATCTGTAGGGAGCAACCGAGGACGCTGGGTTGAAATGGACACCCCTGGGGATGGGTCCTAACGTGCTTTTGTGTCTATGGAGACCTTGGAATGAAGCGGCGGCACTGGGGCCCTAAAGTGTTCTCCTAAACAGAGGCTTTGACACAGCTCCAACGTGCAAGTTTCCCATGTGTAGATGAGATGTTTTCTGATGGGTGAATCAAGAAACAGCTATATGCTGCTTTTGAAATCCAGGCCTCTGAGGAGAGATGCCTGGAAACCAAAGCAATGGATCTGATTAGTGCCTAGGGGCCTGTTCTTTCCTTTTTATCTCTGGGGACAACTGTCTATGGGTCTGAGTGCAGGTAGGGGCTCTGTAGGGCTCAGATTGCCCCTGTTTTTCCTGGGAATCCACCACTATTGAGATAGATTAGGGACTTTGGAGGTTTATCCTATTAGAAGGGTTGTGGCCATTGGAATGGGCACAGACAATTCCCTTGGAAAGGGCAAGTACAGTCCTCAGGTTTGCCTCCAGGGGCCTGAGCCTGTAGGTTGTGTAGGCCAGGGCTCGTTGGACAGTTGTCTGAAAACACAAACTCGGCTTATGTTTCAGGTCATAGGTATGGCAGGACTGATCTACAGACCATGAGGAGAACTCTTCGGGATTTGAAAGAAGGGCGAGTGTGAGGCTCCTGCTCAAGTTTTTGTCTCTGGATATCGTGTCATCAAGGTCGTGGAATTTCTTGGTGACTTCATGGGAAATAGACGTGTCTTACTCTCTGGTGGTTTGGCCCCATCCAAAGAGTTTGGGTTCATTCTGTGTGCTGGAATAAGTCTGTTTTATTTTGTTGTTGTTGTTGTTGTTTTCTTTTTTAACCTCAGGTGTCCCACCAATTTATGGATTCCAGAGTAGAGCCCTGGGGAGGGGCGACTGGACAGTCAGAAATCTGGTTAAAAATTTGGGCCTAGGGACATGTCAAGCCCATTATGACATCTAAATGTCCAGCCACTTGAGGACTTACTAGAGGACAGGACTCATGCTGAGGGTCACAATGCGTGTGTATGCCCTCGTCGCACTCAAGAATGGGTGGGGCCTCAGGGTGAATGCTGCTTTCTCATACACTGAACGATGGACAACGTGCCAACCACAAGGGTTCTTGCCATGGGTAGGGAGGAGTTCTGATTTCTGCATCACATTCACCCCTGGGCCGTGATTCGAGATAAGGTCTCGGTTCTGAAGCCTGAAAACTGAGGTAGGGAAGAGATGATGACCTAAGCCATGGCGGGTTTTATGTGCTCAGTGTGCGGTCAGCTTTCTGGGTGTTGGTCAGAAGGTCCGGGCTCAGGTTGTGTTCGACAGTGCATTAGTGCCCAGGTTAGAATATATAATTTGGGTAAGTTCGAGTGCTGTGTAGATTTATACTCATTTAAGGTGTTTGGGTAGCTCATGAGGCAATAATTTTTTTTTTTTCTAGAAGGCCGACAGAGTGCTGCATTTGTGTCCGTAATTGCCAAATATTAGGACTTCGGGGCCAGGAGTGTGAGGACGGAAGTGTGAGAAGACAAGCTAGACTTGGGTTTCAGGGCAAGGGCACGGAAGGTACCCCCTGCAGATCTGAATTAATATCTCATGCTTCTGAAGTCAGGGCGAGGATCAGATGTTGGCTCAGGTTGGAGTTCCTGTGCATGACGGCCGCTTCATGAAGGGAGCGGATCTCGGGCCCATTGAGGTTTTCCCACGTTGGGAGTTGTGGGATGCCCCCTTCAAGGATTCCTTCTGCAGGACAATTGAGACCTGTTGGACAGCTCCAGGACATCCCATATGGAATGACTCCAGAGCACCGTTCGCGGATGGATGCCTGGGAAGCCCGCCTCGCATTCCAATTGTCTCCTAGCAACAAGACAGTTTTGATCTGATGGCTCTGAGGGAGCAACGGGGGTGGCTGAGTTGAAATGGACTTTCCTGAGGAAGGGTCCTATTTTGTTTTTGTGTCCATGAGGGCCTTGGAATGGGGCGGTGGCTCTGGCACCATGAAGTACTCTCCTAAGCTTTGGACATGGCTCCCATGCACAGGTTTCCTTGTTGAGACGAGATGAGTTCTGATGGGTGCCTCAGGAAAACCCCTATGCTCGTATTGGAATCAGGCTTTTGAGGACACATGCCTATAACCCAAAGCAATGGATCCTATTATGGCCTAGGGTCCTGTCTGGTTCAATCTTCTTCTCTGGGGCATGCATCTATGGTATGAGTGGAGGTCGATTATCAGCTGGTGTCAGACAGCCCTTGTTTGTTCCGGGCGACCTACACTATTGGGATGGCCTCAGGGAATTTGGAGGTTTCTCCTAATTTGTACGATTTTGGACCATGGAATGGGCAGAATTCCCATGGATTGGTAGGCACAGTGCTAATGTGTGGCTCCAGGCGCCCAGCCTGGAGAGTGTGTGGCCCAAGACTTTGAGGACAGAAGTCTGAAAACACAAACTCAGCTCTGGTTTGGGGACGTAGGTATGGCAGGCCCGATCTACAAACCATGAGAAGAACTCTTCAGGATATGAAGAAAGTGCGAGTCTGAGGCGCTTGCTCAGGCTTTTTTCTCTGGATTTTGTATCAGCGATGGCCGTGGAATGTCGGGGAGGCCTCATGGGCCATGGACGAATCTTCCTCTCTGAGGATTTGGCCCGATTCCCAATTGCTTTTCGTCAATCTGTGGGATGGGAGGACTCATTTCAGTTTTTTTGCCTCAGGTGTCCCAACAAAAGAGGAATTCCAAAGCCAAGCCGTGGGGAAGACTGAAGGGACAACCCGAACTATGTTTAAAAATTGGGGCCTAGGGGCATGGCAAGCCCAATATTCTATCTCTTCATCCAGCCACTGAGTGGCCTTACTTGAGGACTGGGCTCAGCCTGAGCATCACAATGTGTGTTTGTGACCAATGTGGCCTGCGAGAATGGGCGGGGCCTCCTGGGCCACACTGGTTTCAACTACACTGAACGTTGGACAACATGCCAACCACAAGGTTTCTTGCCATGGGGAAGGAGTTCTGATTTCTGCATCACCTTCAACCCTGGGCAGTGATTGGAGATAAGGTCTAGGTTCTGAAACCTGAAAACCGAGGTTGGGAAGAGATGACGGCCTAAGGCCATGGCGGCTCGATGTGCTCAGTGTGCGGCCAGCTGTCTGGGATGGGCCAGGGGGTCCAGGCTCAGGCTGTGTCAGAAAGGGCATTAGTGCCCTGGTCAGCCTATGTATTTGGGGTACAGCCAAGGTCGGTACAGGTTGATCCTCATTTGGGGTTACTGGGTAGCCCCAGAGGACAATGTTTTTCTTCTGGAGGGCCGGCAGAGTGCTGCATTGTAGTTCTGGATTGCCAAACTGGAGGGCTTGTGGGCCAGTAGTCTGACGACAAAAGTCTGAGAACACAAGCTAGGATTAGGTTTCTGGGTGAGGCCATGGCAGGCACAATCTACAGACCTGAATTGAGATCTCGTGCATCTGAAGTCAGGGCGAGGATCAGACGATCGCTCAGGTTGGAGTTTCTGACCCTGTTGTCCCCTTCATGAATGGGGGGGGCATCACGAGGCCATGGGTGTTTTCCCACGATGGGAGTTTTGAGAAGCTCCAAACTGCAGAGAGTCTTCCGCAGGACAATTGAGACCAGTTGTTTGGCTCCTGGCCAATGATTCTGAGCAGGGTTCTAAGGATGGATGGCTGGGTAGCCCACCTCGCATTCCAATTGTCTCCTAGCAACAAGACAGGTTAGATCTCCTGGATCTGTGGGGAGCAACCGAGGACGCTGAGTTGAAATGGACACCCCTGGGGATGGGTCCTAATGTGCTTTTGTGTCTATGGAGACCTTGGAATGAAGCGGCGGCACTGGGGCCCTAAAGGGTTCTCCTAAACAGATGCTTTGACACAGCTCCAACGTGCAAGTTTCCCATGTGTAGATGAGATATTTTCTGATGGGTGAGTCAAGAAACAGCTATATGCTGCTTTTGAAATCCAGGCCTCTGAGGAGAGATGCCTGGAAACCAAAGCAATGGATCTGATTAGTGCCTAGGGGCCTGTTCTTTCCTTTTTACCTCTGGGGACATCTGTCTATGGGTCTGAGTGCAGGTAGGTGCTCAGTTGGGCTCAGATTGCCCCTGTTTTTCCTGGGAAGCCACCACTATTGAGATAGATCAGGGACTTTGGAGGTTTATCCTATTAGAAGGGTTGTGGCCATTGGAATGGGCACACACAATTCCCTTGGAGAGGGCAAGTACAGTCCTCAGGTTTGGCTCCAGGGGCCTGAGCCTGTAGGTTGTGTAGGCCAGGGCTGTTTGGACAGTTGTCTGAAAACACAAACTCGGCTTATGTTTCAGGTCATAGGTATGGCAGGACTGATCTACAGACCATGAGGAGAACTCTTCAGGATTTGAAAGAAGGGCGAGTGTGAGGCTCCTGCTCAAGTTTTTGTCTCTGGATATCGTGTCACTCATGGTCGTGGAATTTCTGGGTGACTTCATGGGAAATGGACGACTCTTACTCTCTGGTGGTTTGGCCCTGTCCAAAGAGTTTGGGGTCATTCTGTGGGCTGTAAGAAGTCCGTTTTATTTTGTTGTTGTTGTTGTTGTTTTCTTTTTTAACCTCAGGTGTCCCACCAAATGAGGGATTCCAGAGTAGAGCCCTGGGGAGGGGCGACTGGACAATCAGAAATCTGGTTAAAAATTGGGGCCTAGGGACATGTCAAGCCCATTATGACATCTAATCGTCCAGCCACTGAGAGGACTTACTAAAGGACAGGACTCATGCTGAGCGTCAATATGCGTGTGTATGCCCTCGTCCCACTCAAGAATGGGCGGGGCCTCAGGGTGAATGCTGGTTTCTCCTACACTGAACGTTGGACAACGTGCCAACCACAAGGGTTCTTGCAATGGGTAAGGAGGAGTTCTGATTTCTGCATCACATTCACCCCTGAGCCGTGATTGGAGATAAGGTCTCGGTTCTGAAGCCTTAAAACTGAGGTAGGGAAGAGATGATGACCTAAGGCCATGGCGGGGTTTATGTGCTCAGTGTGTGGTCAGCATTCTGAGTGTTGGTCAGGAGGTCTAGGCTCAGGTTGTGTTCGACAGTGCATTAGTGCCCAGGTTAGACTATATAATTTGGGTAAGGTCGAATGCTTTGTAGATTTATCCTCATTTAAGGTGCCTGGGTAGCTCATGAGGCAATATTTTTTTTTTTTCTAGAGGGCCGGCAGAGTGCTGCATTGTGGGTCCGGAATTGCCAAATATTAGGACTTCGGGGCCAGGAGTGTGAGGACGGAAGTCTGAGAAGACAAGCTAGACTTGGGTTTCAGGGCGAGGGTACGGCAGGTACCCCCTGCAGATTTGAACCAATATCTCATGCTTCTGAAGTCAGGGCGAGGATCAGAAGTTGGCTCAGGTTGGAGTTCCTGTGCATGACGGCCGCTTCATGAAGGGAGCGGATCTCGGGCCCATTGAGGTTTTCCCACGTTGGGAGTTGTGGGATGCCCTCTTCAAGGATTCCTTCTGCGGGGCAATTGAGACATGTTGGACAGCTCCAGGACATCCCATATGGAATGACTCCAGAGCACCTTTCGCGGAAGGATGCCTGGGAAGCCCGCCTCGCTTTCCAATTGTCTCCTAGCAACAAGACAATTTTGATCTGATGGCTCTGCGGAAGCAACCGGGGTGGCTGAGTTGAAATGGACTTTCCTGAGGAAGGGTCCTAATTTGTTTTTGTGTCCATGAGGGCCTTGGAATGGGGCGGTGGCTCCGGCACCATGAAGTACTCTCCTAAGCTTTGGACATGGCTCCCATGCACAGGTTTCCTTGTTGAGACGAGATGACTTCTGATGGGTGCCTCAGGAAAACCCCGATGCTCGTATTGGAATCAGGCTTTTGAGGACACATGCCTGTAACCCAAAGCAATGGATCCTATTATGGCCTAGGGTCCTGTCTGGTTCAATCTTCTTCTGTGGGGCATCCATCTATGGTATGAGTGGAGATCGATTATCAGCTGGTGTCAGACAGCCCTTGTTTGTTCCGGGCGACCAACACTATTGGAATGGACTCAGGGACTTTGGAGGTTTCTCCTAATTTGTACGATTTTGGACCATGGAATGGGCAGAATTCCCATGGATTGGTAGGCACAGTGCTAATGTGTGGCTCCAGGCGCCCAGCCTGGAGAGTGTGTGGCCCAAGACTTTGAGGACAGAAGTCTGAAAACACAAACTCAGCTTAGGTTTGGGGACGTAGATATGGCAGGCCCGATCTACAAAGCATGAGAAGAACTCTTCAGGATATGAAGAAAGTGCGAGTCTGAGGCGCTTGCTCAGGCTTTTGTCTCTGGATTTTGTATCAGCGATGGCCGTGGAATGTCGGGGAAGCCTCATGGGCCATGGACGAATCTTCCTCTCTGAGGATTTGGCCCGATTCCCAATTGCTTTTCGTCAATCTGTGGGATGGGAGGACTCATTTCAGTTTTGTTACCTCAGGTGTCCACCAAAAGAGGAATTCCAAAGCCAAGCCGTGGGGAAGACTGAAGGGACAACCCGAACTATGGTTAAAAATTGGGGCCTAGGGGCATGGCAAGCCCAATATGCTATCTCTTCATCCAGCCACTGAGTGGCCTTACTTGAGGACTGGGCTCATCCTGAGGGTCACAATGTGTGTTTGTGACCAATGTGGCCGGCGAGAATGGGCGGGGCCTCATGGGCCACACTGGTTTCAACTACACTGTACGTTGGACAACATGCCACCACAAGTTTTCTTGCCATGGGGAAGGAGTTCTGATTTCTGCATCACCTTCAACATGGACAGTGATTGGAGATAAGGTCTAGGTTCTGAAACCTGAAAACCGAGGTTGTGAAGAGATGACGACCTAAGGCCATGGCGGCTCGATGTGCTCAGTGTGCGGCCAGCTGTCTGGGAGGGTCCAGGGGGTCCAGGCTCAGCCTGTGTCAGAAAGGGCATTAGTGCCCTGGTCAGCCTATGTGTTGGGGGTACAGCCAAGGTCGTTGCAGTTTGATCCTCATTTGCGGTTACGGGGTAGCCCCAGAGGACAATGTTTTTCTTCTGGAGGGCCGGCAGAGTGCTGCATTGTAGTTCTGGATTGCCAAACTGGAGGGCTTTTTGGCCAGTAGTCTGACGACTAATGTCTGAGAACACAAGCTAGACTTAGGTTTGTGGGTGAGGCCATGGTAGGCACAATCTACAGACCTGAATCGAGATCTCGTGCATCTGAAGTCAGGGCGAGGATCAGACGATCGCTCAGGTTGGAGTTTCTGTCCCTGATGGCCCCTTCATGAATTGGGGGGGGCATCACGAGGCCATTGGGGTTTTCCAACGATGGGAGTTATAAGAAGCTCCAAACAGCAGAGAGTCTTCTGCAGGACAATTCAGACCTGTTGTTTGTCTCCAGGCCAATGATTCTGAGCAGGGTTCTAAGGATGGATGGCTGGGTAGCCCACCTCGCATTCCAATTGTCTCCTAGCAACAAGACAGGTTAGATCTCCTGGATCTGTAGGGAGCAACCGAGGACGCTGGGTTGAAATGGACACCCCTGGGGATGGGTCCTAACGTGCTTTTGTGTCTATGGAGACCTTGGAATGAAGCGGCGGCACTGGGGCCCTAAAGTGTTCTCCTAAACAGAGGCTTTGACAGAGCTCCAACGTGCAAGTTTCCCATGTGTAGATGAGATGTTTTCTGATGGGTGAATCAAGAAACAGCTATATGCTGCTTTTGAAATCCAGGCCTCTGAGGAGAGATGCCTGGAAACCAAAGCAATGGATCTGATTAGTGCCTAGGGGCCTGTTCTTTCCTTTTTATCTCTGGGGACAACTGTCTATGGGTCTGAGTGCAGGTAGGGGCTCTGTAGGGCTCAGATTGCCCCTGTTTTTCCTGGGAATCCACCACTATTGAGATAGATTAGGGACTTTGGAGGTTTATCCTATTAGAAGGGTTGTGGCCATTGGAATGGGCACAGACAATTCCCTTGGAAAGGGCAAGTACAGTCCTCAGGTTTGCCTCCAGGGGCCTGAGCCTGTAGGTTGTGTAGGCCAGGGCTCGTTGGACAGTTGTCTGAAAACACAAACTCGGCTTATGTTTCAGGTCATAGGTATGGCAGGACTGATCTACAGACCATGAGGAGAACTCTTCGGGATTTGAAAGAAGGGCGAGTGTGAGGCTCCTGCTCAAGTTTTTGTCTCTGGATATCGTGTCATCAAGGTCGTGGAATTTCTTGGTGACTTCATGGGAAATAGACGTGTCTTACTCTCTGGTGGTTTGGCCCCATCCAAAGAGTTTGGGTTCATTCTGTGTGCTGGAATAAGTCTGTTTTATTTTGTTGTTGTTGTTGTTGTTTTCTTTTTTAACCTCAGGTGTCCCACCAATTTATGGATTCCAGAGTAGAGCCCTGGGGAGGGGCGACTGGACAGTCAGAAATCTGGTTAAAAATTTGGGCCTAGGGACATGTCAAGCCCATTATGACATCTAAATGTCCAGCCACTTGAGGACTTACTAGAGGACAGGACTCATGCTGAGGGTCACAATGCGTGTGTATGCCCTCGTCGCACTCAAGAATGGGTGGGGCCTCAGGGTGAATGCTGCTTTCTCATACACTGAAAGATGGACAACGTGCCAACCACAAGGGTTCTTGCCATGGGTAGGGAGGAGTTCTGATTTCTGCATCACATTCACCCCTGGGCCGTGATTCGAGATAAGGTCTCGGTTCTGAAGCCTGAAAACTGAGGTAGGGAAGAGATGATGACCTAAGCCATGGCGGGTTTTATGTGCTCAGTGTGCGGTCAGCTTTCTGGGTGTTGGTCAGAAGGTCCGGGCTCAGGTTGTGTTCGACAGTGCATTAGTGCCCAGGTTAGAATATATAATTTGGGTAAGTTCGAGTGCTGTGTAGATTTATACTCATTTAAGGTGTTTGGGTAGCTCATGAGGCAATAATTTTTTTTTTTCTAGAAGGCCGACAGAGTGCTGCATTTGTGTCCGTAATTGCCAAATATTAGGACTTCGGGGCCAGGAGTGTGAGGACGGAAGTGTGAGAAGACAAGCTAGACTTGGGTTTCAGGGCAAGGGCACGGAAGGTACCCCCTGCAGATCTGAATTAATATCTCATGCTTCTGAAGTCAGGGCGAGGATCAGATGTTGGCTCAGGTTGGAGTTCCTGTGCATGACGGCCGCTTCATGAAGGGAGCGGATCTCGGGCCCATTGAGGTTTTCCCACGTTGGGAGTTGTGGGATGCCCCCTTCAAGGATTCCTTCTGCAGGACAATTGAGACCTGTTGGACAGCTCCAGGACATCCCATATGGAATGACTCCAGAGCACCGTTCGCGGATGGATGCCTGGGAAGCCCGCCTCGCATTCCAATTGTCTCCTAGCAACAAGACAGTTTTGATCTGATGGCTCTGAGGGAGCAACGGGGGTGGCTGAGTTGAAATGGACTTTCCTGAGGAAGGGTCCTATTTTGTTTTTGTGTCCATGAGGGCCTTGGAATGGGGCGGTGGCTCCGGCACCATGAAGTACTCTCCTAAGCTTTGGACATGGCTCCCATGCACAGGTTTCCTTGTTGAGACGAGATGAGTTCTGATGGGTGCCTCAGGAAAACCCCTATGCTCGTATTGGAATCAGGCTTTTGAGGACACATGCCTATAACCCAAAGCAATGGATCCTATTATGGCCTAGGGTCCTGTCTGGTTCAATCTTCTTCTCTGGGGCATGCATCTATGGTATGAGTGGAGGTCGATTATCAGCTGGTGTCAGACAGCCCTTGTTTGTTCCGGGCGACCTACACTATTGGGATGGCCTCAGGGAATTTGGAGGTTTCTCCTAATTTGTACGATTTTGGACCATGGAATGGGCAGAATTCCCATGGATTGGTAGGCACAGTGCTAATGTGTGGCTCCAGGCGCCCAGCCTGGAGAGTGTGTGGCCCAAGACTTTGAGGACAGAAGTCTGAAAACACAAACTCAGCTCTGGTTTGGGGACGTAGGTATGGCAGGCCCGATCTACAAACCATGAGAAGAACTCTTCAGGATATGAAGAAAGTGCGAGTCTGAGGCGCTTGCTCAGGCTTTTTTCTCTGGATTTTGTATCAGCGATGGCCGTGGAATGTCGGGGAGGCCTCATGGGCCATGGACGAATCTTCCTCTCTGAGGATTTGGCCCGATTCCCAATTGCTTTTCGTCAATCTGTGGGATGGGAGGACTCATTTCAGTTTTTTTGCCTCAGGTGTCCCAACAAAAGAGGAATTCCAAAGCCAAGCCGTGGGGAAGACTGAAGGGACAACCCGAACTATGTTTAAAAATTGGGGCCTAGGGGCATGGCAAGCCCAATATTCTATCTCTTCATCCAGCCACTGAGTGGCCTTACTTGAGGACTGGGCTCAGCCTGAGCATCACAATGTGTGTTTGTGACCAATGTGGCCTGCGAGAATGGGCGGGGCCTCCTGGGCCACACTGGTTTCAACTACACTGAACGTTGGACAACATGCCAACCACAAGGTTTCTTGCCATGGGGAAGGAGTTCTGATTTCTGCATCACCTTCAACCCTGGGCAGTGATTGGAGATAAGGTCTAGGTTCTGAAACCTGAAAACCGAGGTTGGGAAGAGATGACGGCCTAAGGCCATGGCGGCTCGATGTGCTCAGTGTGCGGCCAGCTGTCTGGGATGGGCCAGGGGGTCCAGGCTCAGGCTGTGTCAGAAAGGGCATTAGTGCCCTGGTCAGCCTATGTATTTGGGGTACAGCCAAGGTCGGTACAGGTTGATCCTCATTTGGGGTTACTGGGTAGCCCCAGAGGACAATGTTTTTCTTCTGGAGGGCCGGCAGAGTGCTGCATTGTAGTTCTGGATTGCCAAACTGGAGGGCTTGTGGGCCAGTAGTCTGACGACAAAAGTCTGAGAACACAAGCTAGGATTAGGTTTCTGGGTGAGGCCATGGCAGGCACAATCTACAGACCTGAATTGAGATCTCGTGCATCTGAAGTCAGGGCGAGGATCAGACGATCGCTCAGGTTGGAGTTTCTGACCCTGTTGTCCCCTTCATGAATGGGGGGGGCATCACGAGGCCATGGGTGTTTTCCCACGATGGGAGTTTTGAGAAGCTCCAAACTGCAGAGAGTCTTCCGCAGGACAATTGAGACCAGTTGTTTGGCTCCTGGCCAATGATTCTGAGCAGGGTTCTAAGGATGGATGGCTGGGTAGCCCACCTCGCATTCCAATTGTCTCCTAGCAACAAGACAGGTTAGATCTCCTGGATCTGTGGGGAGCAACCGAGGACGCTGAGTTGAAATGGACACCCCTGGGGATGGGTCCTAACGTGCTTTTGTGTCTATGGAGACCTTGGAATGAAGCGGTGGCACTGGGGCCCTAAAGGGTTCTCCTAAACAGAGGCTTTGACATAGCTCCAACGTGCAAGTTTCCCATGTGTAGATGAGATGTTTTCTGATGGGTGAGTCAAGAAACAGCTATATGCTGCTTTTGAAATCCAGGCCTCTGAGGAGAGATGCCTGGAAACCAAAGCAAAGGATCTGATTAGTGCATAGGGCCTGTACTTTCCTTTTTACCTCTGGGGACATCTGTCTATGGGTCTGAGTGCAGGTAGGTGCTCAGTTGGGCTCAGATTGCCCCTGTTTTTCCTGGGAAGCCACCACTATTGAGATGGATCAGAGACTTTGGAGGTTTATCCTATTAGAAGGGTTGTGGCCATTGGAATGGGCACACACAATTCCCATGGAGAGGGCAAGTACAGTCCTCAGGTTTGGCTCCAGGGGCCTGAGCCTGTAGGTTGTGTAGGCCAGGGCTGTTTGGACAGTTGTCTGAAAACACAAACTCGGCTTATGTTTCGGGTCATAGGTATGGCAGGACTGATCTACAGACCATGAGGAGAACTCTTCGGGATTTGAAAGAAGGGCGAGTGTGAGGCTCCTGCTCAAGTTTTTGTCTCTGGATATCGTGTCACTCATGGTCGTGGAATTTCTGGGTGACTTCATGGGAAATGGACGAGTCTTACTCTCTGGTGGTTTGGCCCCTTCCAAAGAGTTTGGGGTCATTCCGTGGGCTGGAAGAAGTCCGTTTTCTTTTTTTATTGTTGTTTTTTTCTTTTTTAACCTCAGGTGTCCCATCAAATGAGGGATTCTAGAGTAGAGCCCTGGGTTGGGGCGACTGGACCATCAGAAATCTGGTTAAAAATTGGGGCCTAGGGACATGTCAAGCCCATTATGACATCTAATGGTCCAGCCACTGAGAGGACTTACTAGAGGACAGGACTCATGATGAGGGTCACAATGCGTGTGTATGCCCTCGTCGCACTCAAGAATGGGCGGGCCTCAGGGTGAATGCTGGTTTCTCCTACACTGAACGTTGGACAACGTGCCAACCACAAGGGTTCTTGCCATGGGTAAGGAGGAGTTCTGATTTCTGCATCACACTCACCCCTGGGCAGTGATTGGAGATAAGGTCTCGGTTCTGAAGCCTGAAAACTGAGGTAGGGAAGAGATGATGACCTCAGGCCATGGCGGATTTTATGTGCTCAGTCTGCGGTCAGCTTTCTGGGTGTTGGTCAGGAGGTCCGGGCTCAGGTTGTGTTCGACAGTGCATTAGTGCCCAGGTTAGACTATATTATTTGGGTAAAGTCGAGTGCTGTGTAGGTTTACCCTCATTTAAGGTGCCTGGGCAGCTCATGAGACAATAATTTTTTTTCTAGAGGGCAGGCAGAGTGCTGCATTGTGGGTCCGGAATTGCCAAACTTGAGGGCTTCGGGGCCAGGAGTGTGAGGACGAAAGTCTGAGAAGACAAGCTAGACTTGGGTTTCAGGGCGAGGGCACGTCAGGTACCCCCTGCAGATCTGAACCAATATCTCATGCATCTGAAGTCAGGGCGAGGATCAGACGTTGGCTCAGGTTGGAGTTTCTGAGCATGACGGCCGCTTCATGAAGTGAGCAGAATCTCGAGGCCATTGAGGTTTTCCCACGTTGGGAGTTGTGGGATGCCCCCTTCAATGATTCCTTCTGCGGGACAATTGAGACCTGTTGGACAGCTTCAGGACATCCCATATGGAATGACTCCAGAGCACCGTTCGCGGATGGATGCCTGGGAAGCCCGCCTCGCATTCCAATTGTCTCCTAGCAACAAGACAGTTTTGATCTGATGGCTCTGCGGGAGCAACGGGGGTGGCTGAGTTGAAATGGACTTTCCTGAGGAAGGGTCCTATTTTGTTTTTGTGTCCATGAGGGCCTTGGAATGGGGCGGTGGCTCCGGCACCATGAAGTACTCTCCTAAGCTTTGGACATGGCTCCCATGCACCGGTTTCCTTGTTGAGACGAGATGAGTTCTGATGGGTGCCTCAGGAAAACCCCTATGCTCGTATTGGAATCAGGCTTTTGAGGACACATGCCTATAACCCAAAGCAATGGATCCTATTATGGCCTAGGGTCCTGTCTGGTTCAATCTTCTTCTCTGGGGCATGCATCTATGGTATGAGTGGAGGTCGATTATCAGCTGGTGTCAGACAGCCCTTGTTTGTTCCGGGCGACCTACACTATTGGGATGGCCTCAGGGAATTTGGAGGTTTCTCCTAATTTGTACGATTTTGGACCATGGAATGGGCAGAATTCCCATGGATTGGTAGGCACAGTCCTAATGTGTGGCTCCAGGCGCCCAGCCTGGAGAGTGTGTGGCCCAAGACTTTGAGGACAGAAGTCTGAAAACACAAACTCAGCTCTGGTTTGGGGACGTAGGTATGGCAGGCCCGATCTACAAACCATGAGAAGAACTCTTCAGGATATGAAGAAAGTGCGAGTCTGAGGCGCTTGCTCAGGCTTTTTTCTCTGGATTTTGTATCAGCGATGGCCGTGGAATGTCGGGGAGGCCTCATGGGCCATGGACGAATCTTCCTCTCTGAGGATTTGGCCCGATTCCCAATTGCTTTTCGTCAATCTGTGGGATGGGAGGACTCATTTCAGTTTTTTTGCCTCAGGTGTCCCAACAAAAGAGGAATTCCAAAGCCAAGCCGTGGGGAAGACTGAAGGGACAACCCAAACTATGTTTAAAAATTGGGGCCTAGGGGCATGGCAAGCCCAATATTCTATCTCTTCATCCAGCCACTGAGTGGCCTTACTTGAGGACTGGGCTCAGCCTGAGCATCACAATGTGTGTTTGTGACCAATGTGGCCCGCGAGAATGGGCGGGGCCTCCTGGGCCACACTGGTTTCAACTACACTGAACGTTGGACAACATGCCAACCACAAGGTTTCTTGCCATGGGGAAGGAGTTCTGATTTCTGCATCACCTTCAACCCTGGGCAGTGATTGGAGATAAGGTCTAGGTTCTGAAACCTGAAAACCGAGGTTGGGAAGAGATGACGGCCTAAGGCCATGGCGGCTCGATGTGCTCAGTGTGCGGCCAGCTGTCTGGGATGGGCCAGGGGGTCCAGGCTCAGGCTGTGTCAGAAAGGGCATTAGTGCCCTGGTCAGCCTATGTATTTGGGGTACAGCCAAGGTCGGTACAGGTTGATCCTCATTTGGGGTTACTGGGTAGCCCCAGAGGACAATGTTTTTCTTCTGGAGGGCCGGCAGAGTGCTGCATTGTAGTTCTGGATTGCCAAACTGGAGGGCTTGTGGGCCAGTAGTCTGACGACAAAAGTCTGAGAACACAAGCTAGGATTAGGTTTCTGGGTGAGGCCATGGCAGGCACAATCTACAGACCTGAATTGAGATCTCGTGCATCTGAAGTCAGGGCGAGGATCAGACGATCGCTCAGGTTGGAGTTTCTGACCCTGTTGTCCCCTTCATGAATGGGGGGGGCATCACGAGGCCATGGGTGTTTTCCCACGATGGGAGTTTTGAGAAGCTCCAAACTGCAGAGAGTCTTCCGCAGGACAATTGAGACCAGTTGTTTGGCTCCTGGCCAATGATTCTGAGCAGGGTTCTAAGGATGGATGGCTGGGTAGCCCACCTCGCATTCCAATTGTCTCCTAGCAACAAGACAGGTTAGATCTCCTGGATCTGTGGGGAGCAACCGAGGACGCTGAGTTGAAATGGACACCCCTGGGGATGGGTCCTAACGTGCTTTTGTGTCTATGGAGACCTTGGAATGAAGCGGTGGCACTGGGGCCCTAAAGGGTTCTCCTAAACAGAGGCTTTGACATAGCTCCAACGTGCAAGTTTCCCATGTGTAGATGAGATGTTTTCTGATGGGTGAGTCAAGAAACAGCTATATGCTGCTTTTGAAATCCAGGCCTCTGAGGAGAGATGCCTGGAAACCAAAGCAAAGGATCTGATTAGTGCATAGGGCCTGTACTTTCCTTTTTACCTCTGGGGACATCTGTCTATGGGTCTGAGTGCAGGTAGGTGCTCAGTTGGGCTCAGATTGCCCCTGTTTTTCCTGGGAAGCCACCACTATTGAGATGGATCAGAGACTTTGGAGGTTTATCCTATTAGAAGGGTTGTGGCCATTGGAATGGGCACACACAATTCCCATGGAGAGGGCAAGTACAGTCCTCAGGTTTGGCTCCAGGGGCCTGAGCCTGTAGGTTGTGTAGGCCAGGGCTGTTTGGACAGTTGTCTGAAAACACAAACTCGGCTTATGTTTCGGGTCATAGGTATGGCAGGACTGATCTACAGACCATGAGGAGAACTCTTCGGGATTTGAAAGAAGGGCGAGTGTGAGGCTCCTGCTCAAGTTTTTGTCTCTGGATATCGTGTCACTCATGGTCGTGGAATTTCTGGGTGACTTCATGGGAAATGGACGAGTCTTACTCTCTGGTGGTTTGGCCCCTTCCAAAGAGTTTGGGGTCATTCCGTGGGCTGGAAGAAGTCCGTTTTCTTTTTTTATTGTTGTTTTTTTCTTTTTTAACCTCAGGTGTCCCATCAAATGAGGGATTCTAGAGTAGAGCCCTGGGTTGGGGCGACTGGACCATCAGAAATCTGGTTAAAAATTGGGGCCTAGGGACATGTCAAGCCCATTATGACATCTAATGGTCCAGCCACTGAGAGGACTTACTAGAGGACAGGACTCATGATGAGGGTCACAATGCGTGTGTATGCCCTCGTCGCACTCAAGAATGGGCGGGCCTCAGGGTGAATGCTGGTTTCTCCTACACTGAACGTTGGACAACGTGCCAACCACAAGGGTTCTTGCCATAGGTAAGGAGGAGTTCTGATTTCTGCATCACACTCACCCCTGGGCAGTGATTGGAGATAAGGTCTCGGTTCTGAAGCCTGAAAACTGAGGTAGGGAAGAGATGATGACCTCAGGCCATGGCGGATTTTATGTGCTCAGTGTGCGGTCAGCTTTCTGGGTGTTGGTCAGGAGGTCCGGGCTCAGGTTGTGTTCGACAGTGCATTAGTGCCCAGGTTAGACTATATTATTTGGGTAAAGTCGAGTGCTGTGTAGGTTTACCCTCATTTAAGGTGCCTGGGCAGCTCATGAGACAATAATTTTTTTTTCTAGAGGGCAGGCAGAGTGCTGCATTGTGGGTCCGGAATTGCCAAACTTGAGGGCTTCGGGGCCAGGAGTGTGAGGACGAAAGTCTGAGAAGACAAGCTAGACTTGGGTTTCAGGGCGAGGGCACGTCAGGTACCCCCTGCAGATCTGAACCAATATCTCATGCATCTGAAGTCAGGGCGAGGATCAGACGTTGGCTCAGGTTGGAGTTTCTGAGCATGACGGCCGCTTCATGAAGTGAGCAGAATCTCGAGGCCATTGAGGTTTTCCCACGTTGGGAGTTGTGGGATGCCCCCTTCAATGATTCCTTCTGCGGGACAATTGAGACCTGTTGGACAGCTCCAGGACATCCCATATGGAATGACTCCAGAGCACCGTTCGCGGATGGATGCCTGGGAAGCCCGCCTCGCATTCCAATTGTCTCCTAGCAACAAGACAGTTTAGATCTGATGGCTCTGCGGAGCAACCGGTGCGGCTGAGTTGAAATGGACTTTCGTGAGGATGGGTCCTAATGTGTTTTTGTGTCCATGAGGGCCTTGGAATGGGGCGGTGGCACCGGGATCCTGAAGTACTCTGCTAAGCTTTGGACATGGCTCCCATGCACAGGTTTCCTTGTGGAGACGACATGAGTTCTGATGGGAGCCTCAGGAAAACCCCTATGCTCGTATTGGAATCAGGCTTTTGAGGACATATGCCTGTAACCCAAAGCAATGGATCCTATAATGGCCTAGGGTCCTGTCTGGTTCAATCTTCTTCTCTGGGGCATGCATCTATGGTATGAGTGGAGGTCGATTATCAGCTGGTGTCAGACAGCCCTTGTTTGTTCCGGGCGACCTACACTATTGGGATGGCCTCAGGGAATTTGGAGGTTTCTCCTAATTTGTACGATTTTGGACCATGGAATGGGCAGAATTCCCATGGATTGGTAGGCACAGTCCTAATGTGTGGCTCCAGGCGCCCAGCCTGGAGAGTGTGTGGCCCAAGACTTTGAGGACAGAAGTCTGAAAACACAAACTCAGCTCTGGTTTGGGGACGTAGGTATGGCAGGCCCGATCTACAAACCATGAGAAGAACTCTTCAGGATATGAAGAAAGTGCGAGTCTGAGGCGCTTGCTCAGGCTTTTTTCTCTGGATTTTGTATCAGCGATGGCCGTGGAATGTCGGGGAGGCCTCATGGGCCATGGACGAATCTTCCTCTCTGAGGATTTGGCCCGATTCCCAATTGCTTTTCGTCAATCTGTGGGATGGGAGGACTCATTTCAGTTTTTTTGCCTCAGGTGTCCCAACAAAAGAGGAATTCCAAAGCCAAGCCGTGGGGAAGACTGAAGGGACAACCCGAACTATGTTTAAAAATTGGGGCCTAGGGGCATGGCAAGCCCAATATTCTATCTCTTCATCCAGCCACTGAGTGGCCTTACTTGAGGACTGGGCTCAGCCTGAGCATCACAATGTGTGTTTGTGACCAATGTGGCCCGCGAGAATGGGCGGGGCCTCCTGGGCCACACTGGTTTCAACTACACTGAACGTTGGACAACATGCCAACCACAAGGTTTCTTGCCATGGGGAAGGAGTTCTGATTTCTGCATCACCTTCAACCTTGGGCAGTGATTGGAGATAAGGTCTAGGTTCTGAAACCTGGAAACCGTGGTTGGGAAGAGATGACGACCTAAGGCCACGGAGGCTCGATGTGCTCAGTGTGCGGCCAGCTGTCTGGGACGGGCCAGGGAGTCCAGGCTCAGGCTGTGTCAGAAAGGGCATTAGTGCCCTGGTCAGCCAAGGTCGGTGCAGGTTGATCCTCATTTGGGGTTACTTGTTAGCCCCAGCGGACAATGTTTTTCTTCTGGAGGGCCGGCAGAGTGCTGCATTGTATTTCTGGATTGCCAAAGTGGAGTGCTTGTGGGCCAGTAGTCTGACGACAAAAGTCTGAGAACACAAGCTAGGCTTAGGTTTCTGGGTGAGGCCATGGCAGGCACAATCTACAGACCTGAATTGAGATCTCGTGCATCTGAAGTCAGGGCGAGGATCAGACGATCGCTCAGGTTGGAGTTTCTGTCCCTGATGGCCCCTTCATGAATGGGTGGCATCACGAGGCCATGGGTGTTTTCCCACGATGGGAGTTGTGAGAAGCTCCAAACTGCAGAGAGTCTTCTGCAGGACAATTGATACCTGTCGTTTGGCTCCAGGCCAATGATTCTGAGCAGGGTTCTAAGGATGGATGGCTGGGTAGTCCTCCTCGCATTCCAATTGTCTCCTAGCAACAAGACAGGTTAGATCTCCTGGATCTGTGGGGAGCAACCGAGGACGCTGTGTTGAAATGGACACCCCTGGGGATGGGTCCTAACGTGCTTTTGTGTCTATGGAGACCTTGGAATGAAACGGTGGCACTGGGGCCCAAAAGGGTTCTCCTAAACAGAGGCTTTGAAACAGCTCCAACGTGCAAGTTTCCCATGTGTAGATGAGATGTTTTCTGATGTGTGGGTCAAGAAACAGCTATATGCTGCTTTTGAAATCCAGGCCTCTGAGGAGAGATGCCTGGAAACCAAAGCAATGGATCTGATTAGTGCCTAGGGGCCTGTTCTTTCCTTTTTACCTGTGGGGACATCTGTCTCTGGGTCTGAGTGCAGGTAGATGCTCAGTTGGGCTCAGATTGCCCCTGTTTTTCCTGGGAAGTCACCACTATTGAGATGGATCAGGGACTTTCGAGGTTTATCCTATTAGAAGGGTTGTGGCCATTGGAATGGGCACACACAATTCCCTTGGTGAGGGCAAGTACAGTCCTCAGGTTTGGCTCCAGGGGCCTGAGCCTGTAGGTTGTGTAGGCCTGGGCTGTTTGGACAGTTTTCTGAAAACACACACCCTCCAGTCTAGGGCCCCTGGAGCCACACTCAGGATTGTTCCTGCCCTCTCAAAGGGAATTCTTCATATTCCATTGGCCACAACCATATAAATCAGGAGAAATCTCCAATGTCCCTGGGACCATACCAATATTGTAGGCCGCTTGGAACAAACAGGGGTGATCTGACACTAGCTGAGCAACTAGCTCCACACCAACTCGGAGACCGATGTCCCCAGAGAAGAACATTGAACTGGACAGGCCCCTAGGCCCTAATCAGATCCATTGCTTTGGTTTCCAGGCATCTCTTCTCAGAGGCCTGGTTTCCAATACCAGCCTATGGGGTTTCCAGAGGCCCCTTCAGAGCAAGTCTTGTCTGCACATTGGAAACTTGCTCGTGGAGCTATGTCAGAACCTCAGAGGCCTTTTTTTCAATACCACCATATGGGGGTTTCCTGAGTCATCAGTCAGAACAAATGTCTTCTCCACATGGGAAATGTGCTCTTTCAAGCTGTGTCAAAACCCCCCGGCTAGGAAAATCCTTCAGGGCCCCGGTGCCACCACCTCATTCCAAGGTCTCCATGGACACAATCCCACATTAGGACCCATCTGCAGGAGAGTCTATTTCAACTCAGTGCCCTTGGGTGCTCCCCTAGAGCCAGCAGATCGAACCTATCTTGTCACTAGGAGAAATTTGAATGTGAGGCGGGCTGGCTGGGCATCCATCTGTAGAAAACTACTCTGAAGTAATTCCATATGGGACCTCCTGGAGCCATCCAACAGGTCACAGCTGTCCTGCAGAAGGAATCCTTGCGCTTTGGAGCACCTCACAACTCCCATCATGGGAAAAGCTCTGTGGCCTCGTGGTGCACCGTCCCCTTCATGAAAGAGCCATCTTGGACAGAAACTCCAACCTGAGCCAACGTCTAATCCTCGCCCTGACTTCAGATGCACGAAATCTTGATTCAACTCTGCAGAGTGTGCCTGCCGAAACCCCGCCCCGAAGCAAAACCTAGCTATTGTTCTCAGACTTCGTCCTCACACTCCGAGCAAACCAGCCCTCCAGTTAGGGAATTCTGGAGAGACACAATGCAGCACTCTGACTGCCCTCCAGAAGAGAAACGTTGTCCTATGGGGCTAACCAGAAACACCAAATGAGGATCAACCTGCATGCCACTTGATTCTACCCCAATTATACATTTTCGCTTCAGCGTTAATGCCCTGTCTTGCACAGCCTGAGGTCTGAATTCCCAACCGACACCCAGACAGCTGGCTGTACACTGAGCACATCAGACCCGCCATGGCTTTAGGTCATCATCTCTTCCCAACCTTGGTTTTCAGGCTTCAGAACCTAGACCTTATATATACTCACTACCCAGGGGTGAACGTGATGCAGAAATGAAACTCCTTCTTCCTCAAGGCAAGAAACCTTGTGGTTGGCATGTTTTCCAACGTTCAGTGTAGGAGAATCCAGTGTAGCCCATGAGTCCCCGCCCATGCTTGAGAACCGCAATGGGCACAAACACATTGGGACCCTCAGTGTGAGCCCTGTCCTCAAGTAAAGCCTCTCAGGGGCTGGACCAAGAACCCGCATTGCCATCCCTAGTACCCCAATATTAATGAGAGGTTGAGAGGTCTAGTCACCCCTATTCAGGTCTCTGCTCTGGAACCCCTGAGGAAAAAAATATCAAAGGGTCTCCTCCATCCCCTGAATGAGCCCCAAAATTTGGGATCTGACCAAATCTTAAAAGAGAAAGAATCATCCATGGCCAAAGAGGCCATCCCGTCATTCCATGGCCACCATTGACACAAAATCTAGAGACAAAAGCCTGGAGATATGCCTCACACTTGCCCTTTGTTCATAGCCTGAAAAATTCTCCTCATGGTCTATAGATCAGGCCTGTCATACCTACGTCCCCAAACCTAAGCTGAGTTTGGGTTTTCAGATTTCTGTCCCCACTGTCCTGGCCCACACACCCTCCAGGCTGGGGCCCCTGGAGCCATGCCTCAAGACTGTGCCTGCCTTCTCCAAGCAAATTCTGCCCATTCCATTGGCCACAACCCTAAAGAATAGGAGAACACTCCAACGTCCCTGAGGCCATCCCAATAGTGTTGGCCACTCAGGGCAAACAGGGTGATCTGTCCCAAGATGAGCAACTACCTCAACTCAGACCCATAGACAGATAGCCCCAGAGAAGAAGATTGAACCGGACAGGCACCTAGGCCCTAATCAGATCCATTGCTTTTGATTCCAGGCATCTCTCCTCAGAGGCCTGGTTTCCAATACCAGCATATGTGTTCTTCTGGAGGTACCAGTCTGAACAAATCTCATTTCCACATGGGAAACATGCATTTTGGAGCTGTGTCACAACCTCCAGTTAAGGGAAACCTTCAGGTCCCAGCAGCCAACACCCCATTCCAAGGTCTCCATGGACACAAACCCACATTATGACCCATCCGCAGGCGAGTCCATTTCAACACATCCCCTTTGGTTGCTCCCCAAAAGAAGCAGATCGAACCTGCCTTGTCACTAGGAGACAATAGGAATGTGAGGCGGGCACTCCAGGAATCCATCCTTAGAACTCTGCACTGCCGTGGTTCCTCATGGGACTTCCTGGAGCAATCTGACCGGTCTCGACTGTCGCGTAGAAGGAATCCTTGCCGATTGGAGCAACATACAATGCCAATAGTGGGAAAGTCTCCATAGCCCCATGATACCCCCCACCATCATGAAGGGGCCATCCTGAACAGAAACTTCAACCTGAGCCTACGTCTGATCCTCGCCCTGACATCAGATGCATGAGATTTAGATTTAGCTCTACAGAGTGTGCCTGCCATGATCTTGACCCAAAACCTAAGCCTAGCTTGTGTTCTCACACTTCCTTCCTCACAATTCTGGCCCACAAGCCCTCCAGTGTGAGAATTCCGTCGCCACAATGCAGCACTCTTTCTTCCCTCCAGAAGAAAAACGTTGGCCCTGGGGCTACCCAGAAACGCCAAATGAGGATCAACCTGCATGCCACTCAACTTTACTTCAATTATACAGTCTAAGCGTGGCACTAATGCCCTGTCTGACACAGCCTGAGCCTGGACCTCCTGGATGACACCCAGAAAGGTGGTGTCACACCTAAGGACTGTGCCAGTGCTCTCCAAGGGAACTCTGCCCGTTTCATTTGCCACAACCTTACAGATTAGGAGAAACCTCCAATTCCCAAGACCAGCCCAATAGTGTTGGCCTCCCCCAACAAACATGGGTGATCTGACACAAGCTGAGCAGTGACCTCCATTCTGAATCTTAGACAGAGACACTCAGAGGAGAATATTGAAAAGGACAGGCCCCTAGACCGTAATCAGATCCATTGCTTTGGATTCCAGGCATTGTTCCCCAGATGCTTGGTTTCCAATACCAGGTTGAGGGGGTTTCAGAACAAATCTCGTCTCTACATGGGAAACTTGCTCTTTGGACCTGCATCAAAACCTCAGGTTAGGAGAATTCTTCAGGGCAACAGAGCCATTGCCCCATTCCAAGGGATCCATGGACACAAATCCACATCGACTGATCCTCATGAGATTCCATTTCAATTCAGCCCCCTCGGTTGTTCCCCCAGTGACAGCAGATCAAATCCTCCTTTTCACTAGAACACAACTGGAATGCAAGTTGGACTGCCCAGGCATCCATCATTAGAACTGTGCTTTGGAGCATTTCTTATAGGACGTCCTTGATCCATCCAAAAAGTCGTGACTGTCCCGCTGACGGAATCCTTGTGGTTTGGAGCATCACACACTCACAAAGTTGGAAATCTTCCATGGTTTCCTGATGCCCCCCCCAACTTCATGAAGGGGACATCATGTACAGAAACTCCAACCTAAGCCAACATCTGATCCTCGCCCTGACTTCAGATGCACGAGATCTCATTTCAGGTCTGTAGAATGTGCCTGCCATGTCACCGCTGCGAATTCAAAGCTGAACTTGTGTTCTCAGACTTCTGTCCTAAAATACCTGGCCCACAAGCCCTGAAGTTGGCAATTCTGGAGCCAGAATGCAGCACTCTGCCTGCCCTCCAGAAGAGAATTTTTGCCCTATGGGGCCAACCAGAAACCCCAAATGAGGACCAACCTTCACATCACTCGACTGTACCCCAATTATACAGTCTAGCCTGGGGACAATGCCCTGCCTGACACAGCCTGAGCCCAGGCCTCATGATGGACACAGACATCTGGCCGCACACTAAGTGCATCGGGCCCACCATGGCCTTAGGTCGTCATCTCTTACCAACCTCGGTTTTCAGGCTTCAGAATCTAGACCTTATCTCTACTCACTGCCATGCCGTGTACGTGATGCAGAAATCAGAACTCCTCCTTCCCCATGACCAGAAACCCTGTGGTTGGCATGTTGTCCAACGTGCAGTGTAGGAGAAACCAGCATGGCCCATGAGGCCTCAGACATGCTTGAGGGCTGCGATGGGCACAAACACACATTAGGATCCTAAGCATGATCCCTGGCCTCAAGTAAAGCCTCTCCGGGGATGGACCAAGAGCCCACATATGGAGATTACCATGCCCCTACTCCCCAAGCCTTAACCAGTGCTTGAGAAGTCTAGTCACCCCTACTCAGATCTCTTCTCTAGAATCCCTCCTTGGTGGGACACATGAGGTTAAAAAAAAATAGAGAAAGGACTCCTACCGTCCAAAGAATGACCGCAAACACTTGGAATTGGGCCAAATTCACAGAGAGAAATACTCGTCCATGGCTGATGAGGCCATCCTGACATTCCACGGCCACCATTGACACAAAATCCGGAGACAAAAGCCTGAAAAAGCGCCACACACTCGCCCTTTGTTCAAAGCCTGAAAAATTCTCACGGTCTGTAGATCGGGCCTGCCATACCTATGTCCCCAAACCTAAGCCACGTTTGTGTTTTCAGACTTCTGTCTCCATTGTCCTGGCCCACACACCCTCAAGGCTTGGCCCCATGGAGCCACACCTCAGGACTGTGCCTGCCCTCTCCATGGGAATTCTGCTCATTCCTTTGGCACAACCTGACAGATTAGGAGAAACATCCGAAGTCCCTGAGGCCACCCCAATATTGTAGGATGTCCGGGACAAACAGGGACCATCTGCCACAAGCTGAGCCACTACCTCCAATCAGACCTGTAGATAGATATCCATAGAAAAGAAGATTGAACAGGACAGGCACCTAGGCCCTAAACAGATCCATTGCTTTTGTTTTCACGTATCTCTCCTCAGAGGCCTGGATTCCAATACCAGCACATGGGGGTTTCTGGAGCTACCAATCAGAACAAATCGCATGCCACATGGGAATCATGCTATATGGAACTGTGTCAAAACCTCCAGTTAGGAGAAAATTTCACGTCACTGGAGCCACCGCCCCATTCCAATGTCTCAATGGACACAATCCCACATTATGACCCATCCTCAGGAGAGTCCATTTCAACTCAAACCTGGCGGTTGCTCACCCAGTGCCAGCAGATCAAACCTGCTTTGTCACTAGGAGACAATTGGAATGCGAGTTCGTTGCCCAGGTATCCGTTGTTAGAACTCTGCTCAGGAGAAATTCCTAATGGGGTGTCCTTGATCCATTCAACAGGTCTCAACTGTCCTGCAGAAGGAATCCTTGTGGTTTGCAGCATCACACACTCGCACCGTGGGAAAACCTCCATGGCCTCGTGATGCCTCCACCTTCAGGTAGAGGACATCATGGACAGAAACTCCCGTCTGATCCTCGCCCTGACTTCAGATGCATGAGATCTCAATTCAGCTCTGCAGAGTGTGCCTGCCTTTCCCTCGCTCCAAAACCTAAGCCAGCTCACGTTCTCAGACTTCCGTCCTCACACTCCTGGCACACAAGCCTTCCACTTCGGGAATTCTGGAGACAAAATGCAGCACTCTGCCTGCCCTCCAGAAGAGAGACTTTGCCCTAGGGGTCTACCCAGAAACATCAAATGAGGATCAACCTGCAATTCTCTAGACTGTACCCCAATTATACAGTCTAGCCTGGGCACTAATGCCCTGTCTGACACAGCCTGACCCCAGACCTCGTGACCGACACCCAGACACCTGGCCTCACACTGAACACATCGAACATGCCATGGCCTTAGGTCATCATCTGTTCCCAACCTTGGTCTTCAGGCTTCAGAACCTAGACATTATCTCCACTCACAACTAAGTGACGTACGTGATGCAGAAATCAGAACTTCACCTTCCCCATGACCAGAAACCTTGTGGTTGGCATGTTGTCCAACGTTCAGTATATGAGAACCCAGCATGGCCCATGAGGCCTCAGACATGCTTGAGGGCTGCGATGGGCACAAACACACATTAGGACCCTAAGCATGAACCCTGGCCTCAAGTAAAGCCTTTCCGGGGCTGGACCAAGAGCCTGCATATGGGACTTGCCATGCCCCTACTCCACCAATCCTAGCCAGAGCTTGAGAAGTCTAGTCAACCTTATTCAGAGCTCTTTTCTGGAATCCCTCTTTGGTGGGACACATAAGGTAAAAAAAAAAAAAAAAAAAAAAAAAAAAAAAAAAAAAAAAAACAAGATAAAGAAAAAAAAAAAGTAAGGACTCCTACCATCCAAAGAATGACCCCAAACACTTGGAATTTGGCCAAATCCACAGAGAGAAATACTCGTCCATGGTCGATGAGGCCAGCCTGACATTCCACGGCCACCATTGACACAAAATCCGGAGACAAAAACCTGAAAAAGCGCCACACACTTGCCCTTTGTTCAGAGCCCCCAAAATTCTCAAGGTCTGTAGATCGGGCCTGCCATACCTATGTCCCCAAACCTAAGCCGAGTTTGTGTTTTCAGACTTCTGTCTCCATTGTCCTCACCCACACACCCTAAAGGCTGGGCCACATGGAGCCACACCTCAGGACTGTGCCTGCTCTCTCCAAGGGAATTCTGCTCATTCATTTGGCACAACCTGACAGATTAGGAGAATCATCCAAAATCTCTGAGGCCATCCCAATAGTGTAGAATGTCCTGGACATACAGGGACCCTCTGGCACAAGCTGAGCCACTACCTCCAATCAGAACCTTAGACAGATATCCATAGAAAAGAATATTGAACAAGACAGGCACCTAGGCCCTAATTGGATCCATTGCTTTTGTTTTCAGGCATCTCTCCTCAGAGGCCTGGATTCCAATACCAGCATAAGGGAGTTTCCAGAGCTACCTATCAGAAAAAATCTCGTCTCCACATGGGAATCTTGCTCTATGGAGCTGTGTCATAACCTCCAGTTAGGAGAAAACTTCAGGTCACTGGAGCCACTGCCCCATTTGAATATCTCCATGGACACAATCCCAAATTATGACCCATCCTCAGGAGAGTCCATTTCAACTAAACCCCCTCGGTTGCTACCCCAGAGCCAGCAGATTGAACCTGCCTTGTCGCTAGGAGACAATTGAAATGCGAGTTGGGCTCTTCAGGCATCCATCCTTAGAACCCTGCTCTTGTGTCGTTCCTTATGGGACATCCTTGAGCCATCCAACAGGTCTCGACTGTCCCACAGGAGTCCTTGTGCATGGACCACCTAACAACTCATATCATGGAAAGCTTCCAAGGTTACATGATGCCCCCAATCATCATGAAGGCAGATCATGGAAAGAAACTCCAACCTGAGCCAACAGCTGATCTTCGCCTTGACTTCAGATGCACGAGATCTTGATTCAGCTCTTCAGAGTGTACCTGCTGTGCCCTCACCCCAAAACCTAAGCGTAGCTAGTGTTCTCCGACTTCCGTCCTCACTCTCCTGGACCACACGCCCTCTATTTTGGGATTTCCGATGACACAGTGCTGCACTCTGCCTGCCCTCTAGAAGAAAAATATTGCCCTATGGGTCTACCCAGAAACCTCAAATGAGGATAAACCTGCACGTCACTCAACTGTACACCAATTATATAGTCTAGCCTGTGCACTAATGCCCTGTCTGACATAACCTGAGGCCTGAATTCCCAACCGACACCCAGACAGCTTGCAGTACACTGAGAACATCAGAACCGCCATGGCCTTAGGTCGCCATCTCTTTCCAACTTCGGTTTTCAGGCTACAGAATCCTAGACCTTATCTCTACTCACTTCCCATGGGTGAACGTGATGCAGAAATCAGAACTCCTCCTTCCCTCTCGCCAGAATCTTGTGGTTGGCATCTTGTCCAACGTTCAGTGGAGGACCCCTGTAGGGCCTACAGGGGTAGTAGTAGGGCCCCTGAGGGTAGTGTAGGGTCCCTGAGGCCCTGCCTATGCTTAAGAGCTGCGGTGGGCTCAAACACACATTGGGACCCTCAGTTTGAGCCCTGTCCTCAAGTAAAGCCTCTCAGTGGCTGGACCATGAGCCCGCATATGGGGCCTGCCATGCCCCAAGTCACCCAGTCTTAACCAGAGGTAGAGACATCTAGTCACCCCTACTCAGGGCTCTGCTCTGGAATCCCTCTTTGGTGGGACATTTGAGGTAAATAAACACAGAAAGGACTCCTCCCACTCACAGAATGACCCCAATCACTTGGGATTGGGCCATCCCAAGTGATTGGGGTCCAGAGAGAAAGACTCGTCCATGGCCCATGAGGCCAGCCCGACATTCCACGGCCACTATTGACACAAAATCCAGAGACATAAGCTTCAGCAAGCGTTCACACTCACCCTTAGGTCATAGCCCAAAAAATTCTCCTCATAGTCTGTAGATTGGGCCTGCCATACCTACGTCCCCAAACCTAAGCCGAGTTTGTGTTTTCAGACTTCTATCCTGACATCCCTGTCCCACACACCCTCCAGACTGAGGCCCCTGGAGCCACACCTCAGGACTGTGCCTGCCCTCTCCAAGGAAATTCTTCCCATTCCATTGGCCACAACCCTACAGATAAGGAGAAACCTCCAAAGTCCCAGAGGCCATTCCAATAGTGTAGGCCACCCAGGACAAAGAGGGGCGATCTCTCACAAGCTGAGCAACGACGACAACTCACCCGTAGACAGATAACCCAAGAGAAGAAGATTAAACTGGACTGGCCCCTAGAATGTAATTGGTTCCATTGCTTTTTTTTCTAAGCATCTCTCCTCAGAGGCCTGTTTTCCAATACCAGCATATGGGGGATTCCAGAGATACCAATCAGAACAAATCTTGTCTTCACATGGGAAACTTATCCTTTGGAGCTCTGTAAAAGCCTCCAGTTAGGAGAAACCTTCAGGTAGCCGGAGCAACCGCCCTATTCCAAGGTCTCCATGGACACATACCCGCATTATGACCATTCGGCAGGAGAGTACATTTCAACTCAGCCCCGTCGATGACTCCCCCAGAGGCAGAATATCAAACCTGCCTTGTCGCTAGGAGACAACTGGAATGCAAAGCAGACTCTCTAGGCATCCATCCATGGAATCCTGCTCTGGCGCCGTTCCATATGGGATGTCCTGGAGCCTTCCAACAGGTCTTGACTGTCCCACAGAAGGAATCCTTGCAGATTGGAGCATCTCACAACTCCTATCGTGGGAAAACCTACATGGCCTCATGAGATGCTCCCCTTTATAAAGGGGCCATCATGGACAGAAACTCCAACCTGAGCCAACTTCTGATGCATTGCTTTGGTTTCTAGGTATCTCTCCTCAGAGGCCTGGTTTCCAATATCAGAATATGGGGGTTTCCTAAGGAAACAATCAGAACAGATCTCATCTCCACATGGGAAACTTGCTCTTTGGAGCTGTGTCAATACCTCAGGTTAGGAGGATCCTTCAGGGCGCTGGCACCATGGCCCAATCCCAAGGTCTCCAAGGACACAAACTTACATTATGAACCATTCTCAGGAGAGTCCATTTCAAATCAGCCCCCTCGGCTGCTCACCCAGAGCCAGCAGATCAAACCTTCCTTGTCACTCGGAGACAGTTAGAATGGGAGGCGGGCTGCCCAGGCATCCATCCTTAGAACCCTGCTCTGGAGAACTTCTTTATGGGACGTCTTGAATCCAACCAACCTGTCTTGACTGTCTCGCAGAATGAATCCTTGTGGTTTGAAGCATCACACAATAACACTGTGAGAAAACCTCCATTTCCTCATGATGCACCACACCTTCATAAATGGGCCATCATGGACAGAAACTCCATCCTAATCCAAAGTCTGATCCTCGCCCTGAATTCAGAAGCATGAGATCTCGATTCAGCACTTGAGAGTGTGCCTGCTGGGCCCTCGCCTTGAAACCTAAGCCTATCTTGTGTTCTCAGACTTCCGTCCTCAGAATCCTGGCCAACCCCTCCAGTTTGGAAATTCTGGAGACACAATGCAGCACTCTGCCTGGCCTCCAGAAGAAAAATGTTGCCCTATAGGGCTAACCGGAAACGCCAAATGAGTAACAACCTGCATGCCACTCGACCATACCCCAATTATACAGTCTAGCCTGTGCACTAAAGCCCTGTCTGACACAGCCTGAGGGCAGACCTCCAGTCCAACACCCAGAAAGCTGGCCGTACACAGAACATATCACACCCACAATGGCTTTAGGCCATCATCTCTACCCAACCTCAATTTTCACCTTCAGAACCTAGACCATATCTAGACTCACTGCTCAGGAGTGAACGTGATGCAAGAATCAGGACTTCTCCTTCACCATGGCAAGAAACCTTGTGGTTGGCATGTTGTCCAACGTTCATTGTAGGAGAAAGCAGCATGGACTATGAGGTCCCACCTATCCCTGAGGGCCACAATTTGCACAAACACATATTGTGACCCTCAGCGTGAGCCTTATTTTCTTGTGAAGCCTCTTAGTGACTGGAACAACAGCCCACATATGGGGCTGGCCAAGCCCCTAGACACCCAATCTCAACCAGAGTTCGAGATGTCTAGTCACCCGACTCAGGGCTTTGCTCTGGAATCCCTCTTTGGTGGGACACCTGAGGTAAAAAAAAAAAAAATACAGAAAGGACTTTTCCCATCCACAGAATGATCCCAACCCCTTGGGATCAGGCCAAATCACCAGAGAAAGAATTGTCCATGGCCCTTGAGGACACCCCGACATTCCACGGCCACCGTTGACACAAAATCCAGGGACAAAAGCCTGAGCAAGTGCCACATACTCGCCCTTTGTTCATAGTCCGGAAAATTCTCACGGTCTGTAAATCGAGCCTTCATACATACATCCCCAAACATAAGCTGAGTTTGTGTTTTCAAACTTCTGTCCCCACAGTCCTGGCCCACACACCATCCAAGCTGGGGCCCCTGGAGACACACCTCAGGACTGTGGCTTCCCTCTCCAGGGGAATTCTGCCATTTCCATTGGCCACAACCTTATAGATTAGGAGAAACCTCCAAACTCCCCGAGGCCATCTGAATAGTGTTGGCTGCCCAGGACATACAGGGATGATTTTCACAAGTTAGGAAACTACCTCCACTCAGACCCAGAGACAGATATCCCCATAGAATAAGATTGAACTGGACAGGCACTTAGGCCCTAATCAGATCCATTGCTTTTGATTCCAGTCATCTCTCCTCAGAGGCTGGTTTCCAATACCAGCATATGGGAGATTCCTTAGGCACTCATCAAAACAATTCTCTTCTCTACATAGGAAACATACTCTTTAGAGCTCCATCAAAACCTCCGGTTATGAACATCCCTCAAGGCCCCGGTTCAAGCACCCCATTCCAAGGTCTACATGGACACAAATGCACATTATGACCCATCCTCAACTCACCCATTTCAACACACCCGCCTCGGTTGCTCCCCTAGATCCAGCAGATCGAACTTGCCCTGGCGCTATGAGACACCTGGAATGGGAAGCAGGCTGCTCAGGCATCCATCCTTAGAACCCTGCTCTGGATAACTTCCTTATGGGATGTCCTGGAGCCATCCAACAGGTCTCGACTGTCCCACAGAAGGAATCATTGTGGTTTGGAGCATCTCACAATTCCCATCGTGGGAAAACCTCCATGTCCTCGTGACACCCTCCCCTTTATGAAGGGGCTGTCATGGACAGAAACTTCGACCTAAGCCAACGTCTGATCCTAGCTCTGTCTTCAGGTATACAGGATCTCGAATCATCTCTGCAGAGGGTGCCTGCCGTCCCCTCACCCCGTAATCTAAGTCTGGCTTGTGTTCTCAGAATTTTTCCCTCACACTCCTGGCCCACAAGCCTTCCAGTTTGGGAATTCTGGAGCCACTATGTGGCACTGTGTCTTCCCTCCAGAAGAAAAACGTTGCCCTCTGGGGCTACCCAGTAACCACAAATGAGTACCATCCTGCACGAAACTCGACTGCACCCCAATGATACAGTCTAGCCTGGGCACTAATTCCCTGTCTGCCACAGCCTGAGCCTGCACCTCCCAACCCACACTCAACAGCTGGCCGAACACTGAGCACCTCAGCCACACCATGGCCTTAGGTCTTCATCTCTTCCCAACCTCAGTTTTCAGGCTTCAGAACCTAGACCTTAAATCCAATCAAAGTCCAGGAGTGAAAGTGTTGCAGAAATTACAACTCCTTCTTCCCCATGGCCAGAAAACTTGTGGTTGCCATATTGTGCAACGTTCCCTGTAGGAGAAACCAGCATGGTACATTAGGCCACGCCCTGACTTGAGGGGCTCCTTGGGCACAAAAACACATTGTGAAACTCAGTGTGAGACCATTCCTCAAGGAAGGCCTCTCAGTGTCTGGACCAAGAGCCCACATATGGGGCTAGCCATGTTCTTAGGTCCCAATGTTAACCAGAGGTCTGGTTGTCCATTCGCCCCTCCCCAGGACTCTGCTCTGGAATCCCTCTTTTGGTGGTCCACCTTAGGTTAAAAAAAATAATAATAATAAGAAAATAAACAAAAAAACAAGAAAGGCCTCCTCCCTTCCCACAGAATGACCCCAAACTCTTGGGATCGGGTCAAATCCCCAGAAAGGGAGCCTCATCGATGGCCCATGAGGACACCCCGACATTCCATGGCAATCGGTGACACATTTCCAGAAAAAAAAAAAAAAAAGCATGAGCCAGCACCTCACATTCGCCCTTTGTTCATATCCCAAAGAGTTCTCCTCACGGTCAATAGATCGGGCCGGCCATACCTACATCCCCCAACCTAAGTGGAGTTTGTGTTTTCAGACTTTTGTCCAAATAGCCCTGGACCACACACGCTCCACACTTGGGTCCCTGGAGCCACACCTCAGGACTGTGCTTCCCTTTCAAGGTAATTCTTCCCATTCCATTGGCCACAACCTTGCAAATGAGGAAAAACCTCCAAAGTCACCGAGGCCATCCCATTAGTGTAGGCCGCCCAGGACAAACAGGGTTGATCTCAAACCAGCTGAGCAACTACCTCCACTCAGACAACAGATGTCCCCAGAGAAGAATATTGAACCGGACAGGCCCCTAGGCCCTAATCAGATCCATTGCTTTGGTTTTTAGGCATCTCTCCTCAGAGGCCTCGTTTCCAATACCAGCATATGGTGGTTTCCTGAGGCACCAATAAGAACAAATCTCGTCTCCCCATGGAAAACTTGCTCATTGGAGCTTTGTCATAACCTCTGGTTAGGAGAATCCTTCAGGGCCCTGGTGCCACTGCCCCATACCAAGGTCTCCATGGACTCAAACCAACATTAAGACCATCCTCAGGAAAGTCCATTTCAACTCAGCCCCCTCTGTTGCTACCCCAAGCCAGCAGATCAAACGTTTCTTGTTGCTAGGAGACAATTGGATTGTGAGGCTGGCTGCCCAGGCATCCATACTTAGAACCCTGTTCTGGAAAAATACCTTATAAGACGTCCTGGAGCCATCCAACAAATCTTAATTGTCCCACAGAAGGAATCCTTGCGGTTTGGAGCATCTCACAACTCCAATAGTGGGAAAACCCCCATGGGCTCATAATGTACCCCCTTCATGAAGGGGCCAACATGGACAGAAACTCAAACCTGAGCCAAAGTCTGATCCTCGACCTGACTTCAGACGCATGAGATCTCAATTCAGCTCTGCAGAGTGTGCCTGCCATGTCCTTGCCCAGAAACCTAAGCCTAGCTTGTGTTCTCAGACTTCCGTCACACTCTCCTCGCCCACAAGCCCTCCAGTTTGGGAATTCCGAAGCCACAATGCAGCACTCTGCCTGCCCTCCAGAAGAAAAACTTTGCCCTATGCTTCTAATAAGAAACCCCAAATGATTTTCTAATGCATGCCACTCGATTGTAAAGCAATTATACAGCCCACCCTGTATTCTAATGCCCTATCTGGCAAGCCTGAGACAAGACATCCCAAACGACACCCAGACAGCTGGCCCCAACCTGGACACATAGGACCCGCTATGGCTGTAGGTCGTCATCTCTTCCCAACCTCGGTTTTCAGGCTTCAGAACCTAGACCTTATCTCCAATCACTGCCCAGGGTGAACGTGATGCAGAAATTAGAATTCCTCCTTCCCCATGGCCAGAAACCTTGTGGTTGGCATGTTGTCCAACGTTCAATGTGGGAAAACCTGCATTGTCCGAAAGGCCACGCCAGTGCTTGAGGGCCGCCTAGGGCACAGACATGCATTGTAACCTGCAGCGTGAGTCCCGTATTAAAGTAATGCCTCTCAGTGGCTGGACCAAGATCCTGCATATGGGGCTTGTCATATCCATAGGCCCCCAGGCTTAACCCGAGGGCGAGTATTCCAGTTGTCAGTACCCACTGCTATGCTCTAGAATCCCTCTACTGGGGGGACATATGAGGCAGAAAACAGGACACTTCCCTTCCCACAGAATGACCCCAAACACTTGGGGGCTGGACAAACTACCAGAGAGGGAGACTTCTACGACCCATGAGGCAACTCCTACATTAAACGGCCATTGTGGACAAAACATCCAGAGACAAAAGCCTGAGCGACTGCCTCACTCTCACCCTTCTTTCATATCCAGAGGAGCTCCCCTCATGGACTGTAGATCAGGCCTGCCATAACCTCGGCCCCAAACCTGAGCTGAGTTAGGGTTTTTGGATGTCTGTCTGCACAGCCATGGCCCACACAGCCCCCAGGCTGGGGTCTCTGGAGCCACACCACAGAACTGTGCCTGCTCTCTCCTAAGAAACTGCCCATTCCATTGGCCACAACTCTACAAATTAGTAGAAACCTCAAGGTCCCCAAGGACATCCCACTACCGCAAGCCGCACTGGACAAATAGGGGCATTATGACACAAGCTGAGCAACTACTACCTCCATGCAGACACACAGACAGATATCCGCAGAGACAGAAGATTGAACCAGACAGGCCCCTAGGCCCTATTATGAACTCTTGCTTTGGTGTCCAGGTATCACTCCTCAGAGGCCTGGGTTCGAAGACCAGCATACGGGGCTTTCCTGAGGCACCAGACAAAAGACCTCTCATCTCCACATGGGAAGCTTCCTTGTTGGAGTTGTGTCAAGCCCTTTGGGTTGGAGAATCCTTCAGAGTCCCTTAGCTACTGCCACATTCCAAGGTCTCCATGGCCACCAACCCACATTATGACTCATCCTCAGGAAAGTCCATTTAAACTCAGCCTTCTGGGTAGCTCACCCAAGAGCCCGCAGATTGAGCGTGCCTTGTCTCCACCAGGCAATGGGAAGGTGAGTTGGCGTTCTCGGCATCCATGCTTAGGCCCCTACTCTCGAGTCTTTCTGTATGGGGCATCAAAGGACCATCCAATAGTACTCGACTGTCCTGAAGAAGGAAACTTTGAAGTTTGGAGCAGCTCACAACTCCCAGCGTAGGGAAACCTCCCTGGCCTCATGACGCCCCCACCCCCTTCAGGAAGGGGCCGTCATGGACACAAACTCCAGCTTGAGGCAACATCTGATACTCGCCCTGACCTCACCTGCAGGAGATCTCGATTCAGCCTCTGCAGAGTGGGCCTGCCATGCTCTTGGCCCAAAAACTCATGCTAGCTTGTGTTTTCAGACTTCCTTCATCACAATCCTGGCCACACCCCTCCAGTTTGGCAATTCTGGAGACACAATGCAGCACTCTGCCTGCCCTCCAGAAGAAAAATGTTGCCCTATAGGGCTAACCGGAAACGCCAAATGAGTAACAACCTGCATGCCACTCGACCATACCCCAATTATATAGTCTAGCCTGTGCACTAAAGCCCTGTCTGACACAGCCTGAGGGCAGACCTCCAGTCCAACACCCAGACAAATGGCCATACACAGAGCATATCACACCCACAATGGCTTTAGGCCATCATCTCTACCCAACCTCAGTTTTCACCTTCAGAACCTAGACCTTATTTCCACTCCCTGCTCAGGAGTGAACGTGATGCAAGAATCAGAACTTCTCCTTCGCCTTGTCAAGTAACCTAGTGGTTGGCATGTTGTCCATTGTTCATTGTAGGAGAAAGCAGCATGGACTATGAGGCCCCACCTATCCCTGAGGGCCACAATTTGCACAAACACACATTGTGACGCTCAGCGTGAGCCCTATCCTCATGTAAAGCCTCTTAGTGACTGGAACAACAGCCCACATATGGGGCTTGCCAAGCCCCTAGTCACCCAATCTCAACCAGAGTTCGAGATGTCTAGTCACCCCTACTCAGGGCTCTACTCTGGAATCCCTCTTTGGTGGGACACCTGAGGTAAAAAAAAAAAAAAAAAATATATATATATATATATATATATATATATATATATATATATATATAATATATATATATACAGAAAGGACTCTTCCAATCCACAGAATGATCCCAACCCCTTGGGATCAGGCCAAATCACCAGAGAAAGAATTGTCCATGGCCCTTGAGGACACCCCGACATTCCACGGCCACCGTTGACACAAAATCCAGAGACAAAAGCTTGAGCAAGCACCACATACTCGCCCTTTGTTCATAGCCTGGAAAATTCTCACGGTCTGTAGATCGAGCCTTCATACATACATCCCCAAACCTAAGCTGAGTTTGTGTTTTCAGACTTCTGTCCCCACAGTCCTGGCCCACACACCATCCAAGCTGGGGCCCCTGGAGACACACCTCAGGACTGTGGCTTCGCTCTCCAGGGGAATTCTGCCATTTCCATTGGCCACAACCCTATAGATTAGGAGAATCCTCCAAACTCCCCGAGGCCATCCCAATAGTGTTGGCTGCCCAGGACAAACAGGAATGATCTTTCACAAGTTAGGAAACTACCTCCACTCAGACCCAGAGACAGATATCCCCATAGAATAAGATTGAACTGGACAGGCACTTAGGCCCTAATCAGATCCATTGCTTTTGTTTCCAGGCATCTCTCCTCAGAGGCCTGGTTTCCAATACGAGCATAAGGGGATTACTGAGGCACTCATCAGAAAAATCTCGTCTCCACATAGGAAATGTACTCTTTGGAGCTCTATAAAAACCTCTGTTTAGGAGAATCTTTCAGGGCCCCGGATCAAGCGCCCCATTTCACGGTCTCCATGGACTTAAACCCACATTATGATCTATCCTCGGGAGCGTCCATGTCAACTCAACCCCCTTGGTTTCTCCCCCAGGGCCTGAAGATCAAACCTGCCTTGTCGCTAGGAGACAACTAGAATGGGAGGTGGGCTGCCTAGGCATCAATCCTTAGAACCCTACTCTGGAGTCATTCCATATGGGACATCCTAGAGCCATCCAACAGGTCTCAAGTGTTCCACAGAAGGAATCTTTGCAGTCTGGAGCATCTCAGAACTCCCATTGTGGGAAAATCTACATGGCCTCTTGAGATGCTCCACTTTATAAAGTGGCCATCATGGACAGAAACTCCAACCTGAGCAAACGTCTCATATTCGCCCTGACTTCAGGTGCATGAGATCATGATTCAGCTCTGCAGAGTGTGCCTTCTGTGCCCTCACCCCAAAAACGAAGCCTAGCTTGTGTTCTCAGACTACAGTCCTCACACCCCTGGCCCAAAAGCCCTACAGTTTGGCAATACTGGGGCCACAATGCAGCACTCTGCCTGCCCTCCCAGAGAAAAAACGTTGCCTTATGGAACTACCTAGAGACCCGAATAAGGATCAATTGAACGCCACTCGACTGCACCCCAAATATACAGTCTACCCTGTCTAATGCCTTGTCTGACACAGCATGAGCCCACACCTCCAGACCTACGCTGAACAGCTGGCCGCACACTGAGCTCATTGGACCCAACAGGTCCTTAGGTCTTCATCTCTTCCCAACCTCGGTTTTCGGGTTTCAGAACCTAGACCTAAACTCCAATCACTGTCCAGGGGTTAACGTGATGCAGAAGTCACAACTCTTCCTTCGCCATGGCCAGAAACCTTGTGGTTGGCATATTCTCCAACGTTCAGTGTAGGAGAATCCAGCGTGGCCCATGAGGCCCTTCCCATGCTTGAGGGCCTTGTTGGCACAAATAGGCATTGTGACCCTCAGCATGAGCCCTGTCCTCAAGGAAGGCCTCTCAGTGTCTGAATCAAGAGCCCACATATTGGACTTGCCATGCCCCTAGGCCCCCAAACTAAAACAGTGGTGGGGTTGTCCAGTTGTCCCTCCTGAGGACTCTGCTCTGGAATCCCTCCTTTATTGGGACACATGAGGTACAAAAAATAAAATAAAATAAAATAAAAAACAGAAAGGACTCCTCCCATCCCACAGAACATACCCAAACTCTTGGGATTGGGTCAAATCCTCAGAGAAGGAAAGCCGTCCACAACCCATGAGGCCACGCCAGCATTCCACCCACATTGTTGACACAAATCCAGAGACAAAATCTGAGCAAGCACCTCAAACTCACACTTTTTCATATCCTGAAGTGTTATTACGGTCTGTAGATTGGGCGTGCCATAACTATGTCCCCAATCCTAAGCGGAGTTTGTGTTTTCAGCTTTTTGCTCAACAGGCCTGGCCCACACACCCACAAGGTTGGGCCCCTAGAGCCAAACTCAGAAATTTGCCTGCCCTCTCCAGGGGATTTCTGCCCATTCCATTGACCACAACCCTATAGATTAGGAGAAACTCCAAAGTCCCGAGGCCATTCCAATATTATAGGTCGCCCAGGACAAACAGGGGCGATCTGACAAAATCTGAGCAAATACCTCACCTCAGATACTTAGACACGTATCCCCAGCAAAGAGATTGAACCGGACAGGCACCTAGGCTCTAATCATATCCATTGCTTTTGTTTCCAGTCATCTCTCCTCAGAGAACTGGTTTCCAATACCAGCATATGGGAGATTCCTTAGGCACTCATCAAAACAATTCTCTTCTCTACATAGGAAACATACTCTTTAGAGCTCCATCAAAACCTCCGGTTATGAACATCCCTCAAGGACCCGGATCAAGACCCCATTCCAAGGTCTCCATGGACACAAATGCACATTATGACCCATCCTCAACTCACCCATTTCAACACACCCGCCTCGGTTGCTCCACTAGATCAGGCAGATCGAACTTGCCTTGGCTCTATGAGACACCTGGAATGGGAGGCAGGCTGCCCAGGCATCCATCCTTAGAACCCTGCTCTGGATAACTTCCTTATGGGATGTCCTGGAGCCATCCACCAGTCTCACCTGTCCCACAGAAGGAATCATTGCGGTTTGGAGAATCTCAAAATTCAAATCGTGGGAAAACCTCCATGTCCTCGTGACACCCTCCCATTTATTAAGGGGCCGTCATGGACAGAAACTCCGACCTAAGCCAACGTCTGATCCTAGCTCTGTCCTCAGGTATACGGGATCTCGAATCATCTCTGCAGAGGGTGCCTGCCGTCCCTTCACCCCGAAATCTAAGTCTGGCTTGTGTTCTCAGAATTTTTTCCTCAAACTCCTGGCCCACAAGCCTTCAAGTTTGGGAATTCTGGAGCCACTATGTGGCACTGTGTCCTCCCTCCAGAAGAAAAACGTTGCCCTCTGGGGCTACCCAGTAACCACAAATGAGTACCATCCTGCACGAAACTCGACTGCACCCCAATGATACAGTCTAGCCTGGGCACTAATTCCCTGTCTGCCACAGCCTGAGCCTGCACCTCCCAACCCACACTCAACAGCTGGCCGAACACTGAGCACATCAGACACACCATGGCCTTAGGTCTTCATCTCTTCCCAACCTCAGTTTTCAGGCTTCAGAACCTAGACGTTAAATCCAATCAAAGTCCAGGAGTGAAAGTGTTGCAGAAATTACAACTCCTTCTTCCCCATGGCCAGAAAACTTGTGGTTGCCATATTGTGCAACGTTCCCTGTAGGAGAAACCAGCATGGTACATTAGGCCACGCCCTGACTTGAGGGGCTCCTTGGGCACAAAAACACATTGTGAAACTCAGTGTGAGACCTATCATCAAGGAAGGCCTCTCAGTGTCTGGACCAAGAGCACAAATATGGGGCTTGCCATGTTCTTAGTTCCCAATGTTAACCAGAGGTCTGGTTGTCCAGTTGCCCCTCCCCAGGACTCTGCTCTGGAATGCCTCTTTTGTTGGTCCACCTGAGGTAAAAAAAAAAAAAACAAAAAACAAACAAAAAACAAACAAAAATAAACAAACAAAAAAAAAAACAGAAAGACCACCTCCCTTCCGACAGAATGACCCCAAACTCTTGGGATCGGGTCAAATCCCCAGAAAGGGAGCCTCATCGATGGCCCATGAGGACACCCCGACATTCAATGGCAATCGGTGACACATTTCGAGAAAAAAAAAAAAAAAAAGCATGAGCAAGCACCTCACATTCGCCCTTTGTTTATATCCCGAAGAGTTCTCCTCATGGTCTATAAATCGGGCCAGCCATACCTACATCCTCCAACCTAAGTGGAGTTTGTGTTTTCAGACTTTTGTCCAAATAGCCCTGGACCACACATGCTCCACACTTGGGTCCCTGGAGCCACACCTCAGGACTGTGCTTCCCTTTCAAGGGAATTCTTCCCATTCCATTGGCCACAACCTTGCCAATTAGAAAAAACCTCAAAAGTCACCGAGGCCATCCCAATAGTTTAGGCCGCCCAGGACAAACAGGGGTGATCTCAATCCAGCTGAGCAACTACCTCCACTCAGACAACAGATGTCCCCAGAGAAAAATATTGATCCGGTCAGGCCCCTAGGCCCTAATCAGATCCATTGCTTTGGTTTCCAGGCATCTCTCCTCAGAGGCCTCGTTTCCAATACCAGCATATGGTGGTTTCCTGAGGCACCAATAAGAACAAATCTCGTCTCCCCATGGAAAACTTGCTCATTGGAGCTTTGTCATAACCTCTGGTTAGAATAAACTTTCAGGGCCCTGGTGCCACTGCCCCATACCAAGGTCTCCATGGACTCAAACCAACATTAAGACCATCCTCAGGAAAGTCCATTTCAACTCAGCCCCCTCTGTTGCTACCCCAAGACAGCAGATCAAACGTTTCTTGTTGCTAGGAGACAATTGGAATGTGAGGCTGCTGCCCAGGCATCCATACGTAGAACCCTGTTCTGGAAAAATACCTTATAAGACGTCCTGGAGCCATCCAACAAATCTTAATTGTCCCACAGAAGGAATCCTTGCGGTTTGGAGCATCTCACAACTCCAATAGTGGCAAAACCCCCATGGCCTCATAATCCCCCCTCTTCTTGAAGGGGCCAAAATGGAAAGAAACTCAAACCTGAGCCAAAGTCTGATCCTCGACCTAACTTCAGACGCATGAGATCTCAATTCAGCTCTGCAGAGTGTGCCTGCCATGCCCTTGCCCCGAAACCTAAGCCTAGCTAATGTTCTCAGCTGCCTTCGTCACTCTACTGGCCCACAAGCCCTCCAGTTATGGAATTCCGAAGCCACAATGCAGCACTCTGCCTGCCCTCCAGAAGAAAAACTTTGCCCTATGCTTCTAATAAGAAACCCCAAATGATTTTCTAATGCATGTCACTCGATGGTAAAGCAATTATACAGCCTACCCTGTATACTAATGCCCTGTCTGGCACAGCCTGAGACAAGACATCCCAAACGACACCCAGACAGCTGGCCCCAACCTGGACACATAGGACCCGCTATGGCTGTAGGTCGTCATCTCTTCCCAACCTCGGTTTTCTGGCTTCAGAACCTAGACCTTATCTCCAATCACTGCCCAGGGGTGAACGTGATGCAGAAATTAGAATTCCTCCTTCCCCATGGCCAGAAACCTTGTGGTTGGCATGTTGTCCAACGTTCAATGTGGGAAAACCTGCATTGTCCAAAAGGCCACGCCAGTGCTTGAGGGCCGCCTAGGGCACAGACATGCATTGTGACCTGCAGCGTGAGTCCCGTATTAAAGTAACGCCTCTCATGGCTGGACCAAGATCCTGCATATGGGGTTGTCATATCCATAGGCCCCCAGGCTTAACCCGAGGGCAAGTATTCCAGTTGTCAGTACCCACTGCTATGCTCTAGAATCCCTCTACTGGGGGGACACATGAAGCAGAAAACAGGACACTTCCCTTCCCACAGAATGACCCCAAACGATTGGGGGCTGGACAAACTACCAGAGAGGGAGACTTCTACGACCCATGAGGCAACTCCTACATTAAACGGCCATTGTGGACAAAACATCCAGAGACAAAAGCCTGAGCGACTGCCTCCCTCTCACCCTTCTTTCATATCCAGAGGAGCTCCCCTCATGGACTGTAGATCAGGCCTGCCGTAACCTCGGCCCCAAACCTGAGCTGAGTTAGGGTTTTTGGATGTCTGTCTGCACAGCCATGGCCCACACAGCCTCCAGGCTGTGGTCTCTGGAGCCACACCACAGAACTGTGCCTGCTCTCTCCTAAGAAACTGCCCATTCCATTGGCCACAACTCTACAAAATAGTAGAAACCTCAAGGTCCCCAAGGACATCCCACTACCGCAAGCCGCACTGCACAAATAGGGGCATTATGACACAAGCTGAGCAACTACTACCTCCATGCATTCACACAGACAGATATCCGCAGAGACAGAAGATTGAAAAAGACAGGCCCCTAGGCCCTATTATGAACTCTTGCTTTGGTGTCCAGGTATCACTCCTCAGAGGCCTGGGTTTGAAGACCAGCATACGGGGCTTTCCTGAGGCACCAGACAGAAGACCTCTCATCTCCACATGGGAAGCTTCCTTGTTGGAGTTGTGTCAAGCCCTTCGGGTTGGAGAATCCTGCAGAGTCCCTTAGCTACTGCCACATTCCAAGGTCTCCATGGCCACCAACCCACATTATGACTCATCCTCAGGAGAGTCCATTTAAACTCAGCCTTCTGGGTAGCTAACCCAAGAGCACGCAGATTGAGCGTGCCTTGTCTAGACCAGGCAATGGGAAGGTGAGTTGGCGTTTCTCGGCATCCATGCTTAGGCCCCTGCTCTTGAATCTTTCTGTATGGGGCATCCTGGAACCAACCAATAGTACTCGACTGTCCTGAAGAAGGAAACTTTGAAGTTTGGAGCACCTCACAACTCCCAGCGTAGGGAAACCTCCCTGGCCTCATGACGCCCCCACCCCCTTCAGGAAGGGGCCGTCATGGACACAAACTCCAGCTTGAGGCAACATCTGATACTCGCCCTGACCTCACCTGCAGGAGATCTCGATTCAGCCTCTGCAGCGTGGGCCTGCCATGCTCTTGGCCCCAAAACTCATGCTAGCTTGTGTTTTCAGACTTCCTTCCTCACAATCCTGGCCACACCCCTCCAGTTTGGCAATTCTGGAGACACAATGCAGCACTCTGCCTGCCCTCCAGAAGAAATATGTTGCCCTATAGGGCTTACCGGAAACGCCAAATGAGTAACAACCTGCATGCCACTCGACCATACCCCAATTATACAGTCTAGCCTGTGCACTAAAGCCCTGTCTGACACAGCCTGAGGGCAGACCTCCAGTCCAACACCCAGACAGCTGGCCGTACACAGAGCATATCACACCCACAATGGCTTTAGGCCATTATATCTACCCAACCTCAGTTTTCACCTTCAGAACCTAGGCCTTATCTCCACTCACTGCTCAGGAGTGAACGTGATGCAAGAATCAGAACTTCTCCTTCGCCTTGGCAAGTAACCTAGTGGTTGGAATGTTGTCCATTGTTCATAGTAGGAGAAAGCAGCATGGACTATGAGGCCCCACCTATCCCTGAGGGCCACAATGTGCACAAACACACATTGTGACCCTCAGCGTGAACCCTATCCTCATGTAAAGCCTCTTAGTGACTGGAACAACAGCCCACATATGGGGCTTGCCAAGCCCCTAGTCCCCCAATCTCAACCAGAGTTCGAGATGTCTAGTCACCCCTACTCAGGGATCTACTCGGGAATCCCTCGTTGATTGGACACCTGAGGTAAAAAAAAAAATACAGAAAGGACTCTTCCAATCCACAGAATGATCCTACCCCGTGCGATCAGGCCAAATCACCAGAGAAAGAATTGTCCATGGCCCTTGAGGACACCCCGACATTCCACGGCCACCGTTGACCCAAAATCCAGAGACAAAAGCCTGAGCAAGCGCCACATACTCGCCCTTTGTTCATAGCCCGGAAAATTCTCACGGTCTGTAGATCGAGCCTTCATACATACATCCCCAAACCTAAGCTGAGTTTGTGTTTTCAGACTTCTGTCCCCACAGGCCTAGCCCACACACCATCCAAGCTGGGGCCCCTGGAGCCACACCTCAGGACTTTGGCTTCCCTCTCCAGGGGAATTCTGCATTTCCATTGGCCACAACCCAATAGATTAGGAGAATCCGCCAAACTCCCCCAGACCATCCGAATAATTTTGGCTGCCCAGGACACACAGGGATGATCTTTCACAAGTTAGGAAAGTACCTCCACTCAGACCCAGAGACAGATATCCCCATAGAATAAGATTGAACTGGACAGGCACTTAGGCCCTAATCAGATCCATTGCTTTTGATTCCAGTCATCTCTCCTCAGAGGCCTGGTTTCCAATACCAGCATATGGGAGATTCCTTAGGCACTCATCAAAACAATTCTCTTCTCTACATAGGAAACATACTCTTTAGAGCTCCATCAAAACCTCCTGTTATGAACATCCCTCAAGGCCCCGGTTCAAGCACCCCATTCCAAGTTCTACATGGACACAAATGCACATTATGACCCATCCTCAACTCACCCATTTCAACACACCCGCCTCGGTTGCTCCCCTAGATCCAGCAGATCGAACTTGCCTTGGCGCTATGAGACACCTGGAATGGGAGGCAGGCTGCTCAGGCATCCATCCTTAGAACCCTGCTCTGGATAACTTCCTTATGGGATGTCCTGGAGCCATCCAACAGGTCTCGACTGTCCCACAGAAGGAATCATTGCGGTTTGGAGCATCTCACAATTCCCATCGTGGGAAAACCTCCATGTCCTCGTGACACCCTCCCCTTTATGAAGGGGCTGTCATGGACAGAAACTTCGACCTAAGCCAACGTCTGATCCTAGCTCTGTCTTCAGGTATACAGGATCTCGAATCATCTCTGCAGAGGGTGCCTGCCGTCCCCTCACCCCGTAATCTAAGTGTGGCTTGTGTTCTCAGAATTTTTCCCTCACACTCCTGGCCCACAAGCCTTCCAGTTTGGGAATTCTGGAGCCACTATGTGGCACTGTGTCTTCCCTCCAGAAGAAAAACGTTGCCCTCTGGGGCTACCCAGTAACCACAAATGAGTACCATCCTGCACGAAACTCGACTGCACCCCAATGATACAGTCTAGCCTGGGCACTAATTCCCTGTCTGCCACAGCCTGAGCCTGCACCTCCCAACCCACACTCAACAGCTGGCCGAACACTGAGCACATCAGACACACCATGGCCTTAGGTCTTCATCTCTTCCCAACCTCAGTTTTCAGGCTTCAGAACCTAGACCTTAAATCCAATCACAGTCCAGGAGTGAAATTGTTGCAGAAATTAGAACTCCTTCTTCCCCATGGCCAGAAAACTTGTGGTTGCCATATTGTGCAACGTTCCCTGTAGGAGAAACCAGCATGGTACATTAGGCCACGCCCTGACTTGAGGGGCTCCTTGGGCACAAAAACACATTGTGAAACTCAGTGTGAGACCATTCCTCAAGGAAGGCCTCTCAGTGTCTGGACCAAGAGCCCACATATGGGGCTTGCCATGTTCTTAGGTCCCAATGTTAACCAGAGGTCTGGTGTCCAGTCGCCCCTCCCCAGGACTCTGCTCTGGAATCCCTCTTTTGGTGGTCCACCTTAGGTAAAAAAAATAATAATAATAAGAAAATAAACAAAAAAAACAAGAAAGGCCTCCTCCCTTCCCACAGAATGACCCCAAACTCTTGGGATCGGGTCAAATCCCCAGAAAGGAGCCTCATCGATGGCCCATGAGGACACCCCGACATTCCATGGCAATCGGTGACACATTTCCAGAAAAAAAAAAAAAAAAAAGCATGAGCCAGCACCTCACATTCGCCCTTTGTTCATATCCCAAAGAGTTCTCCTCACGGTCAATAGATCGGGCCGGCCATACCTACATCCCCCAACCTAAGTGGAGTTTGTGTTTTCAGACTTTTGTCCAAATAGCCCTGGACCACACACGCTCCACACTTGGGTCCCTGGAGCCACACCTCAGGACTGTGCTTCCCTTTCAAGGGAATTCTTCCCATTCCATTGGCCACAACCTTGCAAATGAGGAAAAACCTCCAAAGTCACCGAGGCCATCCCATTAGTGTAGGCTGCCCAGGACAAACAGGGTTGATCTCAAACCAGCTGAGCAACTACCTCCACTCAGACAACAGATGTCCCCAGAGAAGAATATTGAACCGGACAGGCCCCTAGGCCCTAATCAGATCCATTGCTTTGGTTTTTAGGCATCTCTCCTCAGAGGCCTCGTTTCCAATACCAGCATATGGTGGTTTCCTGAGGCACCAATAAGAACAAATCTCGTCTCCCCATGGAAAACTTGCTCATTGGAGCTTTGTCATAACCTCTGGTTAGGAGAATCCTTCAGGGCCCTGGTGCCACTGCCCCATACCAAGGTCTCCATGGACTCAAACCAACATTAAGACCATCCTCAGGAAAGTCCATTTCAACTCAGCCCCCTCTGTTGCTACCCCAAGCCAGCAGATCAAACGTTTCTTGTTGCTAGGAGACAATTGGATTGTGAGGCTGGCTGCCCAGGCATCCATACTTAGAACCTTGTTCTGGAAAAATACCTTATAAGACGTCCTGGAGCCATCCAACAAATCTTAATTGTCCCACAGAAGGAATCCTTGCGGTTTGGAGCATCTCACAACTCCAATAGTGGGAAAACCCCCATGGGCTCATAATGTACCCCCTTCATGAAAAGGCCAACATGGACAGAAACTCAAACCTGAGCCAAAGTCTGATCCTCGACCTGACTTCAGACGCATGAGATCTCAATTCAGCTCCGCAGAGTGTGCCTGCCATGTCCTTGCCCCGAAACCTAAGCCTAGCTTGTGTTCTCAGACTTCCGTCACACTCTCCTCACCCACAAGCCCTCCAGTTTGGGAATTCCGAAGCCACAATGCAGCACTCTGCCTGCACTCCAGAAGAAAAACTTTGCCCTATGCTTCTAATAAGAAACCCCAAATGATTTTCTAATGCATGCCACTCGATTGTAAAGCAATTATACAGCCCACCCTGTATTCTAATGCTCTGTCTGGCACAGCCTGAGACAAGACATCCCAAACGACACCCAGACAGCTGGCCCCAACCTGGACACATAGGACCCGCTATGGCTGTAGGTCGTCATCTCTTCCCAACCTCGGTTTTCAGGCTTCAGAACCTAGACCTTATCTCCAATCACTGCCCAGGGTGAACGTGATGCAGAAATTAGAATTCCTCCTTCCCCATGGCCAGAAACCTTGTGGTTGGCATGTTGTCCAACGTTCAATGTGGGAAAACCTGCATTGTCCGAAAGGCCACGCCAGTGCTTGAGGGCCGCCTAGGGCACAGACATGCATTGTGACCTGCAGCGTGAGTCCCGTATTAAAGTAACGCCTCTCAGTGGCTGGACCAAGATCCTGCATATGGGGCTTGTCATATCCATAGGCCCCCAGGCTTAACCCGAGGGCGAGTATTCCAGTTGTCAGTACCCATTGTTATGCTCTAGAATCCCTCTACTGGGGGGACATATGAGGCAGAAAACAGGACACTTCCCTTCCCACAGAATGACCCCAAACACTTGGGGGCTGGACAAACTACCAGAGAGGGAGACTTCTACGACCCATGAGGCAACTCCTACCTTAAACGGCCATTGTGGACAAAACATCCAGAGACAAAAGCCTGAGCGACTGCCTCCCTCTCACCCTTCTTTCATATCCAGAGGAGCTCCCCTCATGGACTGTAGATCAGGCCTGCCATAACCTCGGCCCCAAACCTGAGCTGAGTTAGGGTTTTTGGATGTCTGTCTGCACAGCCATGGCCCACACAGCCTCCAGGCTGGGGTCTCTGGAGCCACACCACAGAACTGTGCCTGCTCTCTCCTAAGTAACTGCCCATTCCATTGGCCACAACTCTACAAAATAGTGGAAACCTCAAGGTCCCCAAGGACATCCCACTACCGCAAGCCGCACTGGACAAATAGGGGCATTATGACACAAGCTGAGCAACTACTACCTCCATGCATTCACACAGACAGATATCCGCAGAGACAGAAGATTGAACCAGACAGGCCCCTAGGCCCTATTATGAACTCTTGCTTTGGTGTCCAGGTATCACTCCTCAGAGGCCTGGGTTCGAAAACCAGCATACGGGGCTTTCCTGAGGCACCAGACAGAAGACCTCTCATCTCCACATGGGAAGCTTCCTTGTTGGAGTTGTGTCAAGCCCTTTGGGTTGGAGAATCCTGCAGAGTCCCTTAGCTACTGCCACATTCCAAGGTCTCCATGGCCACCAACCCACATTATTACTCATCCTCAGGAGAGTCCATTTAAACTCAGTCTTCTGGGTAGCTCACCCAAGAGCCCGCAGATTGAGCGTGCCTTGTCTCCACCAGGCAATGGGAAGGTGAGTTGGCGTTCTCGGCATCCATGCTTAGGACCCTGCTCTCGAGTCTTTCTGTATGGGGCATCCTGGAACCATCCAATAGTACTCGACTGTCCTGAAGAAGGAAACTTTGAAGTTTGGAGCAGCTCACAACTCCCAGCGTAGGGAAACCTCCCTGGCCTCATGACGCCCCCACCCCCTTCAGGAAGGGGCCGTCATGGACACAAACTCCAGCTTGAGGCAACATCTGATACTCGCCCTGCCCTCACCTGCAGGAGATCTCGATTCAGCCTCTGCAGAGTGGGCCTGCCATGCTCTTGGCCCCAAAACTCATGCTAGCTTGTGTTTTCAGACTTCCTTCCTCACAATCCTGGCCACACCCCTCCAGTTTGGCAATTAAGGAGACACAATGCAGCACTCTGCCTGGCCTCCAGAAGAAAAATGTTGCCCTATAGGGCTAACCGGAAACGCCAAATGAGTAACAACCTGCATGCCACTCGACCATACCCCAATTATACAGTCTAGCCTGTGCACTAAAGCCCTGTCTGACACAGCCTGAGAGCAGACCTCCAGTCCAACACCCAGACAGCTGGCCGTACACAGAGCATATCACACCCACAATGGCTTTAGGCCATCATCTCTACCCAACCTCAGTTTTCACCTTCAGAACCTAGACCTTATCTCCACTCACTGCTCAGGAGTGAACGTGATGCAAGAATCAGAACTTCTCCTTCGCCTTGGCAAGTAACCTAGTGGTTGGCATGTTGTCCATTGTTCATTGTAGGAGAAAGCAGCATGGTTTATGAGGCCCCACCTATCCCTGAGAGCCACAATTTGCACAAACACACATTGTGACCCTCAGCGTGAGCCCTATCCTCATGTAAAGCGTCTTAGTGACTGGAACAACAGCCCACATATGGGGCTTGCCAAGCCCCTAGTCCCCCAATCTCAACCAGAGTTCGAGATGACTAGTCACCCCTACTCAGGGCTCTACTCTGGAATCCCTCTTTGGTGGGACACCTGAGGTAAAAAAAAAATATATATATATATATATATATATATATATATATATATATGTATATATATATTATATATATATATATAATATATATATACAGAAAGGACTCTTCCAATCCACAGAATGATCCCAACCCCTTGGGATCAGGCCAATTCACCAGAGAAAGAATTGTCCATGGCCCTTGAGGACACCCCGACATTCCACGGCCACCGTTGACACAAAATCCAGACACAAAAGCTTGAGCAAGCGCCACATACTCGCCCTTTGTTCATAGCCTGGAAAATTCTCACGGTCTGTAGATCGAGCCTTCATACATACATCCCCAAACCTAAGCTGAGTTTGTGTTTTCATACTTCTATCCCCACAGTCCTGGCCCACACACAATCCAAGCTGGGGCCCCTGGAGACACACCTCAGGACTGTGGCTTCCCTCTCCAGGGGAATTTTGCCATTTCCATTGGCCACAACCCTATAGATTAGGAGAATCCTCCAAACTTCCCGAGGCCATCCCAATAGTGTTGGCTGCCCAGGACAAACAGGAATGATCTTTCACAAGTTAGGAAACTACCTCCACTCAGACCCAGAGACAGATATCCCCATAGAATAAGATTGAACTGGACAGGCACTTAGGCTCTAATCAGATCCATTGCTTTTGTTTCCAGGCATCTCTCCTCAGAGGCCTGGTTTCCAATACCAGCATACGGGGGATTACTGAGGCACTCATCAGAAAAATCTCATCTCCACATAGGAAATGTACTCTTTGGAGCTCTATAAAAACCTCTGTTTAGGAGAATCTTTCAGGGCCCCAGATCAAGCGCCCCATTCCAAGGTCTCCATGGATTTAAACCCACATTATGATCTATTGTCGGGAGAGTCCATGTCAACTCAACCCCCTTGGTTTCTCCCCCAGGGCCTGCAGATCAAACCTGCCTTGTTGCTAGGAGACAACTAGAATGGGAGGCGGGCTGCCCAGGCATCCATCCTTAGAACCCTACTCTGGAGTCGTTCCACATGGGACATCCTAGAGCCATCCAACAGGTCTCAAGTGTCCCACAGAAGGAATCTTTGCAGTCTGGAGCATCTCACAACTCCCATTGTGGGAAAATCTACATGGCCTCTTGAGACGCTCCACTTTATAAAGGGGCCATCATGGACAGAAACTCCAACCTGAGCAAACGTCTGATATTCGCCTTGACTTCAGGTGCATGAGATCTTGATTCAGCTCTGCAGAGTGTGCCTTCTGTGCACTCACCCCCAAAACTAAGCCTAGCTTGTGTTCTCAGACTACCGTCCTCACACCCCTGCCCCAAAAGCCCTACAGATTGGCAATACTGGGGCCATAATGCAGCACACTGCCTGCCCTCCAGAAGAAAAACGTTGCCTTATGGAGCTACCTAGAAACCCGAATAAGGATCAACTGAACGCCACTCGAGTGCACCCCAAATATGCAGTCTACCCTGTCTAATGCCTTGTCTGACACAGCATGAGCCCACACCTCCAGACCTACTCTCAACAGCTGGCCGCACACTGAGCTCATTGGACCCATCAGGTCCTTAGGTCTTCATGTCTTCCCAACCTCAGTTTTCGGGTTTCAGAACCAAGACCTAAACTTCAATCACTGTCCAGGGGTGAACGTGATGCAGAAATCACAACTCTTCCTTCGTTATGGCTGGAAACCTTGTGGTTGGCATATTCTCCAACGTTCAGTGTAGGAGAATCCAGCGTGGCCCATGAGGCACTTCCCATGCTTGAGGGCCTTGTTGGGCACAAATAGGCATTGTGACCCTCAGCATGAGCCCTGTCCTCAAGGAAGGCCTCTCAGTGTCTGAATCAAGAGCCCGCCTATTGGACTTGCCATGCCCCTAGGCCCCCAAACTTAAACAGAGGTGGGGATATCCAGTTGTCCCTCCCAAGGACTCTGCTCTGGAATCCCTCTTTTATTGGGACACTTGAGGTACATAAAATAAAATATAAAATAAAATAAAATAAAAAACAGAAAAGACTCCTCCAATCCCACAGAATGTACCCAAACTCTTGGGATCGGGTCAAATCCTCAGAGAAGGAAAGCCATCCACAACCCATGAGGCCACGCCAGCATTCCACCCACATTGTTGACACAAATCCAGAGACAAAACCTGAGCAAGCACCTCAAACTCACCCTTTTTCATATCCCTAAGTGTTATCACAGTCTGTAGATTGGGCGTGCCATACCTATGTCCCCAGCCTAAGCGGAGTTTGTGTTTTCAGACTTTTGTCCCCACAGGCCTGGCCCACACACCCTCAATGCTGGGCCCCTAGAGCCAAACTCAGAACTGTGCCTGCCCTTTCCAGGTGATTTCTGCCCATTCCATTGGCCACAACCCTATAGATTAGGAGAAACTCCAAAGTCCCGAGGCCATCCCAATATTATAGGCTGCCCAAGACAAACAGGGGCGATCTGACACAAGCTGAGCAACTACATCCCCTCAGATCCTTAGACACGTATCCACAGGAAAGAGATTGAACCGGACAGGCACCTAGGACCTAATCATCTCGATTGCTTTTGTTTCCAGTCATCTCTCCTCAGAGGCCTGGTTTCCAATACCAGCATATGGGAGATTCCTTAGGCACTCATCAAAACAATTCTCTTCTCTACATAGGAAACGTACTCTTTAGAGCCCATCAAAACCTCCGGTTATGAACATCCCTCAAGGCCCCGGATCAAGCACCCCATTCCAAGGTCTACATGGAAACAAATGCACATTATGAGCCATCCTCAACTCACCCATTTCAACACACCCGCCTCGGTTGCTCCCCTAGATCCAGCAGATCGAACTTGCCTTGGCGCTATGAGACACCTGGAATGGGAGGCAGGCTGCCCAGGCATCCATCCTGAGAACCCTGCTCTGGATAACTTCCTTATGGGATGTCCTGGAGCCATCCAACAGGTCTCGACTGTCCCACAGAAGGAATCATTGTGGTTTGGAGCATCTCACTATTCCCATCGTGGGAAAACCTCCATGTCCTCGTGACACCGTCCCCTTCATGAAGGGGCGTCATGGACAGAAACTCAGACGTAAGCCAACGTCTGATCCTAGCTCTGTCTTCAGGCATACGGGATCTCGAATCATCTCTGCAGAGGGTGCCTGCTGTCCCGACACCCCGAAATCTAAGTCTGGCTTGTGTTCTCAGAATTTTTTTCTCACACTCCTGGCCCACAAGCCTTCCAGTTTGGGAATTCTGGAGCCACTATGTGGCACTGTGTCTTCCCTCCAGAAGAAAAACGTTGCCCTCTGGGGCTACCCAGTAACCACAAATGAGTACCATCCTGCACGAAACTCGACTGCACCCCAATGATACAATCTAGCCTGGGCACTAATTCCCTGTCTGCCACAGCCTGAGCCTGCACCTCCCAACCCACACTCAACAGCTGGCCGAACACTGAGCACATCAGCCACACCATGGCCTTAGGTCTTCATCTCTTCCCAACCTCAGTTTTCAGGCTTCAGAACCTAGACCTTAAATCCAATCACAGTCCAGGAGTGAAAGTGTTGCAGAAATTAGAACTCCTTCTTCCCCATGGCCAGAAAACTTGTGGTTGCCATATTGTGCAACGTTCCCTGTAGGAGAAACCAGCATGGTACATTAGGCCACGCCCTGACTTGAGGGGCTCCTTGGGCACAAAAACACATTGTGAAACTCAGTGTGAGACCTATCATCAAGGAAGGCCTCTCAGTGTCTGGACCAAGAGCCCACATATGGGGCTTACCATGTTCTTAGGTCCCAATGTTAACCAGAGGTCTGGTTGTCCAGTCGCCCCTCCCCTGGACTCTGCTCTGTAATCCCTCTTTTGGTGGTCCACCTTAGGTAAAAAAAAAAAATAATAATAATAATAAAATAAACAAAAAAACAAGAAAGGCCTCCTCCCTTCCCACAGAATGACCCCAAACTCTTGGGATCGGGTCAAATCCCCAGAAAGGGAGCCTCATCGATGGCCCATGAGGACACCCCGACATTCCATGGCAATCGGTGACACATTTCCAGAAAAAAAAAAAAAAAAAAGCATGAGCCAGCACCTCACATTCGCCCTTTGTTCATATCCCAAAGAGTTCTCCTCACGGTCTATAGATCGGGCCGGCCATATCTACATCCCCCAACCTAAGAGGAGTTTGTGTTTTCAGACTTTTGTCCAAATAGCCCTGGACCACACACGCTCCACACTTGGGTCCCTGGAGCCACACCTCAGGACTGTGCTTCCCTTTCAAGGGAATTCTTCCCATTCCATTGGCCACAACCTTGCAAATGAGGAAAAACCTCCAAAGTCACCGAGGCCATCCCAATAGTGTAGGCCGCCCAGGACAAACAGGGGTGATCTCAAACCAGCTGAGCAACTAGCTCCACTCAGACAACAGATGTCCCCAGAGAACAATATTGAACCGGACAGGCCCCTAGGCCCTAATCAGTTCCATTGCTTTGGTTTTTAGGCATCTCTCCTCAGAGGCCTCGTTTCCAATACCAGCATATGGTGGTTTCCTGAGGCACCAATAAGAACAAATCTCGTCTCCCCATGGAAAACTTGCTCATTGGAGCTTTGTCATAACCTCTGGTTAGGAGAATCCTTCAGGGCCCTGGTGCCACTGCCCCATACCAAGGTCTCCATGGACTCAAACCAACATTAAGACCATCCTCAGGAAAGTCCATTTCAACTCAGCCCCCTCTCTTGCTACCCCATGCCAGCAGATCAAACGTTTCTTGTTGCTAGGAGACAATTGGAATGTGAGGCTGGCTGCCCAGGCATCCATACTTAGAACCCTGTTCTGGAAAAATACCTTATAAGATGTCCTGGAGCCATCCAACAAATCTTAATTGTCCCACAGAAGGAATCCTTGCGGTTTGGAGCATCTCACAACTCCAATAGTGGGAAAACCCCCATGGGCTCATAATGTACCCCCTTCATGAAGGGGCCAACATGGACAGAAACTCAAACCTGAGCCAAAGTCTGATCCTCGACCTGACTTCAGACGCATGAGATGTCAATTCAGCTCTGCAGAGTGTGCCTGCCATGTCCTTGCCCCGAAACCTAAGCCTAGCTTGTGTTCTCAGACTTCCGTCCTCACTCTCCTGGCCCAAAAGCCCTCCAGTTTGGGAATTCCGATGCCACAATGCAGAACTCTTCCTGCCCTCCAGAAGAAAAACTTTGCCCTATGCTGCTAATAAGAAACCCCAAATGATTTTCTAATGCATGCCACTCGATTGTAAAGCAATTATACAGCCTACCCTGTATACTAATGCCCTGTCTGGCACAGCCTGAGACAAGACATCCCAAACGACACCCAGACAGCTGGCCCCAACCTGGACACATAGGACCCGCTATGGCTGTAGGTCGTCATCTCTTCCCAACCTCGGTTTTCAGGCTTCAGAACCTAGACCTTATCTCTAATCACTGCCCAGGGGAGAACGTGATGAAGAAATTACAATTCCTCCTTCCCCATGGCCAGAAACCTTGTGGTTGGCATGTTGTCCAACGTTCAATGTGGGAAATTCTGCTTTGTCCGAAAGGCCACGCCAGTGCTTGAGGGCCGCCTAGGGCACAGACATGCATTGTGACCTGCAGCGTGAGTCCCGTATTAAAGTAACGCCTCTCAGTGGCTGGACCAAGATCCTGCATATGGGGTTGTCATATCCATAGGCCCCCCGGCTTAACCAGAGGGCGAGTATTCCAGTTGTCAGTACCCACTGCTATGCTCTAGATTCCCTCTACAGGGGAGACACATGAAGCAGAAAACAGGACACTTCCCTTCCCACAGAATGACCCCAAACACTTGGGGGCTGGACAACTACCAGAGAGGGAGTCTTCTACGACCCATGAGGCAACTCCTACATTAAACGGCCATTGTGGACAAAACATCCAGATACAAAAGCCTGAGTGACTGCCTCCCTCTCACCCTTCTTTCATATCCAGAGGAGCTCCCCTCATGGACTGTAGATCAGGCCTGCCGTAACCTCGGCCCCAACCCTGAGCTGAGTTAGGGTTTTTGGATGTCTGTCTGCACAGCCATGGCCCACACAGCCTCCAGGCTGGGGTCTCTGGAGCCACACCACAGAACTGTGCCTGCTCTCTCCTAAGAAACTGCCCATTCCATTGGCCACAACTCTACAAAATAGTAGAAACCTCAAGGTCCCCAAGGACATCCCACTACCGCAAGCTGCACTGGACAAATTGGGGCATTATGACACAAGCTGAGCAACTACTACCTCCATGCAGACACACAGACAGATATCCGCAGAGACAGAAGATTGAACCAGACAGGCCCCTAGGCCCTATTATGAACTCTTGCTTTGGTGTCCAGGTATCACTCCTCAGAGGCCTGCGTTCGAAGACCAGCATACGGGGCTTTCCTGAGGCACCAGACAGAAGACCTCTCATCTCCACATGGGAAGCTTCCTTGTTGGAGTTGTGTCAAGCCCTTTGGGTTGGAGAATCCTGCAGAGTCCCTTAGCTACTGCCACATTCCAAGGTCTCCATGGCCACCAACCCACATTATGACTCATCCTCAGGAGAGTCCATTTAAACTCAGCCTTCTGGGTAGCTCACCCAAGAGCCCGCAGATTGAGCGTGCCTTGTCTCGACCAGGCAATGGGAAGGTGAGTTGGCGTTTCTCGGCATCCATGCTTAGGACCCTGCTCTCGAGTCTTTCTGTATGGGGCATCCTGGAACCATCCAATAGTACTCGACTGTCCTGAAGAAGGAAACTTTGAAGTTTGGAGCAGCTCACAACTCCCAGCGTAGGGAAACCTCCCTGGCCTCATGACGCCCCCACCCCCTTCATGTAAGGGCCGTCATAGACACAAACTCCAGCTTGAGGCAACATCTGATACTCGCCCTGACCTCACCTGCAGGAGATCTCGATTCAGCCTCTGCAGAGTGGGCCTGCCATGCTCTTGGCCCCAAAACTCGTGCCTGCTTGTGTTTTCAGACTTCCTTCCTCACAATCCTGGCCACACCCCTCCAGTTTGGCAATTCTGGAGACACAATGCAGCACTCTGCCTGCCCTCCAGAAGAAAAATGTTGCCCTATAGGGGTAACTGGAAATGACAAATGAGTAACAACCTGCATGCCACTCGACCATACCCCAATTATACAGTCTAGCCTGTGCACTAAAGCCCTGTCTGACACAGCCTGAGGGCAGACCTCCAGTCCAACACCCAGACAGCTGGCCGTACACAGAGCATATCACACCCACAATGGCTTTAGGCCATCATCTCAACCCAACCTCAGTTTTCACCTTCAGAACCTAGGCCTTATCTCCACTCACTGCTCAGGAGTGAACGTGATGCAAGAATCAGAACTTCTCCTTCGCCTTGGCAAGAAACCTAGTGGTTGGCATGTTGTCCAATGTTCATTGTAGGAGAAAGCAGCGTGGACTATGAGGCCCCACCTAACCCTGAGGGCCACAATTTGCACAAACACACATTGTGACCCTCAGCGTGAGCCCTATCCTCATGTAAAGCGTCTTAGTGACTGGAACAACAGCCCACATATTGGGCTTGCCAAGCCCCTAGTCCCCCAATCTCAACCAGAGTTCGAGATGTCTAGTCACCCCTACTCAGGGCTCTACTCTGGAATCCCTCTTAGGTGGAACACCTGAGGTAAAAAAAAAAAAAAAAAAGGACTATTCCCATCCACAGAATGATCCCAACCCCTTGGGATCAGGCCAAATCAACAGAGAAAGAATTGTTCATGGCCCTTGAAGACACCCCGACATTCCACGGCCACCTTTGACACAAAATCCAGAGACAAAAGCTTGAGCAAGCGCCACATACTCGCCCTTTGTTCATAGCCCGGAAAATTCTCACTGTCTGTAGATCGAGCCTTCATACATATAACCCCAAACCTAAGCTGAGTTTGTGTTTTCAGACTTCTGTCCCCACAGTCCTGGCCCACACACCATCCAAGCTGGGGCCCCTGGAGACACACCTCAGGACTGTGGCTTCCCTCTCCAGGGGAATTCTGCCATTTCCATTGGCCACAACCCTATAGATTAGGAGAATCCTCCAAACTCCCCGAGGCCATCCCAATAGTGTTGGCTGCCCAGGACAAACAGGAATGATCTTTCACAAGTTAGGAAACTACTTCCACTCAGACCCAGAGACAGATATTCCCATAGAATAAGATTGAACTGGACAGGCACTTAGGCTCTAATCAGATCCATTGCTTTTGTTTCCAGGCATCTCTCCTCAGAGGCCTGGTTTCCAATACCAGCATACGGGGGATTACTGAGGCACTCATCAGAAAAATCTCATCTCCACATAGGAAATGTACTCTTTGGAGCTCTATAAAAACCTCTGTTTAGGAGATCTTTCAGGGCCCCGGATCAAGCACCCCATTCCAAGGTCTCCATGGACTTAAACCCGCATTATGATCTATTGTCGGGAGAGTCCATGTCAACTCAACCCCCTTGGTTTCTCCCCCAGGGCCTGCAGATCAAACCTGCCTTGTTGCTAGGAGACAACTAGAATGGGAGGCGGGCTGCCAGGCATCCATCCTTAGAACTCTACTCTGCAGTCGTTCCACATGGGACATCCTAGAGCCATCCAACAGGTCTCAAGTGTCCCACAGAAGGAATCTTTGCAGTCTGGAGCATCTCACAACTCCCATTGTGGGAAAATCTACATGGCCTCTTGAGACGCTCCACTTTATAAAGGGGCCATCATGGACAGAAACTCCAACCTGAGCAATCGTCTGATATTCACCCTGACTTCAGGTGCATGAGATCTTGATTCAGCTCTGCAGAGTGTGCCTTCTGTGCACTCACCCCCAAAACTAAGCCTAGCTTGTGTTCTCAGACTACCGTCCTCACACCCCTGCCCCAAAAGCCCTACAGATTGGCAATACTGGGGCCATAATGCAGCACACTGCCTGCCCTCCAGAAGAAAAACGTTGCCTTATGGAGCTACCTAGAAACCCGAATAAGGATCAACTGAACGCCACTCGACTGCACCCCAAATATACAGTCTACCCTGTCTAATGCCTTGTCTGACACAGCATGAGCCCACACCTCCAGACCTACGCTCAACAGCTGGCCACACACTGAGCTCATTGGACCCATCAGGTCCTTAGGTCTTCATCTCTTCCAACCTCAGTTTTCAGGTTTCAGAACCTAGACCTAAACTCCAATCATTGTCCAGGGGTGAACGTGATGCAGAAATCACAACTCTTCCTTCGTTATGGCTGGAAACCTTGTGGTTGGCATATTCTCCAACTTTCAGTGTAGGAGAATCCAGCGTGGCCCATGAGGCACTTCCCATGCTTGAGGGCCTTGTTGGGCACAAATAGGCATTGTGACCCTCAGCATGAGCCGTGTCCTCAAGGAAGGCCTATCAGTGTCTGAATCAAGAGCCCGGCTTTTGGACTTGCCATGCCCCTAGGCCCTCAAACATAAACAGAGGTGGGGATATCCAGTTGTCCCTCCCAAGGACTCTGCTCTGGAATCCCTCTTTTATTGGGACACTTGAGGTACATAAAATAAAATATAAAATAAAATAAAATAAAAAACAGAAAAGACTCCTCCCATCCCACAGAATGTACCCAAACTCTTGGGATCGGGTCAAATCCTCAGAGAAGGAAAGCCATCCACAACCCATGAGGCCACGCCAGCATTCCACCCACATTGTTGACACAAATCCAGAGACAAAACCTGAGCAAGCACCTCAAACTCACCCTTTTTCATATCCCTAAGTGTTATCACAGTCTGTAGATTGGGCGTGCCATACCTATGTCCCCAGCCTAAGCGGAGTTTGTGTTTTCAGACTTTTGTCCCCACAGGCCTGGCCCACACACCCTCAATGCTGGGCCCCTAGAGCCAAACTCAGAACTGTGCCTGCCCTCTCCAGGGGATTTCTGCCCATTCCATTGGCCACAACCCTATAGATTAGGAGAAACTCCAAAGTCCCGAGGCCATCCCAATATTATAGGCTGCCCAAGACAAACAGGGGCGATCTGACACAAGCTGAGCAACTACATCCCCTCAGATCCTTAGACACGTATACTCAGGAAAGAGTTTGAACTGGACAGGCACCTAGGCCCTAATCATATCGATTGCTTTTGTTTCCAGTCATCTCTCCTCAGAGGCCTGGTTTCCAATACCAGCATATGGGAGATTCCTTAGGCACTCATCAAAACAATTCTCTTCTCTACATAGGAAACGTACTCTTTAGAGCCCATCAAAACCTCCGGTTATGAACATCCCTCAAGGCCCCGGATCAAGCACCCCATTCCAAGGTCTACATGGACACAAATGCACATTATGAGCCATCCTCAACTCACCCATTTCAACACACCCGCCTCGGTTGCTCCCCTAGATCCAGCAGATCGAACTTGCCTTGGCGCTATGAGACACCTGGAATGGGAGGCAGGCTGCCCAGGCATCCATCCTGAGAACCCTGCTCTGGATAACTTCCTTATGGGATGTCCTGGAGCCATCCAACAGGTCTCGACTGTCCCACAGAAGGAATCATTGCGGTTTGGAGCATCTCACTATTCCCATCGTGGGAAAACCTCCATGTCCTCGTGACACCGTCCCCTTCATGAAGGGGCGTCATGGACAGAAACTCAGACGTAAGCCAACGTCTGATCCTAGCTCTGTCTTCAGGCATACGGGATCTCGAATCATCTCTGCAGAGGGTGCCTGCTGTCCCGACACCCCGAAATCTAAGTCTGGCTTGTGTTCTCAGAATTTTTTTCTCACACTCCTGGCCCACAAGCCTTCCAGTTTGGGAATTCTGGAGCCACTATGTGGCACTGTGTCTTCCCTCCAGAAGAAAAACGTTGCCCTCTGGGGCTACCCAGTAACCACAAATGAGTACCATCCTGCACGAAACTCGACTGCACCCCAATGATACAATCTAGCCTGGGCACTAATTCCCTGTCTGCCACAGCCTGAGCCTGCACCTCCCAACCCACCCTCAACAGCTGGCCGAACACTGAGCACATCAGCCACACCATGGCCTTAGGTCTTCATCTCTTCCCAACCTCAGTTTTCAGGCTTCAGAACCTAGACCTTAAATCCAATCACAGTCCAGGAGTGAAAGTGTTGCAGAAATTAGAACTCCTTCTTCCCCATGGCCAGAAAACTTGTGGTTGCCATATTGTGCAACGTTCCCTGTAGGAGAAACCAGCATGGTACATTAGGCCACGCCCTGACTTGAGGGGCTCCTTGGGCACAAAAACACATTGTGAAACTCAGTGTGAGACCTATCATCAAGGAAGGCCTCTCAGTGTCTGGACCAAGAGCCCACATATGGGGCTTACCATGTTCTTAGGTCCCAATGTTAACCAGAGGTCTGGTTGTCCAGTCGCCCCTCCCCAGGACTCTGCTCTGGAATCCCTCTTTTGGTGGTCCACCTTAGGTAAAAAAAAAAAAAAATAATAATAATAAAATAAACAAAAAAACAAGAAAGGCCTCCTCCCTTCCCACAGAATGACCCCAAACTCTTGGGATCGGGTCAAATCCCCAGAAAGGGAGCCTCATCGATGGCCCATGAGGACACCCCGACATTCCATGGCAATCGGTGACACATTTCCAGAAAAAAAAAAAAAAAAAGCATGAGCCAGCACCTCACATTCGCCCTTTGTTCATATCCCAAAGAGTTCTCCTCACGGTCTATAGATCGGGCCGGCCATACATACATCCTCCAAACTAAGTGGAGTTTGTGTTTTCAGACTTTTGTCCAAATAGCCCTGGACCACACACGCTCCACACTTGGGTCCCTGGAGCCACACCTCAGGACTGTGCTTCCCTTTCAAGGGAATTCTTCCCATTCCATTGGCCACAACCTTGCAAATGAGGAAAAACCTCCAAAGTCACCGAGGCCATCCCAATAGTGTAGGCCGCCCAGGACAAACAGGGGTGATCTCAAACCAGCTGAGCAACTAGCTCCACTCAGACAACAGATGTCCCCAGAGAAGAATATTGAACCGGACAGGCCCCTAGGCCCTAATCAGATCCATTGCTTTGGTTTTTAGGCATCTCTCCTCAGAGGCCTCGTTTCCAATACCAGCATATGGTGGTTTCCTGAGGCACCAATAAGAACAAATCTCGTCTCCCCATGGAAAACTTGCTCATTGGAGCTTTGTCATAACCTCTGGTTAGGAGAATCCTTCAGGGCCCTGGTGCCACTGCCCCATACCAAGGTCTCCATGGACTCAAACCAACATTAAGACCATCCTCAGGAAAGTCCATTTCAACTCAGCCCCCTCTCTTGCTACCCCATGCCAGCAGATCAAACGTTTCTTGTTGCTAGGAGACAATTGGAATGTGAGGCTGGCTGCCCAGGCATCCATACTTAGAACCCTGTTCTGGAAAAATACCTTATAAGATGTCCTGGAGCCATCCAACAAATCTTAATTGTCCCACAGAAGGAATCCTTGCGGTTTGGAGCATCTCACAACTCCAATAGTGGGAAAACCCCCATGGGCTCATAATGTACCCCCTTCATGAAGGGGCCAACATGGACAGAAACTCAAACCTGAGCCAAAGTCTGATCCTCGACCTGACTTCAGACGCATGAGATGTCAATTCAGCTCTGCAGAGTGTGCCTGCCATGTCCTTGCCCCGAAACCTAAGCCTAGCTTGTGTTCTCAGACTTCCGTCCTCACTCTCCTGGCCCAAAAGCCCTCCAGTTTGGGAATTCCGATGCCACAATGCAGAACTCTTCCTGCCCTCCAGAAGAAAAACTTTGCCCTATGCTTCTAATAAGAAACCCCAAATGATTTTCTAATGCATGCCACTCGATTGTAAAGCAATTATACAGCCTACCCTGTATACTAATGCCCTGTCTGGCACAGCCTGAGACAAGACATCCCAAACGACACCCAGACAGCTGGCCCCAACCTGGACACATAGGACCCGCTATGGCTGTAGGTCGTCATCTCTTCCCAACCTCGGTTTTCAGGCTTCAGAACCTAGACCTTATCTCTAATCACTGCCCAGGGGAGAACGTGATGAAGAAATTACAATTCCTCCTTCCCCATGGCCAGAAACCTTGTGGTTGGCATGTTGTCCAACGTTCAATGTGGGAAATTCTGCTTTGTCCGAAAGGCCACGCCAGTGCTTGAGGGCCGCCTAGGGCACAGACATGCATTGTGACCTGCAGCGTGAGTCCCGTATTAAAGTAACGCCTCTCAGTGGCTGGACCAAGATCCTGCATATGGGGTTGTCATATCCATAGGCCCCCCGGCTTAACCAGAGGGCGAGTATTCCAGTTGTCAGTACCCACTGCTATGCTCTAGATTCCCTCTACAGGGGAGACACATGAAGCAGAAAACAGGACACTTCCCTTCCCACAGAATGACCCCAAACACTTGGGGGCTGGACAACTACCAGAGAGGGAGTCTTCTACGACCCATGAGGCAACTCCTACATTAAACGGCCATTGTGGACAAAACATCCAGATACAAAAGCCTGAGTGACTGCCTCCCTCTCACCCTTCTTTCATATCCAGAGGAGCTCCCCTCATGGACTGTAGATCAGGCCTGCCGTAACCTCGGCCCCAACCCTGAGCTGAGTTAGGGTTTTTGGATGTCTGTCTGCACAGCCATGGCCCACACAGCCTCCAGGCTGGGGTCTCTGGAGCCACACCACAGAACTGTGCCTGCTCTCTCCTAAGAAACTGCCCATTCCATTGGCCACAACTCTACAAAATAGTAGAAACCTCAAGGTCCCCAAGGACATCCCACTACCGCAAGCTGCACTGGACAAATTGGGGCATTATGACACAAGCTGAGCAACTACTACCTCCATGCAGACACACAGACAGATATCCGCAGAGACAGAAGATTGAACCAGACAGGCCCCTAGGCCCTATTATGAACTCTTGCTTTGGTGTCCAGGTATCACTCCTCAGAGGCCTGCGTTCGAAGACCAGCATACGGGGCTTTCCTGAGGCACCAGACAGAAGACCTCTCATCTCCACATGGGAAGCTTCCTTGTTGGAGTTGTGTCAAGCCCTTTGGGTTGGAGAATCCTGCAGAGTCCCTTAGCTACTGCCACATTCCAAGGTCTCCATGGCCACCAACCCACATTATGACTCATCCTCAGGAGAGTCCATTTAAACTCAGCCTTCTGGGTAGCTCACCCAAGAGCCTGCAGATTGAGCGTGCCTTGTCTCGACCAGGCAATGGGAAGGTGAGTTGGCGTTTCTCGGCATCCATGCTTAGGACCCTGCTCTCGAGTCTTTCTGTATGGGGCATCCTGGAACCATCCAATAGTACTCGACTGTCCTGAAGAAGGAAACTTTGAAGTTTGGAGCAGCTCACAACTCCCAGCGTAGGGAAACCTCCCTGGCCTCATGACGCCCCCACCCCCTTCATGTAAGGGCCGTCATAGACACAAACTCCAGCTTGAGGCAACATCTGATACTCGCCCTGACCTCACCTGCAGGAGATCTCGATTCAGCCTCTGCAGAGTGGGCCTGCCATGCTCTTGGCCCCAAAACTCGTGCCTGCTTGTGTTTTCAGACTTCCTTCCTCACAATCCTGGCCACACCCCTCCAGTTTGGCAATTCTGGAGACACAATGCAGCACTCTGCCTGCCCTCCAGAAGAAAAATGTTGCCCTATAGGGGTAACTGGAAATGACAAATGAGTAACAACCTGCATGCCACTCGACCATACCCCAATTATACAGTCTAGCCTGTGCACTAAAGCCCTGTCTGACACAGCCTGAGGGCAGACCTCCAGTCCAACACCCAGACAGCTGGCCGTACACAGAGCATATCACACCCACAATGGCTTTAGGCCATCATCTCAACCCAACCTCAGTTTTCACCTTCAGAACCTAGGCCTTATCTCCACTCACTGCTCAGGAGTGAACGTGATGCAAGAATCAGAACTTCTCCTTCGCCTTGGCAAGAAACCTAGTGGTTGGCATGTTGTCCAATGTTCATTGTAGGAGAAAGCAGCGTGGACTATGAGGCCCCACCTAACCCTGAGGGCCACAATTTGCACAAACACACATTGTGACCCTCAGCGTGAGCCCTATCCTCATGTAAAGCGTCTTAGTGACTGGAACAACAGCCCACATATTGGGCTTGCCAAGCCCCTAGTCCCCCAATCTCAACCAGAGTTCGAGATGTCTAGTCACCCCTACTCAGGGCTCTACTCTGGAATCCCTCTTAGGTGGAACACCTGAGGTAAAAAAAAAAAAAAAAGGACTATTCCCATCCACAGAATGATCCCAACCCCTTGGGATCAGGCCAAATCAACAGAGAAAGAATTGTTCATGGCCCTTGAAGACACCCCGACATTCCACGGCCACCTTTGACACAAAATCCAGAGACAAAAGCTTGAGCAAGCGCCACATACTCGCCCTTTGTTCATAGCCCGGAAAATTCTCACTGTCTGTAGATCGAGCCTTCATACATATAACCCCAAACCTAAGCTGAGTTTGTGTTTTCAGACTTCTGTCCCCACAGTCCTGGCCCACACACCATCCAAGCTGGGGCCCCTGGAGACACACCTCAGGACTGTGGCTTCCCTCTCCAGGGGAATTCTGCCATTTCCATTGGCCATAACCCTATAGATTAGGAGAATCCTCCAAACTCCCCGAGGCCATCTCAATAGTGTTGGCTGCCCAGGACAAACAGGAATGATCTTTCACAAGTTAGGAAACTACTTCCACTCAGACCCAGAGACAGATATTCCCATAGAATAAGATTGAACTGGACAGGCACTTAGGCTCTAATCAGATCCATTGCTTTTGTTTCCAGGCATCTCTCCTCAGAGGCCTGGTTTCCAATACCAGCATACGGGGGATTACTGAGGCACTCATCAGAAAAATCTCATCTCCACATAGGAAATGTACTCTTTGGAGCTCTATAAAAACCTCTGTTTAGGAGATCTTTCAGGGCCCCGGATCAAGCACCCCATTCCAAGGTCTCCATGGACTTAAACCCGCATTATGATCTATTGTCGGGAGAGTCCATGTCAACTCAACCCCCTTGGTTTCTCCCCCAGGGCCTGCAGATCAAACCTGCCTTGTTGCTAGGAGACAACTAGAATGGGAGGCGGGCTGCCCAGGCATCCATCCTTAGAACCCTACTCTGCAGTCGTTCCACATGGGACATCCTAGAGCCATCCAACAGGTCTCAAGTGTCCCACAGAAGGAATCTTTGCAGTCTGGAGCATCTCACAACTCCCATTGTGGGAAAATCTACATGGCCTCTTGAGACGCTCCACTTTATAAAGGGGCCATCATGGACAGAAACTCCAACCTGAGCAATCGTCTGATATTCACCCTGACTTCAGGTGCATGAGATCTTGATTCAGCTCTGCAGAGTGTGCCTTCTGTGCACTCACCCCCAAAACTAAGCCTAGCTTGTGTTCTCAGACTACCGTCCTCACACCCCTGCCCCAAAAGCCCTACAGATTGGCAATACTGGGGCCATAATGCAGCACACTGCCTGCCCTCCAGAAGAAAAACGTTGCCTTATGGAGCTACCTAGAAACCCGAATAAGGATCAACTGAACGCCACTCGACTGCACCCCAAATATACAATCTACCCTGTCTAATGCCTTGTCTGACACAGCATGAGCCCACACCTCCAGACCTACGCTCAACAGCTGGCCACACACTGAGCTCATTGGACCCATCAGGTCCTTAGGTCTTCATCTCTTCCAACCTCAGTTTTCAGGTTTCAGAACCTAGACCTAAACTCCAATCATTGTCCAGGGGTGAACGTGATGCAGAAATCACAACTCTTCCTTCGTTATGGCTGGAAACCTTGTGGTTGGCATATTCTCCAACTTTCAGTGTAGGAGAATCCAGCGTGGCCCATGAGGCACTTCCCATGCTTGAGGGCCTTGTTGGGCACAAATAGGCATTGTGACCCTCAGCATGAGCCGTGTCCTCAAGGAAGGCCTATCAGTGTCTGAATCAAGAGCCCGGCTTTTGGACTTGCCATGCCCCTAGGCCCTCAAACATAAACAGAGGTGGGGATATCCAGTTGTCCCTCCCAAGGACTCTGCTCTGGAATCCCTCTTTTATTGGGACACTTGAGGTACATAAAATAAAATATAAAATAAAATAAAATAAAAAACAGAAAAGACTCCTCCCATCCCACAGAATGTACCCAAACTCTTGGGATCGGGTCAAATCCTCAGAGAAGGAAAGCCATCCACAACCCATGAGGCCACGCCAGCATTCCACCCACATTGTTGACACAAATCCAGAGACAAAACCTGAGCAAGCACCTCAAACTCACCCTTTTTCATATCCCTAAGTGTTATCACAGTCTGTAGATTGGGCGTGCCATACCTATGTCCCCAGCCTAAGCGGAGTTTGTGTTTTCAGACATTTGTCCCCACAGGCCTGGCCCACACAGCCTCAAGGCTGGGCCCCTAGAGCCAAACTAAGAACTGTGCCTGCCCTCTCCATGGGATTTCTGCCCATTCCATTGGCCACAACCCTATAGATTAGGAGAAACTCCAAAGTCCTGAGGCCATTCCAATATTATAGGCTGCCCAGGACAAACAGGGGCGATCTGACACAAGCTGAGCAACTACATCCCCTCAGATCCTTAGACACGTATCCACAGGAAAGAGATTGAACCGGACAGGCACCTAGGCCCTAATCATATCGATTGCTTTTGTTTCCAGTCATCTCTCCTCAGAGGCCTGGTTTCCAATACCAGCATATGGGAGATTCCTTAGGCACTGATCAAAACAATTCTCTTCTCTACATAGGAAACGTACTCTTTAGAGGCCATCAAAACCTCCGGTTATGAACATCCCTCAAGGCCCCGGATCAAGGACCCCATTCCAAGGTCTACATCGACACAAATGCACATTATGACCCATCCTCAACTCACCCATTTTCACACACCCGCCTCGGATGCTCCCCTAGATCCAGCAGTCGAACTTGCCTTGGCGCTATGAGACACCTGGAATGGGAGGCAGGCTGCCCAGGCATCCATCCTTAGAACCCTGCTCTGGATAACTTCCTTATGGGATGTCCTGGAGCCATCCCACAGGTCTCGACTGTCCCACAGAAGGAATCATTGCGGTTTGGAGCATCTCACAATTCCCATCGTGGGAAAACCTCCATGTCCTCGCGACACCGTCCCCTTCATGAAGGGGCGTCATTAACTGAAACTCCGACTTAAGCCAACGTCTGATCCTAGCTCTGACTTCAGGCATTCGGGATCTCGAATCATCTCTGCAGAGGGTGCCTGCCGTCCCCTCACCCCGAAATCTAAGTCTGGCTTGTGTTCTCAGAATTTTTTTCTCACACTCCTGGCTCACAAGCCTTCCAGTTTGGGAATTCTGGAGCCACTATGTGGCACTGTGTCTTCCCTCCAGAAGAAAAACGTTGCCCTCTGGGGCTACCCAGTAACCACAAATGAGTACCATCCTGCACGAAACTCGACTGCACCCCAATGATACAGTCTAGCCTGGGCACTAATTCCCTGTCTGCCACAGCCTGAGCCTGCACCTCCCAATCCACACTCAACAGCTGGCCTAACACTCAGCACATCAGCCACACCATGGCCTTAGGTCTTCATCTCTTCCCAACCTCAGTTTTCAGGCTTCAGAACCTAGACCTTAAATCCAATCACAGTCCAGGAGTGAAAGTGTTGCAGAAATTAGAACTCCTTCTTCCCCATGGCCAGAAAACTTGTGGTTGCCATATTGTGCAATGTTCCGTGTAGGTGAAACCAGCATGGTACATTAGGCCACGCCCTGACTTGAGGGGCTCCTAGGGCACAAAAACACATTGGAAACTCAGTGTGAGACCTCTCCTCAAGGAAGGCCTCTCAGTGTCTGGACCAAGAGCACACATATGGGGCTTGCCAGGTTCTTAGGTCCCAATGTTAACCAGAGTCTGGTTGTCCAGTCGCCCCTTCCCAGGACTCTGCTCTGGAATCCCTCTTTTGGTGGTCCACCTTAGGTAAAAAAAAATAATAATAATAATAAAAAAAATAAACAAAAAAACAAGAAAGGCCTCCTCCCTTCCCACAGAATGACCCCAAACTCTTGGGATCGGGTCAAATCCCCAGAAAGGGTGCCTCATCAATGGCCCATGAGGACACCCTGACATTCCATGGCAATCGGTGACACATTTCCAGAAAAAAAAAAAAAAAAAGCATGAGCCAGCACCTCACATTCGCCCTTTGTTCATATCCCGAAGAGTTCTCCTCACGGTCTATAGATCGGGCCGGCCATACATACATCCTCCAAACTAAGTGGAGTTTGTGTTTTCAGACTTTTGTCCAAATAGCCCTGGACCACACACGCTCCACACTTGGGTCCCTGGAGCCACACCTCAGGACTGTGCTTCCCTTTCAAGGGAATTCTTCCCATTCCATTGGCCACAACCTTGCAAATGAGGAAAAACCTCCAAAGTCACCGAGGCCATCCCATTAGTGTAGGCCGCCCAGGACAAACAGGGGTGATCTCAAACCAGCTGAGCAACTACCTCCCCTCAGACAACAGATGTCCCCAGAGAAGAATATTGAACCGGACAGGCCCCTAGGCCCTAATCAGATCCATTGCTTTGGTTTTTAGGCATCTCTCCTCAGAGGCCTCGTTTCCAATACCAGCATATGGTGGTTTCCTGAGGCACCAATAAGAACAAATCTCGTCTCCCCATGGAAAACTTGCTCATTGGAGCTTTGTCATAACCTCTGGTTAGGAGAATCCTTCAGGGCCCTGGTGCCACTGCCCCATACCAAGGTCTCCATGGACTCAAACCAACATTAAGACCATCCTCAGGAAAGTCCATTTCAACTCAGCCCCCTCTGTTGCTACCCCAAGCCAGCAGATCAAACGTTTCTTGTTGCTAGGAGACAATTGGAATGTGAGGCTGGCTTCCCAGGCATCCATACTTAGAACCCTGTTCTGGAAAAATACCTTATAAGACGTCCTGGAGCCATCCAACAAATCTTAATTGTCCCACAGAAGGAATCCTTGCGGTTTGGAGCATCTCACAACTCCAATAGTGGGAAAACCCCCATGGGCTCATAATGTACCCCCTTCATGAAGGGGCCAACATGGACAGAAACTTAAACCTGAGCCAAAGTCTGATCCTCGACCTAACTTCAGACGCATGAGATGTCAATTCAGCTCTGCAGAGTGTGCCTGCCATGTCCTTGCCCCGAAACCTAAGCCTAGCTTGTGTTTTCAGACTTCCGTCCTCACTCTCCTGGCCCACAAGCCCTCCAGTTTAGGAATACCGATGCCACAATGCAGCACTCTGCCTGCCCTCCAGAAGAAAAACTTTGCCCTATGCTGCTAATAAGAAACCCCAAATGATTTTCTAATGCATGCCACTTGATTGTAAAGCAATTATACAGCCTACCCTGTATACTAATGCCCTGTCTGGCACAGCCTGAGACAAGTCATCCCAAACGACACCCAGACAGCTGGCCCCAACCTGGACACATAGGACCCGCTATGGCTGTAGGTCGTCATCTCTTCCCAACCTCGGTTTTCAGGCTTCAGAACCTAGACCTTATCTCCAATCACTGCCCAGGGGTGAACGTGATGCAGAAATTAGAATTCCTCCTTCCCCATGGCCAGAAACCTTGTGGTTGGCATGTTGCCCAACGTTAAATGTGGGAAATTCTGCATTGTCCGAAAGGCCACGCCAGTGCTTGAGGGCCGCCTAGGGCACAGACATGCATTGTGACCTGCAGCGTGAGTCCCGTATTAAAGTAACGCCTCTCAGAGGCTGGACCAAGATCTTGCATATGGGGCTTGTCATATCCGTAGGCCCCCAGGCTTAACCAGAGGGCGAGTATTCCAGTTGTCAGTACCCACTGCTATGTGCTAGATTCCCTCTACAGGGGGGACACATGAAGCAGAAAACAGGACACTTCCCTTCCCACTGAAAGACCCCAAACACTTGGGGGCTGGACCAACTACCAGAGAGGGAGACTTCTACGACCCATGAGGCAACTCCTACATTAAACGGCCATTGTGGACAAAACATCCAGAGACAAAAGCCTGAGCGACTGCCTCCCTCTCACCCTTCTTTCATATCCAGAGGAGCTCCCCTCATGGACTGTAGATCAGGCCTGCCGTAACCTCGGCCCCAAACCTGAGCTGAGTTAGGGTTTTTGGATGTCTGTCTGCACAGCCATGGCCCACACAGCCTCCAGGCTGGGGTCTCTGGAGCCACACCACAGAACTGTGCCTTCTCTCTCCTAAGAAACTGCCCATTCCATTGGCCACAACTCTACAAAATAGTAGAAACCTCAAGGTCCCCAAGGACATCCCACTACCGCAAGCCGCACTGGACAAATAGGGGCATTATGACACAAGCTGAGCAACTACTACCTCCATGCAGACACACAGACAGATATCCGCAGAGACAGAAGATTGAACCAGACAGGCCCCTAGGCCCTATTATGAACTCTTGCTTTGGTGTCCAGGTATCACTCCTCAGAGGCCTGCGTTCGAAGACCAGCATACGGGGCTTTCCTGAGGCACCAGACAGAAGACCTCTCATCTCCACATGGGAAGCTTCCTTGTTGGAGTTGTGTCAAGCCCTTCGGGTTGGAGAATCCTGCAGAGTCCCTTAGCTACTGCCACATTCCAAGGTCTCCATGGCCACTAAACCACATTATGACTCATCCTCAGGAGAGTCCATTTAAACTCAGCCTTCTGGGTAGCTCACCCAAGAGCCCGCAGATTGAGCGTGCCTTGTCTCGACCAGGCAATGGGAAGGTGAGTTGGCGTTCTCGGCATCCATGCTTAGGCCCCTGCTCTCGAGTCTTTCTGTATGGGGCATCAAGGGACCATCCAATAGTACTCGACTGTCCTGAAGAAGGAAACTTTGAAGTTTGGAGCAGCTCACAACTCCCAGCCTAGGGAAACCTCCCTGGCCTCATGACGCCCCCACCCCCTTCATGTAAGGGCCGTCATAGACACAAACTCCAGCTTGAGGCAACATCTGATACTCGCCCTGTCCTCACCTGCAGGAGATCTCGATTCAGCCTCTGCAGAGTGGGCCTGCCATGCTCTTGGCCCCAAAACTCGTGCTACCTTGTGTTTTCAGACTTCCTTCCTCACAATCCTGGCCACACCCCTCCAGTTTGGCAATTCTGAAGACACAATGCAGCACTCTTCCTGCCCTACAGAAGAAAAATGTTGCCCTATAGGGCTAACCGGAAACGCCAAATGAGTAACAACCTGCATGCCACTCGACCATACCCCAATTATACAGTCTAGCCTGTGCACTAAAGCCCTGTCTGACACAGCCTGAGAGCAGACCTCCAGTCCAACACCCAGACAGCTGGCCGTACACAGAGCATATCACACCCACAATGGCTTTAGCCCATCATCTCTACCCAACCTCAGTTTTCACCTTCAGAACCTAGACATTATCTCCACTCACTGCTCAGGAGTGAACGTGATGCAAGAATCAGAACTTCTCTTTTGCCTTGGCAAGAAACCTAGTGGTTGGCATGTTGTCCAATGTTCATTGTAAAAGAAAGCAGCATGGACTATGAGGTCCCACCTATCCCTGAGGGCCACAATTTGCACAAACACACATTGTGACCCTCAGCGTGAACCCTATCCTCATGTAAAGCCTCTTAGTGTGTGGCCAGAGGAATGGACACAGTTTCCCAGGAGACAGCAGGCACGGTCCTGTTGTATGGCTCCAGAGGACCAAGCCTAGAGGCTGTGGTTGCCAGGGTTGTGGGGACAGATGTCTGAAAAAGCAACTTGGCTCAGCTATGGGCCTAGGTAATGGCAGGCCTTATCTCCAGTCCGTGAGGGGAGATCCTCTGGATATCAAAGGAGGGCAAGTGGGAGGCAGTCGCTCAGGCTTTTGTCTCTGGGTGTTGCGTTCACAGTGGCCGTTCAGGGTAGGGGTTGCTTCAGGGGCCGAGGCAGAGCCTTCCTCTCGGGGGATAGTCCAAGCTCCCTTGTGTTTGGGTTCATTCTGTGGGAAGGGAAAAGTACTGTTTTCTGCCACAGCGAACCCCCCAGTAGAGGGACTCTAGAGCACAGCAGTGGGTTCCCTCAACTGGAATACACACCATCAAGGTTGTCCTGGGTGCCTATGGGCAAGGCAAGCCACATATGCGGGCTCATGGTCCAGTCACTGAGAGGCGTTACTTGAATAAGGTACTCACGTTGAGGGTCATTATGTGTGTTTGTGCCCAAGGCGGCCCTCACGCATGGGCGTGGCCTCAGGGGCCATGCCGTTTTCTCCTACACTGAAGGGTTGACTCACTGCCAGCAGCAAATTTCTTGCCATGGGGATGAGGGGTTCTGACTTGTGCATCAGGTTCCCCCCTGTGCAGTGATTGGAGATAAGGTCTAGGTTCCGATGACTGAAAACCGAGTTTGGGAATGGATGGTGTCCTAAGACAGTGGCGGGTCCAATGTGCTGGGTGTGCAGCCAGCTGTGTTGGTGTCTGTTGGAAGGTCTGGGCTCAGGGTATTTGCGACAGACCATCAGTGTTTAAGGTAGCCTATGCAATTGGGGTGTTGCCATGGGCCAAGCAGTTTGATCCTCATTCGGGGTTCCTGGGCAGCACCATAGACAATGTTTTTCTCCTGGGAGGAAGGCAGAGTGCTTCATTGTGGCCCCAGAATTCCCAGTAGGGAGGGTTTGTGGGCCAGGAGTGTGAGGACGGAAGTCTGAAAACACAAGCTAGGGTGAGGATTGGAGCCTTGGGCAGAGCAGGCCCACTCTGCAGAGGCTGAATCAAAATCTTCTGCATCTGAAGTCAGGCTGAGTATCAGACGTTGGCTGAGGCTGGAGTATGTGTCCATGATGGCACCTTCATGAAGCGGGGGCCTCATGAGGCCAAGGAAGTTTTCCCACGCTGAGTTTGGAGGTTGCCCCAAACCACAAGGTTTCATTCTGCGGGACATTCGAGTCCTGTTGCATGGCTGCAGGATATACCATACGGAAGGACTGGAGAGCAGGGTTCGAAGGATGGATCCCTGTACAGCATGCCTCGCATTCCCATTGGCCATTAGCGACAAGATATGTTTGATCTGCTGCCTCTGGGGCACACTACCCAGGGGGCAGAGTTGAAATGGCCTCTCCTGAGGATGCGTCATAATATGCGTTTTGGTCCATGGAGACCTTGGAATGTGCTGGTAGTTCAGTGGCCCTGCGAAACTCTCCTAACTGAAGAATTTGATACATCCCCAGTAAGAAAGCTCCCCATGTGGAGACGAGAGAGGTTTGGTTGTGTGCCTCGGAAAAGCCCCGTGTGCTGGTCTACGAAAACAGTCCTCTGAGGACGGACACATGGAAACCAAAGCTAAGGTTCAGATTAGGCCCTGGGGCCTGTCCATTTCAACCTTCTGTCTATGGGGACACTCAATGAGAGTCTAAGTTGAGATAGTTGCTCCGCTGGTGTCAGAGAGCCCCTCTTTGTCCAGGGTAGCCTACACTATTGATGGCCTCAGGGGCCGTGGAGCTTTTCTCTAACCTGTTGTTTTGTGGTCAATGGATTGGGCACAATTTCCTTGGAGAGGGGAGGCACAATCTTTCGCTGTGGCTCCAGAGGCCCTACCCTGGAGGATGTGTGGGTCCAGGCTGTGGGCACAGAAGTCTGAAAACACAAACTCAGCGTATGAGTGGAGCCTAGGGTACGGCAGGCCGGATGTACAGCCCGAGAGGGAGCTCCTGGGACTCTGAAATAAGGGCGAGTGGGAGGCGTTCCTTCAGGCTTTTGTCTCTGGATGTTGTGTCCGGGATAGCCGTGGATTGGAGGGGTGGCCTCAGGGACTGTGGACGAGTATCCCTCTCTGGGGATTTGTCCCAGTTCCCAAGAGTTTGGGGTCATTTTGTGGGAAGGGTGAAGTCGTGTTGTCTGGCTCATGTGTCTCTCCAAGAAAGGGATTCCAGAGCAGAGCCCCAGGTACGGTCGGGTCGACTGGAAAACTCAAACCATGGTGAGGATTGGGTGCATAGGGGCTTGGCAAGCCCCATATGTGGGCTCTTGGTCCAGGCCCTGACAGGCCTTTCTTTGACATTGGGCTCATGCTGAGGGTCACAGTGTGAACTTGTGCCCAAGCTGCACTCACGTTTGTGCGTGGCATCAGGGGCCATGAAAGTTTCTCCCACCTTGAAGGTGTGACTCCATGCCAAGAGAAAGCTTAACAGCCATGGGGAAGGAGGAGATCTTTCTTGTGCTTGCGATACACAGCTGTGTGGAGAATTGATATAATATCTAGGTTCAGATATCTGAAAACCAAGGTTAGGAAGAGGTGACGGCATAAGACCATGGTGCGGCCAGCTGTCTCCTTGTCTGTCTGGATGTCTGGCTTCAGGCTGTGTCAAACAGAGCATGAGTGCCCAGAGCAGCCTATCCAGTTCGGGTACCGTCGAGGCCCAAGCAGGTTGATCCTCATCTGGGTTTTCTGGAGAGCCCTACAGGGAAACGTTTTTCTTCCGTTGGACAGACAATGGGCTGGGTTGTGATTCTGGAGTTCCTAGATCGAAGGGCTTGTCTGCCAGGAGTGTGAGGAAGGAAGTCTGAAAACACAAGCTAGCGTGAGGTTTGGGACCGAGGGCACGGCAGGCCCACTCTGCAGAGGCTGAATCGAGATCTCCTGCACTGAGGTCATGTCAACTATGAGACCTGCCTCAGGCTAGAGTTTTTGTCCAGCATGGCCACTTCCTGAAGGATGTGGGGGCTTCATGAGGCCAGGGAGGTTTGCCTACGATGGGATTTGTGAACCAAACCTCAAGGTTTCCTTCTTCACGACAGTCGAGTCCTATTGGATAGTTCCAGGAGGCCCCATACGGAAAGACTCGAGAGCAGGTGTCTAAGCATGGATGCCTGGGAACGCCACCTCATATTCCCACTCTTTAGTCAGGACAAGGCAGGCTCAATCTGCGGGCTCCTGGGTGAGCTACCCAGAGGGGAGAGTTGAAATGGACTCTCCTGAAGATGAGTCCTACTGTGGCTTGGTGGCCTGGGAGACCTTGGAATGTGGAGGTGGCTCACGGACTCTGCAGGATTCTCCAAGCTGAGGTGTTTCACACGGCTCCAACAAGGGAGCTTCCCATGTGGAGACGAGAGGAGTTCTGTTCAGTGCCTCAGGAAAGCCCCATATCCTGTTCTTCAAAGCAAAGCCTCTGAGGAGTGACACGTGGAAACCAAAGCAAGAGTTGAGATTAGGTCATAAGGTCCTATCCGGCTCAACCTTCTATCTCTGTTGACATCTGTGTGCATGCCTTCGTGGAGGTTGCTGCTCAGCTTATGTCCGAATGCCCTTGTGTGTCCGGGAGGCTCCCAGTAGTGGGATGTCCTCGGGGGCCTTGAGGTTTCTCATATTCTGGAGGTGTGTGGAAAAAGGAATGGACACAGTTTCCCAGGATACAGCAGGCACGGTCCTGTGGTATGACTCCAGAGGACCGTGCCTAGAGGCTGTGTTTGCCAAGGCTGTGGGGACAGATGTCTGAAAAAGCAAACTTGGCTCATTTAGGGGCCAAGGTAATGGCAGGCCTGATCTCCAGTCCATGAGGGGAGATCCTCTGGATATCAAAGGAGGGCAAGTGGGAGGCAGTCACTCAGGCTATTGTCTCTGGGTGTTGCGTTCAAAGTGGATGTTCAGGGTAGGGGTTGCTTCAGGGACCGAAGAAGAGCCTACCTCACGGGTGATAGTCCAAGCTCCCAAGTGTTTGGGTTCATTCTGTGGGAAGGGATGAGTACTGTTTTCTGCCACAGGGGACCCCCCAGGAGAGGGACTCTCGAGCACAGCAGTGGGTTCCCTCAACTGGAATACACACCATCTAGTTAGTCCTGGGTGTCTGTGAGCAAGGCAAGCCACATATGCAGGCACTTGGTCCAGTCACTGAGAGGCCTTACTTGAATAAGGTACTCACGCTGAGCGTCACAATGTGTGTTTGTGCCCAAGGCGGCCCTCACTCATGGGCGTGGCCTCATGGACCATGCCCTTTCTCCTACACTGAAGGTTTGACTCACAGCCAGCAGCAAGGTTTCTTGCCATGGGAAAGGATGGGTTCTGACTTGTGCATCAGGTTCCCCCCTGTGCAGGGATTGGAGATAAGGTCTAGTTTCCCAGGTTGGGAATGGATGGTGGACTAAGGCAGTGGCGGGTCCATTGGGCTGGGTGTGCAGCCAGCTGTGTCTGTGTCTGTTGGACGGTCAGGGCTCAGGCTGTTTGCGACAGAGCATCAGTGTTTAAGGTAGCATATGCAATTGTGGTGTTGCCGAGGGACAAGAAGTTTGATCCTCATTTGGGGTTTCTGGGCAGCACCATAGACAGTGTTTTTTTCCTGGGAGGCAGGCAGAGTGCTTCATTTGGCCCCAGAATTCCCAGTAGGGAGGGTTTGTGGGCCAGGAGTGTGAGGACAGAAGTCTGAAAACACAAGCTAGGGTGAGGATTGGAGCCAAGGCAGGCAGGCCCACTCTGCAGAGGCTGAATCAAAATCTCCTGCATCAGAAGTCAGGCTGCGGATCAGACGTTGGCTGAGGCTGGAGTATGTGTCCATGATGGCACCTTCATGAGACCAGGGAAGTTTTCCCACGCTGAGTTTGGAGGTTGCCCCAAACCACAAGGTTTCCTTCAGTGGGACATTCGAGTCCTGTTGCATGGCTCCAGGACATACCATACGGAAGGACTGGAGAGCAGGGTTCGAAGGATGGATCCCTGTACAGCATGCCTCGCATTCCCCTTGGCCATTAGCGACAAGTTATGTTTGATCTGCTGCCTCTGGGGCACGCTACCCAGGGGGCTGAGTTGAAATGGCCTCTCCTGAGGATGCGTCATAATGTGCGTTTGGGTCCATGGAGACCTTGGAATATGCTGGTTGTTCAGTGTCCCTGCGGAACTCTCCTACCTGAAGGGTTTGATAAATCCCCAGCAAGAAAGCTCCCCATGTGGAGACGAGAGAGGTTTGGTTGGGTGCCTCGGAAAAGCCCCGTGTGCTGGTCTACGAAAACAGTCCTCTGAGGACGGACACATGGAAACCAAAGCTAAGGTTCAGATTAGGGCCTGGGGGCCTGTCCATTTCAATCTTCTGTCTCTGGGGACACTGTCTGAGAATCTAAGTGGAGATAGTTGCTCCGCTGGTGTCAGGGAGCCCCTCTTAGTCCAGGGTTGCCTACAGTATTGATGGCCTCAGGGGCGTTGGAGCTTTTCCCTAACCAGTAGGGTTGTGGTCAATGGATGGGGCACACTCTCCTTGGAGAGGGCATGCACAATCTTTCGCTGTGGCTCCAGAGGCCCTAGCCTGGAAGTTGTGTGGGTCCAGCCTGTGGGCACAGAACTCTGAAAACTCAAACTCAGCATATGAGTGGCGCCTAGGGTATGGCAGGCCAGATGTACAACCCGAGAAGGAGCTCCTGGGCCTCTGAAACAAGGGCGAGTGGGAGGCATTCCTTCAGGCTTTTGTTTCTGGATGTTGTGTCTGGGATAGCCGTGGATTGGAGGGGTGGCCTCAGGGACTGTGGACGAGTATCCCTCTATGGGGATTTGTCCCAGCTCCCAGGAGTTTGGGGTCATTTTGTGGGAAGGGTGGAGTCGTGTTGTCTGGCTCATGTGTCTCTCCAAGAAAGGGATTCCAGAGCAGAGCCCCAGGTACGGTCGGGTCGACTGGAAATCTCAAACCCTGGTGAGGATCTGGTGCATAGGGGCTTGGCAAGCTCCATATGCGGGCTCTTGGTCCAGGCCTTGACAGGCCTTTCTTTGACATGGGGCTCGTGCTGAGGGTCACAGTGTGAATTTGTGCCCAAGCAGCACTCAAGTTTGGGCGTGGCATCAGGGGCCATGAAGGTTTCTCCCACCCTGAAGGTGTGACTCCATGCCAAGAGCAAGCTTGACAGCCATGGGGAAGGAGGTGTTCTGTTTTGTGCTTGCGATACCCAGCTGTGTGGAGAATTGATATAATGTCTAGGTTCAGATATCTGAAAACCAAGGTTAGGAAGAGGTGACGGCACAAGACCATGGCGTGTCCGAAGTGCTGGGTGTGCGGTCAGCTTTCTCCTTGTCTGTTTGGACGTCTGGCTTCAGGCTGTGTCAGACAGAGCATGCGTGCCCAGAGCAGCCTATCCAGTTCGGGTACCGTCGAGTCCCGAGCAGGTTGATCCTCATCTGGGTTTTCTGGAGAGCCCCACAGGGAAACGTTTTTCTTCTTTTGGGCAGACAATGGGCTGGGTTGTGGTTCTGGAGTTCCTAGTCCGGAGGTCTTGTTTGCCAGGAGTGTGAGGAAGGAAGTCTGAAAACACAAGCTAGCGTGAGGTTTGGGACCGAGGGCACGGCAGGCCCACTCTGCAGAGGCTGAATCGAGATCTCCTGCACTGAGGTCATGTCAACTATGAGACGTGCCTCAGGATAGAATTTTTGTCCAGCATGGCCTCTTCCTGAAGGGTGTGGGGGCTTCATGACGCCAGGGAGGTTTGCCTACGATGGGATTTGTGAACTACTCCAAACCTCAAGGTTTCCTTCTGCACGACAGTCGAGTCCTATTGGATGATTCCAGGAGGCCCCATACGGAAAGACTCGAGAGCAGGTGTCTAAGCATGGATGCCTGGGAAGGCCACCTCATATTCCCACACTTTATTCAGGACAAGGCAGGCTCAATCTGTGGGCTCCTGGGTGAGCTACCCAGAGGGGAGAGTTGAAATGGACTCTCCTGAAGATGAGTCCTACTGTGGCTTGGTGGAATGGGAGACCTTGGAATGTGGATGTGGCTCAGGGACTCTGCAGGATTTTCCAACCTGAGGTGTTTGACACGGCTCCAACAAGGAAGCTTCCCATGTGGAGACGAGAGGAGTTCTGTTCAGTGCCTCAGGAAAGCCCCATATCCTGTTCTTCGAACCAAAAGCTCTGAGGAGTGACACCTGGAAACCAAAGCAAGAGTTGAGATTAGGGCCTATGGGCCTGTCCGGCTCAACCTTCTATCTCTGTTGACATCTGTGTGCATGCCTTCGTGGAGGTAGCTGCTCAGCTTGTGTCCGAATGCCCCTGTGTGTCCAGGGAGGCTCCCAGTAGTGGGATGTCCTCGGGGGCCTTTAGGTTTCTCATATTCTGGAGGTGTGTGGCCAAAGGAATGGACACAGTTTCCCAGGAGAGAGCAGGCACGGTCCTGTGGTATGGCTCCAGAGGACCCAGCCTAGAGGCTGTGTTTGCCAGGGCTGTGGGGACAGATGTCTGAAAAAGCAAACTTGGCTCAGCTAGGGGCCAATGTAATGGCAAGCCTGATCTCCAGTCCATGAAGGGAGATCTTCTGGATATCAAAGGAGGGCAAGTGGGAGGCAGTCGTTCAGGTTTTTTTCTCTGGGTGTCGCTTTCACAGTGGCCGGTCAGTGTAGGGGTTGCCTCAGGGGCCGAGGAAGAGCCTTCCTCTCAGGGGATTGTCCAAGCTCCCAAGTTTTAGGGTTCATTCTGTGGGAAGGGAAGAGTACTGTTTTCTGCCACAGCGGACCGCCCAGGAGAGGGACTCTAGAGCACAGCAGTGGGTTCCCTCAACTGGAATACACACCATCTAGTTAGTCCTGTGTGCCTATGGGCATGGCAAGCCACATATGCGGGCTCTTGGTCCATTCACTAGAGGCGTTACTTGAATAAGGTACCCACGCTGTGGATCACAATGTGTGTTTGTGCCCAAGGCGGCCCTCACGCATGGGCGTGGCCTCATGGGCCATGCCGTTTTTTCCTACACTGAAGGTTTGACTCACTGCCAGCAGCAAGTTTTCTTGCCATGGGTAAGGAGGAGTGTGATTTCTGCATCACACTCACGCCTGGGCAGTGATTGGAGTTAAGGTCTCGGTTCTGAAGCCTGAAAACTGATATAGGGAAGAGATGATGACCTAAGGCCATGGCGGGTCTTATGTGCTCAGTATGCGTTCATCTTTCTGGGTTTTGGTCAGGAGGTCCAGCCTCATGTTGTGTCCGACAGTGCATTAGTGCCCAGGTTAGACGACAAAATTTGGGTAAAGTTGAGTGCTGTGTAGGTTTATCCCTGCAGATCTGAACTAATATCTCATGCATCTGAAGTCAGGGCGAGGATCAGACGTTGGCTCAGGTGGGAGTTTCTAAGCATGACGTCCGCTTCATGAAGGGAGCGAAATCTCGAGGCCATTGAGGTTTTCCCACGTTGGGAGTTGTGGGATGCTCCCTTCAAGAATTCCTTCTGCGGGACAATTGAGACCTGTTGGACAGCTCCAAGAAATCCCATATGGAATGACTCCAGAGCACCATTCGCGGATGGATGCCTGGGAAGCCCGCCTCGCATTCCAATGATCTCCTAGCAACAAGACAGTTTAGATCTGATGGCTCTGCGGGAGCAACCGGGGTGGCTGAGTTGAAATGGACTTTCCTGAGGATGGGTCGTAATGTGTTTTTGTGTCCATGAGGGCCTTGGAATGGGGCGGTGGCACCGGGACCCTGAAGTACTCTCGTAAGCTTTGGACATGGCTCCCATGCACAGGTTTCCTTGTGGAGATGAGATGAGTTCTGATGGGTGCCTCAGGAAAACCCCTATGCTCGTATTGGAATCAGGCTTTTGAGGACACATGCCTGTAACCCAAAGCAATGGATCCTATTATGGCCTAGGGTCCTGTCTGGTTCAATCTTCTTCTCTGGGGACATCCATCTATGGTATGAGTGGAGGTCGATTATCAGCTGGTGTCAGACAGCCCTTGTTTGTTCCGGGCGACCTACACTATTGGGATGGCCTCAGGGACTTTGGAGGTTTCTCCTAATTTGTACGATTTTGGACCATGGAATGGGCAGAATTCCCATGGATTGGTAGGCACAGTCCTAATGTGTGGCTCCAGGCGCCCAGCCTGGAGGGTGTGTGGCCCAAGACTTTGAGGACAGAAGTCTGAAAACACAAACTCAGCTTAGGTTTGGGGACGTAGGTATGGCAGGCCCAATCGACAAACCATGAGATGAAATCTTCAGGATATGAAGAAAGTGCGAGTCTGAGGCGCTTGCTCAGGCTTTTGTCTCTGGATTTTTATCAGCGATGGCCGTGGAATGTCGGGGAGGCGATATGGGCCATGGACGAATCTTACTCCTTGAGGATTTGGCCCGATTCACAATTGCTTTTCGTCATTCTGTGGGATGGGAGGTCTCCTTTCAGGTTTGTTACCTCAGGTGTCCCACCAAAAGAGGAATTCCAAATCCAAGCCGTGGGGAAGACTGAAGGGACATCCCGAACTATGGTTAAAAGTTGGGGCCTAGGGTCATGGCAAGCACAATATGCTATCTCTTCATCCAGCCACTGAGTGTCCTTACTTGAGGACTGGGCTCAGCCTGAGGGTCACAATGTGTGTTTGTGACCAATGTGGCCCTCGAGCATGTGCGGGGCCTCATGGGCAACACTGGTTTCAACCACACTGAACGTTGGACAACATGCCAACCACAAGGTTTCTTGCCATGGGGAAGGAGTTCTGATTTCTGCATCACCTTCAACCTTGGGCAGTGATTGGAGATAAGGTCTAGGTTCTGAAACCTGGAAACCGTGGTTGGGAAGAGATGACGACCTAAGGCCACGGAGGCTCGATGTGCTCAGTGTGCGGCCAGCTGTCTGGGACGGGCCAGGGAGTCCAGGCTCAGGCTGTGTCAGAAAGGGCATTAGTGCCCTGGTCAGCCAAGGTCGGTGCAGGTTGATCCTCATTTGGGGTTACTGGGTAGCCCCAGAGGACAATGTTTTTCTTCTGGAGGGCCGGCAGAGTGCTGCATTGTAGTTCTGGATTGCCAAACTGGAGGGCTTTGGGCCAGTAGTCTGACCACAAAAGTCTGAGAACACAAGCTAGGCTTAGGTTTCTGGGTGAGGCCATGGCAGGCACAATCTACAGACCTGAATCGAGATCTCGTGCATCTGAAGTCAGGGCGAGGATCAGACGATCGCTCAGGTTGGAGTTTCTGTCCCTGATGGCCTCTTCATGAATGGGGGGGGGCATCACGAGGCCATGGGGGTTTTCCCACGATGGGAGTTATGAGAAGCTCCAAACAGCAGAGAGTCTTCTGCAGGTCAATTGAGACCTGTTGCTTGGCTCCAGGCCAATGATTCTGAGCAGGATTCTAAGGATGGATGGCTGGGTAGCCCACCTCGCTTCTAATTGTCTCCTAGCAACAAGACAGGTTAGATCTCCTGGATCTGTGGGGAGCAACCGAGGACGCTGAGTTGAAATGGACACCCCTGGGGATGGGTCCTAATGTGCTTTTGTGTCTATGGAGACCTTGGTATGAAGAGGTGGCACTGGTGCCCTAAATGGTTCTCCTAAACAGAGGCTTTGACAGAGCTCCAACGTGCCAGTTTCCCATGTGTAGATGAGATGTTTTCTGATGGGTGAGTCAAGAAACAGCTAGATGCTGCTTTTGAAATCCAGGCCTCTGAGGAGAGATGCCTGGAAACCAAAGCAATGGATCAGATTAGTGCCTAGGGGCCTGTTCTTTCCTTTTTACCTCTCGGGACATCTGTCTATGGGTCTGAGTGCAGGTAGGTGCTCATTTGGGCTCAGATTGCCCCTGTTTTTCCTGGGAAGCCACCACTATTGAGATGGATCTGGGACTTTCGAGGTTTATCCTATTAGAAGGGTTGTGGCCATTGGAATGGGCACACACAATTCCCTTGGAGAGGGCAAGTACAGTCCTCAGGTTTGGCTCCAGGGGCCTGAGCCTGTAGGTTGTGTAGGCCAGGGCTGTTTGGACAGTTGTCTGAAAACACAAACTCGGCTTATGTTTCGGGTCATAGGTATGGCAGGACTGATCTACAGACCATGAGGAGAACTCTTCGGGATTTGAAAGAAGGGCGAGTGTGAGGCTCCTGCTCAAGTTTTTGTCTCTGGATATCGTGTCACTCATGGTCGTTGAATTTCTGGGTGACTTCATGGGAAATGGACGACTCTTACTCTCTGGTGGTTTGGCCCCGTCCAAAGAGTTTGGGGTCATTCTGTGGGCTGGAAGAAGTTCGTTTTTTTTTTTGTTGTTGTTGTTGTTGTTTTCTTTTTTAACCTCAGGTGTTCCACTAAATGAGGGATTCCAGAGTAGAGCCCTGGGGGGGCGGAGCCTGGACAATCAGAAATCTGGTTAAAATTGGGGCCTAGGGACATGTCAAGCCCATTATGACATCTAATGGTCCAGCCACTGAGAGGACTTACTAGAGGAACGGACTCATGCTGAGGGTCACAATGCGTGTGTATGCCCTCGTCGCACTCAAGAATGGACGGGGCCTCAGGGTCAATGCTGGTTTCTCCTACACTGAAAGTTGGACAACGTGCCAACCACAAGGGTTCTTGCCATGGGTAAGGAGTTCTGATTTCTGCATAACATTCACCCCTGGGCAGTGATCGGAGATAAGGTCTTGGTTCTGAAACCTAAAAAGTGAGGTAGGGAAGAGATGATGACCTAAGGCCATGGCGGGGTTTATGTGCTCAGTGTGCGGTCAGCTTTCTGGGTGTTGGTCAGGAGGTCCGGGCGCAGGTTTTGTTCGACAGTGCATTAGTGCCTAGGTTAGACTGTATAATTTGGTAAAGTCGAGTGCTGTGTGTGTTTACCCTCATTTAAGGTGCCTGGGCAGCTCATGAGGCAATAATTTTTTTTCTAGAGGGCAGGCAGAGTGCTGCATTGTGGGTCGGAATTGCCAAATATTAGGACTTTGGGGCCAGGAGTGTGAGGACGGAAGTGTGAGAAGACAAGCTAGACTTGGGTTTCAGGGCGAGGGCACGGCAGGGACCCCCTGCAGATCTGAACCAATATCTCATGCATCTGAAGTCAGGGCGAGGATCAGACGTTGGCTCAGGTTGGAGTTCCTGTGCATGACGGCCACTTCATGAAGGGAGCGGATCTCGGGCCCATTGAGGTTTTCCCACGTTGGGAGTTGTGGGATGCCCCCTTCAAGGATTCCTTCTGCGGGACTATTGAGACCTGTGGGACAGCTCCAGGACATCCCATATGGAATGACTACAGAGCACCATTTGCGGATGGATGCCTGGGAAGCCCGCCTCGCATTCCAATTGTCTCCTAGCAAAAAGACAGTTTTGATCTTATGGCTCTGCGGGAGCAACCGGGGTGGCTGAGTTGAAATGGACTTTCCTGAGGATGGGTCCTAATGTGCTTTTGTGTCCATGAGGGCCTTGGAATGGGGCGGTGGCTGCGGCACCATGAAGTACTCTCCTAAGCTTTGGACATGGCTCCCATGCACAGGTTTCCTTGTGGAGATGAGATGAGTTCTGATGGGTGCCTCAGGAAAACCCCTATGCTCGTATTGGAATCAGGCTTTTGAGGACACATGCCTGTAACCCAAAGCAATGGATCCTATTATGGCCTAGGGTCCTGTCTGGTTCAATCTTCTTCTCTGGGGACATCCATCTATGGTATGAGTGGAGGTCGATTATCAGCTGGTGTCAGACAACCCTTTTTGTTCCGGGCGACCAACACTATTGGGATGGCCTCAGGGACTTTGGAGGTTTCTCCTAATTTGTACGATTTTGGACCATGGAATGGGCAGAATTCCCATGGTTTGGTAGGCACAGTACTAATGTGTGCCTCCAGGCGCCCAGCCTGGAGGGTGTGTGGCCCAAGACGTTGAGGACAGAAGTCTGAAAACACAAACTCAGCTTAGGTTTGGGGACGTAGGTATGGCAGGCCCGATCGACAAACCATGAGAAGATATCTTCAGGATATGAAGAAAGTGCGAGTCTGAGTCGCTTGCTCAGGTTTTGTCTCTGGATTTTGTATCAGCAATGGCCGTGGAATGTCGGGGAGGCCTCATGGGCCATGGACGAATCTTCCTTTCTGAGGATTTGACCCGATTCCCAATTGCTTTTTGTCAATCTGTGGGATGGGAGGTCTCCTTTCAGTTTTGTTACCTCAGGTGTCCCACCAAAAGAGGAATTCCAAATCCAAGCCGTAGGGAAGACTGAAGGGACATCCCGAACTATGGTTAAAAGTTGGGGCCTAGGGGCATGGCAAGCCCAATAGGCTATCTCTTCATCCAGCCACTGAGTGGCCCTACTTGAGGACTGGGCTCAGCCAGAGTGTCACAATGTGTGTTTGTGACCAATGTGGCCCGCGAGCATGGGCGGGCCTCATGGGCCAAACTGGTTCAACGACACTGAACGTTGGACAACATGCCAACCACAAGGTTTCTTGCCATGGGGAAGGAGTTCTGATTTCTGCATCACCTTCATCCCTGGGCAGAGATTGGAGATAAGGTCTAGGTTCTGAAACCTGAAAACCGAGGTTGGGAAGAGATGACGACCTGAGGCCATGGCGGCTCGATGTGCTCAGGTTCCGGCCAGCTGTCTGGGAGGGGCCAGGGGGTCCAGGCTCAAGCTGTGTCAGAAAGGGCATTAGTGCCCTGGTCAGCCTATGTATTTGGGAGACAGCCAAGGTCGGTGCAGGTTGATCCTCATTTGGGGTTATTGGTAGCCCCAGAGGACAATGTTTTTCTTCTGGAGGGCCGGCAGAGTGCTGCATTGTAGTTCTGGATTGCCAAATGGAGGGCTTGTGGGCCAGTAGTCTGACGACAAAAGTCTGAGAACACAAGCTAGGCTTATGTTTCTGCGTGAGGCAATGGCAGGCACAATCTACAGACCTGAATCGAGATCTCGTGCATCTGAAGTCAGGGCGAGAATTAGACGATCACTCAGGTTTTAGTTTCTGTCCCTGATGGCTCCTTCATGAATGGGGGGGCATCACGAGGCCATGGGGGTTTTCCCACTATGGGAGTTGTGAGAAGCTCCAAACTGCAGAGAGTCTTCTGCAGGACAATTGAGACCTGTTGTTTGGCTCCAGGAAAATGATTCTGAGCAGGGTTCTAAGGATGGATGGCTGGGTAGCCCACCTCGCATTCCAATTGTCTCCTAGCAAAAAGACAGTTTAGATCTCCTGGATCTGTGGGGAGCTACCGAGGATGCTGAGTTGAAATGGACACCCCTGGGGATGGGTCCTAATGTGCTTTTGTGTCTATGGAGGCCTTGGAATGAAGCGGTGGCACTGGGGCCCTAAAGGGTTCTCCTAAACAGAGGCTTTGACACAGCTCCAACGTGCAAGTTTTCCATGTGTAGATGAGATGTTTTCTGATGGGTGAGTCAAGAAACAGCTATATGCTGCTTTTGAAATCCAGGCCTCTGAGGAGAGATGCCTGGAAACCAAAGCAATGGATCTGATTAGTGCCTAGAAGCCTCTTCTTTCCTTTTTACCTCTGGGGACATCTGTCTATGAGTCTGAGTGCAGGTAGGTGCTCAGTTGGGCTCAGATTGCCCCTGTTTTTCCTGGGAGCCACCACTATTGAGATGGATCAGGGACTTTGGAGGTTTATCCTATTAGAAGGGTTGTGGCCATTGGAATGGGCACACACAATTCCCTTGGAGAGGGCAAGTACAGTCCTCAGGTTTGGCTCCAGGGGCCTGAGCCTGTAGGTTGTGTAGGCCAGGCCTTTTTGGACAGTTGTCTGAAAACACAAACTCGGCTTATGTTTCAGGTCATAGGTATGGCAGGACTGATCTACAGACCATGAGGAGAACTCTTCAGGATTTGAAAGAAGGGCGAGTGTGAGGCTCCTGCTCAAGTTTTTGTCTCTGAATATCTTGTCACTCATGGTCGTGGAATTTCTGGGTGACTTCATGGGAAATGGACGAGTCTTACTCTCTGGTGGTTTGGCCCCATCCAAAGAGTATGGGGTCCTTCTGTGGGCTTGAAGAAGTCCGTTTTTTGTTGTTGTTGTTGTTGTTGTTGTTGTTTTCTTTTTTAACCTCAGGTGTCCCACCACATGAGGGATTCCAGAGTAGAGCCTTGGGGAGGGGCGACTGGACAATCAGAAATCTGGTTAAAAATTGGGGCCTAGGGACATGTCAAGCCCTTTATGACATCTAATGTTCCAGCCACTGAGAGGACTTACTAGAGGACAGGACTCATGCTGAGGGTCACAATGCGTGTGTATGCCCTCATCGCACTCAAGAATGGGCGGGGCCTCATGGTGAATGCTGCTTTCTCATACACTGAACGTTGGACAACGTGCCAACCACAAGGATTCTTGCCATGGGTAAGGAGGAGTTCTGATTTCTGCATCACACTCACCCCTGGGCAGTATTGGAGAGAAGGTCTCGGTTCTGAAGCCTGAAAACTGAGGTAGGGAAGAGATGATGTCCTAAGGCCATGGCGGGTTTTATGTGCTCAGTGTGCGGTCTGCTTTCTGGGTGTTGGTCAGGAGGTCCGGGCTCAGGTTGTGTTCAACAGTGCATTAGTGCCTAGGTTAGACTATATAATTGCGGTGAAGTCGAGTGCTGTGTATGTTTACCCTCATTTAAGGTGACTGGGCAGCTCATGAGTGAATAATTTTTTTTCTAGAGGGCAGGCAGAGTGCTGAATTGTGGGTCCAGAATTGTCAAACTTGAGGGCTTTGGGGCCAGGATTGTAAGGATGGAAGTATGAGAAGACAAGCTATACTTGGGTTTCAGGGTGAGGGCACGGCAGGTACCCCCTGCAGATCTGAACCAATATCTCATGCATCTGAAGTCAGGGCGAGGATCAGACGTTGGCTCAAGTGGGAGTTTCTGAGCATGACGGCCCCTTCATGAAGGGAGCAGAATCTCGAGGCCATTGAGGTTTTCTCACGTTGGGAGTTGTGGGATGCCCCCTTCAATGATTCCTTCTGCGGGACAATTGAGACCTGTTGGACAGCTCCAGGACATCCCATATGGAATGACTCCAGAGCACCTTTCGCGGATGGATGCCTGGGAAGCCCGCCTCGCATTCCAATTGTCACCTATCAACAAGACAGTTTAAATCTGATGGCTCTGCGGGAGCTACCCGGGTGGCTGAGTTGAAATCGACTTTCCTGAGGATGGGTCCTAATGTGTTTTTGTGTCCATGAGGGCCTTGGAATGGGGCGGTTGCACCGGCACCCTGAAGTACTCTCCTAAGCTTTGGACATGGCTCCCATGCACAGGTTTCCTTGTGGAGACGAGATGAGTTCTGATGGGTGCCTCAGGAAAACCCCTATGCTCGTATTGGAATCAGGCTTTTGAGGACACATGCCTGTAACCCAAAGCAATGGATCCTATTATGGCCTAGGGTCCTGTCTAGTTCAATCTTCTTCTCTGGGGACATCCATCTATGGTATGAGTGGAGGTCGATTATCAGCTGGTGACAGACAGCCCTTGTTTGTTCCGGGCGACCTACACTATTGGGATGGCCTCAGGGACTTTGGAGGTTTCTCCTAATTTGTACAATTTTGGACCATGGAATGGGCAGAATTCCCATGGATTGGTAGGCACAGTCCTAATGTGTGGCTCAATGGGCCCAGCCTGCAGGGTGTGTGGCCCAAGACTTTGAGGACAGAAGTTTGAAAAAACAAACTCAGCTTAGGTTTGGGGACTTAGGTATGGCCGGCCCGATCTACAAACCATTAGAAGAACTCTTCAGGATATGAAGAAAGTGCGAGTCTGAGTCGCTTGCTCAGGCTTTTGTCTCTGGTTTTGTATCAGCGATGGCCGTGGAATGTCGGGGAGGCCTCATGGGCCATGGACAAATCTTCCTCCCTAGGATTTGGCCCGATTCCCAATTGCTTTTCGTCAATCTGTGGGATGGGAGGACTCATTTCAGTTTTGTTACCTCAGGTGTCCCACCAAAAGAGGAATTCCAAAGCCAAGCCGTGGGGAAGACTGAAGGGACATCCCGAACTATGGTTAAAAATTGGGGCCTAGGGACATGGCAAGCCCAATATGCTATTGCTTCATCCAGCCACTGAGTGGCCTTAATTGAGGACTGGGCTCAGCCTGAGGGTCACAATGTGTGTTTGTGACCAATGTGTCCCGCGAGCATGGGAGGGGCCTCATGGGCCACACTGGTTTCAAATACACTGAACGTTGGACAACATGCCAACCACAAGGTTTCTTGCCATGGGGAAGGAGTTCTAATTTCTCCATCACCTTCAACCTTGGGCAGTGATTGGTGATAAGGTCTATGTTCTGAAACCTGGAAACCGAGGTTGGGAAGAGATGACGACCTAAGGCCACGGAGGCTCGATGTGCTCAGTGTGCGGCCAGCTGTCTGGGACAGGCCAGGGAGTCCAGGCTCAGGCTGTGTGTGAAAGGGCATTAGTGCCCTGGTCAGCCTATGTATTTGGGGTACAGCAAAGGTCGGTGCAGGTTGATCCTCATTTGGGGTTACTGGGTAGCCCCAGAGGACAATGTTTTACTTCTAGAGGGCAGGCAGAGTGCTGCATTGTAGTTCTGGATTGCCAATCTGGAGGGCTTGTGGGCCAGTAGTCTGACCACAAAAGTCTGAGAACACAAGCGAGGCTTAGGTTTCTGGGTGAGGCCATGGCAGGCACAATCTACAGACCTGAATCGTGATCTCGTGCATGTGAAGTCAGGGCGAGGATCAGACGATCGCTCAGCTTGGAGTTTCTGTCCCTGATGGCCCCATCATGAATGGGGGGGGGCATCACGAGACCATGAGGGTTTTCCCACGATGGGAGTTGTGAGAAGCTCCAAACTGCAGAGAGTCTTCTGAAGGACAATTGAGACCTGTTGTTTGGCTCCAGGAAAATGATTCTGAGCAGGGTTCTAAGGATGGATGGCTGCGTAGACCACCTCGCATTCCAATTGTCTCCTAGCAACAAGACAGGTTAGATCTCCTGGATCTGTGGGGAGCTACCGAGGATGCTGAGTTGAAATGGACACCCCTGGGGATGGGTCCTAATGTGCTTTTGTGTCTATGGAGACCTTGGAATGAAGCGGCGGCACTGGGGCCCTAAAGGGTTCTCCTAAACAAATGCTTTGACACAGCTCCAACGTGCAAGTTTCCCATGTGTAGATGAGATGTTTTCTGATGGGTGAGTCAAGAAACAGCTATATGCTGCTTTTGAAATCCAGGCCTCTGAGGAGAGATGCCTGGAAACCAAAGCAATGGATCTGATTAGTGCCTAGGGGCCTGTTCTTTCCTTTTTAACTCTGGGGACATCTGTCTATGGGTCTGAGTGCAGGTAGGTGCTCAGTTGGGCTCAGATTGCCCCTGTTTTTCCTGGGAAGCCACCACTATTGAGATAGATCAGGGACTTTGGAGGTTTATCCTATTAGAAGGGTTGTGGCCATTGGAATGGGCACACACAATTCCCTTGGAGAGGGCAAGTACAGTCCTCAGGTTTGGCTCCAGGGGCCTGAGCCTGTAGGTTGTGTAGGCCAGGGCTGTTTGGACAGTTGTCTGAAAACACAAACTCGGCTTATGTTTCAGGTCATAGGTATGGCAGGACTGATCTACAGACCATGAGGAGAACTCTTCAGGATTTGAAAGAAGGGCGAGTGTGAGGCGCCTGCTCAAGTTTTTGTCTCTGGATATCGTGTCACTCATGGTCGTGGAATTTCTGGGTGACTTCATGGGAAATGGACGAGTCTTACTCTCTGGTGGTTTGGCCCCGTCCAAAGAGTTTGGGGTCATTCTGTGGGCTGGAAGAAGTCCGTTTTATTTTGTTGTTGTTGTTGTTGTTTTCTTTTTTAACCTCAGGTGTCCCACCAAATGAGGGATTCCAGAGTAGAGCCCTGGGGAGGGGCGACTGGACAATCAGAAATCTGGTTAAAAATTGGGGCCTAGGGACATGTCAAGCCCATTATGACATCTAATCGTCCAGCCACTGAGAGGACTTACTAAAGGACAGGACTCATGCTGAGCGTCAATATGCGTGTGTATGCCCTCGTCCCACTCAAGAATGGGCGGGGCCTCAGGGTGAATGCTGGTTTCTCCTACACTGAACGTTGGACAACGTGCCAACCACAAGGGTTCTTGCCATGGGTAAGGAGGAGTTCTGATTTCTGCATCACATTCACCCCTGAGCCGTGATTGGAGATAAGGTCTCGGTTCTGAAGCCTTAAAACTGAGGTAGGGAAGAGATGATGACCTAAGGCCATGGCGGGGTTTATGTGCTCAGTGTGCGGTCAGCATTCTGAGTGTTGGTCAGGAGGTCTAGGCTCAGGTTGTGTTCGACAGTGCATTAGTGCCCAGGTTAGACTATATAATTTGGGTAAAGTCGAATGCTTTGTAGATTTATCCTCATTTAAGGTGCCTGGGTAGCTCATGAGGCAATAATTTTTTTTTTTTTCTAGAGGGCCGGCAGAGTGCTGCATTGTGGGTCCGGAATTGCCAAATATTAGGACTTCGGGGCCAGGAGTGTGAGGACGGAAGTCTGAGAAGACAAGCTAGACTTCGGTTTCAGGGCGAGGGTACGGCAGGTACCCCCTGCAGATTTGAACCAATATCTCATGCTTCTGAAGTCAGGGCGAGGATCAGAAGTTGGCTCAGGTTGGAGTTCCTGTGCATGACGGCCGCTTCATGAAGGGAGCGGATCTGGGGCCCATTGAGGTTTTCCCACGTTGGGAGTTGTGGGATGCCCTCTTCAAGGATTCCTTCTGCGGGACAATTGAGACATGTTGGACAGCTCCAGGACATCCCATATGGAATGACTCCTGAGCACCTTTCGCGGAAGGATGCCTGGGAAGCCCGCCTCGCTTTCCAATTGTCTCCTAGCAACAAGACAGTTTTGATCTGATGGCTCTGCGGAAGCAACCGGGGTGGCTGAGTTGAAATGGACTTTCCTGAGGAAGGGTCCTAATTTGTTTTTGTGTCCATGAGGGCCTTGGAATGGGGCGGTGGCTCCGGCACCATGAAGTACTCTCCTAAGCTTTGGACATGGCTCCCATGCACAGGTTTCCTTGTTGAGACGAGATGACTTCTGATGGGTGCCTCAGGAAAACCCCGATGCTCGTATTGGAATCAGGCTTTTGAGGACACATGCCTGTAACCCAAAGCAATGGATCCTATTATGGCCTAGGGTCCTGTCTGGTTCAATCTTCTTCTGTGGGGCATCCATCTATGGTATGAGTGGAGGTCGATTATCAGCTGGTGTCAGACAGCCCTTGTTTGTTCCGGGCGACCAACACTATTGGAATGGCCTCAGGGACTTTGGAGGTTTCTCCTAATTTGTACGATTTTGGACCATGGAATGGGCAGAATTCCCATGGATTGGTAGGCACAGTGCTAATGTGTGGCTCCAGGCGCCCAGCCTGGAGAGTGTGTGGCCCAAGACTTTGAGGACAGAAGTCTGAAAACACAAACTCAGCTTAGGTTTGGGGACGTAGGTATGGCAGGCCCGATCTACAAACCATGAGAAGAACTCTTCAGGATATGAAGAAAGTGCGAGTCTGAGGCGCTTGCTCGGGCTTTTGTCTCTGGATTTTGTATCAGCGATGGCCGTGGAATGTCGGGGAAGCCTCATGGGCCATGGACGAATCTTCCTCTCTGAGGATTTGGCCCGATTCCCAATTGCTTTTCGTCAATCTGTGGGATGGGAGGACTCATTTCAGTTTTGTTACCTCAGGTGTCCACCAAAAGAGGAATTCCAAAGCCAAGCCGTGGGGAAGACTGAAGGGACAACCCGAACTATGGTTAAAAATTGGGGCCTAGGGGCATGGCAAGCACAATATGCTATCTCTTCATCCAGCCACTGAGTGGCCTTACTTGAGGACTGGGCTCAGCCTGAGGGTCACAATGTGTGTTTGTGACCAATGTGGCCGGCGAGAATGGGCGGGGCCTCATGGGCCACACTGGTTTCAACTACACTGTACGTTGGACAACATGCCACCACAAGTTTTCTTGCCATGGGGAAGGAGTTCTGATTTCTGTATCACCTTCCACCCTGGGTAGTGATTGGAGATAAGGTCTAGGTTCTGAAACCTGAAAACCGAGGTTGTGAAGAGATGACGACCTAAGGCCATGGCGGCTCGATGTGCTCAGTGGGCGGCCAGCTGTCTGGGAGGGTCCAGGGGGTCCAGGCTCAGGCTGTGTCAGAAAGGGCATTAGTGCCCTGGTCAGCCTATGTGTTGGGGGTACAGCCAAGGTCGTTGCAGTTTGATCCTCATTTGCGGTTACGGGGTAGCCCCAGAGGACAATGTTTTTCTTCTGGAGGGCCGGCAGAGTGCTGCATTGTAGTTCTGGATTGCCAAACTGGAGGGCTTGTTGGCCAGTAGTCTGACGACTAATGTCTGAGAACACAAGCTAGGCTTAGGTTTCTGGGTGAGGCCATGGTAGGCACAATCTACAGACCTGAATCGAGATCTCGTGCATCTGAAGTCAGGGCGAGGATCAGACGATCGCTCAGGTTGGAGTTTCTGTCCCTGATGGCCCCTTCATGAATGGGGGGGGGCATCACGAGGCCATTGGGGTTTTCCAACGATGGGAGTTATAAGAAGCTCCAAACAGCAGAGAGTCTTCTGCAGGACAATTCAGACCTGTTGTTTGTCTCCAGGCCAATGATTCTGAGCAGGGTTCTAAGGATGGATGGCTGGGTAGCCCACCTCGCATTCCAATTGTCTCCTAGCAACAAGACAGGTTAGATCTCCTGGATCTGTAGGGAGCAACCGAGGACGCTGGGTTGAAATGGACACCCCTGGGGATGGGTACTAACGTGCTTTTGTGTCTATGGAGACCTTGGAATGAAGCGGCGGCACTGGGGCCCTAAAGTGTTCTCCTAAACAGAGGCTTTGACACAGCTCCAACGTGCAAGTTTCCCATGTGTAGATGAGATGTTTTCTGATGGGTGAATCAAGAAACAGCTATATGCTGCTTTTGAAATCCAGGCCTCTGAGGAGAGATGCCTGGAAACCAAAGCAATGGATCTGATTAGTGCCTAGGGGCCTGTTCTTTCCTTTTTATCTCTGGGGACAACTGTCTATGGGTCTGAGTGCAGGTAGGGGCTCTGTAGGGCTCAGATTGCCCCTGTTTTTCCTGGGAATCCACCACTATTGAGATAGATTAGGGACTTTGGAGGTTTATCCTATTAGAAGGGTTGTGGCCATTGGAATGGGCACAGATAATTCCCTTGGAAAGGGCAAGTACAGTCCTCAGGTTTGCCTCCAGGGGCCTGAGCCTGTAGGTTGTGTAGGCCAGGGCTCGTTGGACAGTTGTCTGAAATCACAAACTCGGCTTATGTTTCAGGTCATTGGTATGGCAGGACTGATCTACAGACCATGAGGAGAACTCTTCGGGATTTGAAAGAAGGGCGAGTGTGAGGCTCCTGCTCAAGTTTTTGTCTCTGAATATCTTGTCACTCATGGTCGTGGAATTTCTGGGTGACTTCATGGGAAATGGACGAGTCTTACTCTCTGGTGGTTTGGCCCCATCCAAAGAGTATGGGGTCCTTCTGTGGGCTTGAAGAAGTCCGTTTTTTGTTGTTGTTGTTGTTGTTGTTTTCTTTTTTAACCTCAGGTGTCCCACCACATGAGGGATTCCAGAGTAGAGCCTTGGGGAGGGGCGACTGGACAATCAGAAATCTGGTTAAAAATTGGGGCCTAGGGACATGTCAAGCCCTTTATGACATCTAATGTTCCAGCCACTGAGAGGACTTACTAGAGGACAGGACTCATGCTGAGGGTCACAATGCGTGTGTATGCCCTCATCGCACTCAAGAATGGGCGGGGCCTCAGGGTGAATGCTGCTTTCTCATACACTGAACGTTGGACAACGTGCCAACCACAAGGATTCTTGCCATGGGTAAGGAGGAGTTCTGATTTCTGCATCACACTCACCCCTGGGCAGTATTGGAGAGAAGGTCTCGGTTCTGAAGCCTGAAAACTGAGGTAGGGAAGAGATGATGTCCTAAGGCCATGGCGGGTTTTATGTGCTCAGTGTGCGGTCTGCTTTCTGGGTGTTGGTCAGGAGGTCCGGGCTCAGGTTGTGTTCAACAGTGCATTAGTGCCTAGGTTAGACTATATAATTGCGGTGAAGTCGAGTGCTGTGTATGTTTACCCTCATTTAAGGTGACTGGGCAGCTCATGAGTGAATAATTTTTTTTCTAGAGGGCAGGCAGAGTGCTGAATTGTGGATCGAGAATTGTCAAACTTGAGGGCTTTGGGGCCAGGATTGTAAGGATGGAAGTATGAGAAGACAAGCTATACTTGGGTTTCAGGGTGAGGGCACGGCAGGTACCCCCTGCAGATCTGAACCAATATCTCATGCATCTGAAGTCAGGGCGAGGATCAGACGTTGGCTCAAGTGGGAGTTTCTGAGCATGACGGCCCCTTCATGAAGGGAGCAGAATCTCGAGGCCATTGAGGTTTTCTCACGTTGGGAGTTGTGGGATGCCCCCTTCAATGATTCCTTCTGCGGGACAATTGAGACCTGTTGGACAGCTCCAGGACATCCCATATGGAATGACTCCAGAGCACCTTTCGCGGATGGATGCCTGGGAAGCCCGCCTCGCATTCCAATTGTCACCTATCAACAAGACAGTTTAAATCTGATGGCTCTGCGGGAGCTACCCGGGTGGCTGAGTTGAAATCGACTTTCCTGAGGATGGGTCCTAATGTGTTTTTGTGTCCATGAGGGCCTTGGAATGGGGCGGTTGCACCGGCACCCTGAAGTACTCTCCTAAGCTTTGGACATGGCTCCCATGCACAGGTTTCCTTGTGGAGACGAGATGAGTTCTGATGGGTGCCTCAGGAAAACCCCTATGCTCGTATTGGAATCAGGCTTTTGAGGACACATGCCTGTAACCCAAAGCAATGGATCCTATTATGGCCTAGGGTCCTGTCTGGTTCAATCTTCTTCTCTGGGGACATCCATCTATGGTATGAGTGGAGGTCGATTATCAGCTGGTGACAGACAGCCCTTGTTTGTTCCGGGCGACCTACACTATTGGGATGGCCTCAGGGACTTTGGAGGTTTCTCCTAATTTGTACGATTTTGGACCATGGAATGGGCAGAATTCCCATGGATTGGTAGGCACAGTCCTAATGTGTGGCTCAATGGGCCCAGCCTGCAGGGTGTGTGGCCCAAGACTTTGAGGACAGAAGTTTGAAAAAACAAACTCAGCTTAGGTTTGGGGACTTAGGTATGGCCGGCCCGATCTACAAACCATTAGAAGAACTCTTCAGGATATGAAGAAAGTGCGAGTCTGAGTCGCTTGCTCAGGCTTTTGTCTCTGGTTTTGTATCAGCGATGGCCGTGGAATGTCGGGGAGGCCTCATGGGCCATGGACAAATCTTCCTCCCTAGGATTTGGCCCGATTCCCAATTGCTTTTCGTCAATCTGTGGGATGGGAGGACTCATTTCAGTTTTGTTACCTCAGGTGTCCCACCAAAAGAGGAATTCCAAAGCCAAGCCGTGGGGAAGACTGAAGGGACATCCCGAACTATGGTTAAAAATTGGGGCCTAGGGACATGGCAAGCCCAATATGCTATTGCTTCATCCAGCCACTGAGTGGCCTTAATTGAGGACTGGGCTCAGCCTGAGGGTCACAATGTGTGTTTGTGACCAATGTGTCCCGCGAGCATGGGAGGGGCCTCATGGGCCACACTGGTTTCAAATACACTGAACGTTGGACAACATGCCAACCACAAGGTTTCTTGCCATGGGGAAGGAGTTCTGATTTCTCCATCACCTTCAACCTTGGGCAGTGATTGGTGATAAGGTCTATGTTCTGAAACCTGGAAACCGAGGTTGGGAAGAGATGACGACCTAAGGCCACGGAGGCTCGATGTGCTCAGTGTGCGGCCAGCTGTCTGGGACAGGCCAGGGAGTCCAGGCTCAGGCTGTGTGTGAAAGGGCATTAGTGCCCTGGTCAGCCTATGTATTTGGGGTACAGCAAAGGTCGGTGCAGGTTGATCCTCATTTGGGGTTACTGGGTAGCCCCAGAGGACAATGTTTTACTTCTAGAGGGCAGGCAGAGTGCTGCATTGTAGTTCTGGATTGCCAATCTGGAGGGCTTGTGGGCCAGTAGTCTGACCACAAAAGTCTGAGAACACAAGCGAGGCTTAGGTTTCTGGGTGAGGCCATGGCAGGCACAATCTACAGACCTGAATCGTGATCTCGTGCATGTGAAGTCAGGGCGAGGATCAGACGATCGCTCAGCTTGGAGTTTCTGTCCCTGATGGCCCCATCATGAATGGGGGGGGGCATCACGAGACCATGAGGGTTTTCCCACGATGGGAGTTGTGAGAAGCTCCAAACTGCAGAGAGTCTTCTGAAGGACAATTGAGACCTGTTGTTTGGCTCCAGGAAAATGATTCTGAGCAGGGTTCTAAGGATGGATGGCTGCGTAGACCACCTCGCATTCCAATTGTCTCCTAGCAACAAGACAGGTTAGATCTCCTGGATCTGTGGGGAGCTACCGAGGATGCTGAGTTGAAATGGACACCCCTGGGGATGGGTCCTAATGTGCTTTTGTGTCTATGGAGACCTTGGAATGAAGCGGCGGCACTGGGGCCCTAAAGGGTTCTCCTAAACAAATGCTTTGACACAGCTCCAACGTGCAAGTTTCCCATGTGTAGATGAGATGTTTTCTGATGGGTGAGTCAAGAAACAGCTATATGCTGCTTTTGAAATCCAGGCCTCTGAGGAGAGATGCCTGGAAACCAAAGCAATGGATCTGATTAGTGCCTAGGGGCCTGTTCTTTCCTTTTTACCTCTGGGGACATCTGTCTATGGGTCTGAGTGCAGGTAGGTGCTCAGTTGGGCTCAGATTGCCCCTGTTTTTCCTGGGAAGCCACCACTATTGAGATAGATCAGGGACTTTGGAGGTTTATCCTATTAGAAGGGTTGTGGCCATTGGAATGGGCACACACAATTCCCTTGGAGAGGGCAAGTACAGTCCTCAGGTTTGGCTCCAGGGGCCTGAGCCTGTAGGTTGTGTAGGCCAGGGCTGTTTGGACAGTTGTCTGAAAACACAAACTCGGCTTATGTTTCAGGTCATAGGTATGGCAGGACTGATCTACAGACCATGAGGAGAACTCTTCAGGATTTGAAAGAAGGGCGAGTGTGAGGCGCCTGCTCAAGTTTTTGTCTCTGGATATCGTGTCACTCATGGTCGTGGAATTTCTGGGTGACTTCATGGGAAATGGACGAGTCTTACTCTCTGGTGGTTTGGCCCCGTCCAAAGAGTTTGGGGTCATTCTGTGGGCTGGAAGAAGTCCGTTTTATTTTGTTGTTGTTGTTGTTGTTTTCTTTTTTAACCTCAGGTGTCCCACCAAATGAGGGATTCCAGAGTAGAGCCCTGGGGAGGGGCGACTGGACAATCAGAAATCTGGTTAAAAATTGGGGCCTAGGGACATGTCAAGCCCATTATGACATCTAATCGTCCAGCCACTGAGAGGACTTACTAAAGGACAGGACTCATGCTGAGCGTCAATATGCGTGTGTATGCCCTCGTCCCACTCAAGAATGGGCGGGGCCTCAGGGTGAATGCTGGTTTCTCCTACACTGAACGTTGGACAACGTGCCAACCACAAGGGTTCTTGCCATGGGTAAGGAGGAGTTCTGATTTCTGCATCACATTCACCCCTGAGCCGTGATTGGAGATAAGGTCTCGGTTCTGAAGCCTTAAAACTGAGGTAGGGAAGAGATGATGACCTAAGGCCATGGCGGGGTTTATGTGCTCAGTGTGCGGTCAGCATTCTGAGTGTTGGTCAGGAGGTCTAGGCTCAGGTTGTGTTCGACAGTGCATTAGTGCCCAGGTTAGACTATATAATTTGGGTAAAGTCGAATGCTTTGTAGATTTATCCTCATTTAAGGTGCCTGGGTAGCTCATGAGGCAATAATTTTTTTTTTTTCTAGAGGGCCGGCAGAGTGCTGCATTGTGGGTCCGGAATTGCCAAATATTAGGACTTCGGGGCCAGGAGTGTGAGGACGGAAGTCTGAGAAGACAAGCTAGACTTCGGTTTCAGGGCGAGGGTACGGCAGGTACCCCCTGCAGATTTGAACCAATATCTCATGCTTCTGAAGTCAGGGCGAGGATCAGAAGTTGGCTCAGGTTGGAGTTCCTGTGCATGACGGCCGCTTCATGAAGGGAGCGGATCTGGGGCCCATTGAGGTTTTCCCACGTTGGGAGTTGTGGGATGCCCTCTTCAAGGATTCCTTCTGCGGGACAATTGAGACATGTTGGACAGCTCCAGGACATCCCATATGGAATGACTCCTGAGCACCTTTCGCGGAAGGATGCCTGGGAAGCCCGCCTCGCTTTCCAATTGTCTCCTAGCAACAAGACAGTTTTGATCTGATGGCTCTGCGGAAGCAACCGGGGTGGCTGAGTTGAAATGGACTTTCCTGAGGAAGGGTCCTAATTTGTTTTTGTGTCCATGAGGGCCTTGGAATGGGGCGGTGGCTCCGGCACCATGAAGTACTCTCCTAAGCTTTGGACATGGCTCCCATGCACAGGTTTCCTTGTTGAGACGAGATGACTTCTGATGGGTGCCTCAGGAAAACCCCGATGCTCGTATTGGAATCAGGCTTTTGAGGACACATGCCTGTAACCCAAAGCAATGGATCCTATTATGGCCTAAAGTCCTGTCTGGTTCAATCTTCTTCTGTGGGGCATCCATCTATGGTATGAGTGGAGGTCGATTATCAGCTGGTGTCAGACAGCCCTTGTTTGTTCCGGGCGACCAACACTATTGGAATGGCCTCAGGGACTTTGGAGGTTTCTCCTAATTTGTACGATTTTGGACCATGGAATGGGCAGAATTCCCATGGATTGGTAGGCACAGTGCTAATGTGTGGCTCCAGGCGCCCAGCCTGGAGAGTGTGTGGCCCAAGACTTTGAGGACAGAAGTCTGAAAACACAAACTCAGCTTAGGTTTGGGGACGTAGGTATGGCAGGCCCGATCTACAAACCATGAGAAGAACTCTTCAGGATATGAAGAAAGTGCGAGTCTGAGGCGCTTGCTCAGGCTTTTGTCTCTGGATTTTGTATCAGCGATGGCCGTGGAATGTCGGGGAAGCCTCATGGGCCATGGACGAATCTTCCTCTCTGAGGATTTGGCCCGATTCCCAATTGCTTTTCGTCAATCTGTGGGATGGGAGGACTCATTTCAGTTTTGTTACCTCAGGTGTCCACCAAAAGAGGAATTCCAAAGCCAAGCCGTGGGGAAGACTGAAGGGACAACCCGAACTATGGTTAAAAATTGGGGCCTAGGGGCATGGCAAGCACAATATGCTATCTCTTCATCCAGCCACTGAGTGGCCTTACTTGAGGACTGGGCTCAGCCTGAGGGTCACAATGTGTGTTTGTGACCAATGTGGCCGGCGAGAATGGGCGGGGCCTCATGGGCCACACTGGTTTCAACTACACTGTACGTTGGACAACATGCCACCACAAGTTTTCTTGCCATGGGGAAGGAGTTCTGATTTCTGTATCACCTTCCACCCTGGGTAGTGATTGGAGATAAGGTCTAGGTTCTGAAACCTGAAAACCGAGGTTGTGAAGAGATGACGACCTAAGGCCATGGCGGCTCGATGTGCTCAGTGGGCGGCCAGCTGTCTGGGAGGGTCCAGGGGGTCCAGGCTCAGGCTGTGTCAGAAAGGGCATTAGTGCCCTGGTCAGCCTATGTGTTGGGGGTACAGCCAAGGTCGTTGCAGTTTGATCCTCATTTGCGGTTACGGGGTAGCCCCAGAGGACAATGTTTTTCTTCTGGAGGGCCGGCAGAGTGCTGCATTGTAGTTCTGGATTGCCAAACTGGAGGGCTTGTTGGCCAGTAGTCTGACGACTAATGTCTGAGAACACAAGCTAGGCTTAGGTTTCTGGGTGAGGCCATGGTAGGCACAATCTACAGACCTGAATCGAGATCTCGTGCATCTGAAGTCAGGGCGAGGATCAGACGATCGCTCAGGTTGGAGTTTCTGTCCCTGATGGCCCCTTCATGAATGGGGGGGGGCATCACGAGGCCATTGGGGTTTTCCAACGATGGGAGTTATAAGAAGCTCCAAACAGCAGAGAGTCTTCTGCAGGACAATTCAGACCTGTTGTTTGTCTCCAGGCCAATGATTCTGAGCAGGGTTCTAAGGATGGATGGCTGGGTAGCCCACCTCGCATTCCAATTGTCTCCTAGCAACAAGACAGGTTAGATCTCCTGGATCTGTAGGGAGCAACCGAGGACGCTGGGTTGAAATGGACACCCCTGGGGATGGGTACTAACGTGCTTTTGTGTCTATGGAGACCTTGGAATGAAGCGGCGGCACTGGGGCCCTAAAGTGTTCTCCTAAACAGAGGCTTTGACACAGCTCCAACGTGCAAGTTTCCCATGTGTAGATGAGATGTTTTCTGATGGGTGAATCAAGAAACAGCTATATGCTGCTTTTGAAATCAAGGCCTCTGAGGAGAGATGCCTGGAAACCAAAGCAATGGATCTGATTAGTGCCTAGGGGCCTGTTCTTTCCTTTTTATCTCTGGGGACAACTGTCTATGGGTCTGAGTGCAGGTAGGGGCTCTGTAGGGCTCAGATTGCCCCTGTTTTTCCTGGGAATCCACCACTATTGAGATAGATTAGGGACTTTGGAGGTTTATCCTATTAGAAGGGTTGTGGCCATTGGAATGGGCACAGATAATTCCCTTGGAAAGGGCAAGTACAGTCCTCAGGTTTGCCTCCAGGGGCCTGAGCCTGTAGGTTGTGTAGGCCAGGGCTCGTTGGACAGTTGTCTGAAATCACAAACTCGGCTTATGTTTCAGGTCATTGGTATGGCAGGACTGATCTACAGACCATGAGGAGAACTCTTCGGGATTTGAAAGAAGGGCGAGTGTGAGGCTCCTGCTCAAGTTTTTGTCTCTGAATATCTTGTCACTCATGGTCGTGGAATTTCTGGGTGACTTCATGGGAAATGGACGAGTCTTACTCTCTGGTGGTTTGGCCCCATCCAAAGAGTATGGGGTCCTTCTGTGGGCTTGAAGAAGTCCGTTTTTTGTTGTTGTTGTTGTTGTTGTTTTCTTTTTTAACCTCAGGTGTCCCACCACATGAGGGATTCCAGAGTAGAGCCTTGGGGAGGGGCGACTGGACAATCAGAAATCTGGTTAAAAATTGGGGCCTAGGGACATGTCAAGCCCTTTATGACATCTAATGTTCCAGCCACTGAGAGGACTTACTAGAGGACAGGACTCATGCTGAGGGTCACAATGCGTGTGTATGCCCTCATCGCACTCAAGAATGGGCGGGGCCTCAGGGTGAATGCTGCTTTCTCATACACTGAACGTTGGACAACGTGCCAACCACAAGGATTCTTGCCATGGGTAAGGAGGAGTTCTGATTTCTGCATCACACTCACCCCTGGGCAGTATTGGAGAGAAGGTCTCGGTTCTGAAGCCTGAAAACTGAGGTAGGGAAGAGATGATGTCCTAAGGCCATGGCGGGTTTTATGTGCTCAGTGTGCGGTCTGCTTTCTGGGTGTTGGTCAGGAGGTCCGGGCTCAGGTTGTGTTCAACAGTGCATTAGTGCCTAGGTTAGACTATATAATTGCGGTGAAGTCGAGTGCTGTGTATGTTTACCCTCATTTAAGGTGCCTGGGCAGCTCATGAGTGAATAATTTTTTTTCTAGAGGGCAGGCAGAGTGCTGAATTGTGGGTCCAGAATTGTCAAACTTGAGGGCTTTGGGGCCAGGATTGTAAGGATGGAAGTATGAGAAGACAAGCTATACTTGGGTTTCAGGGTGAGGGCACGGCAGGTACCCCCTGCAGATCTGAACCAATATCTCATGCATCTGAAGTCAGGGCGAGGATCAGACGTTGGCTCAAGTGGGAGTTTCTGAGCATGACGGCCCCTTCATGAAGGGAGCAGAATCTCGAGGCCATTGAGGTTTTCTCACGTTGGGAGTTGTGGGATGCCCCCTTCAATGATTCCTTCTGCGGGACAATTGAGACCTGTTGGACAGCTCCAGGACATCCCATATGGAATGACTCCAGAGCACCTTTCGCGGATGGATGCCTGGGAAGCCCGCCTCGCATTCCAATTGTCACCTATCAACAAGACAGTTTAAATCTGATGGCTCTGCGGGAGCTACCCGGGTGGCTGAGTTGAAATCGACTTTCCTGAGGATGGGTCCTAATGTGTTTTTGTGTCCATGAGGGCCTTGGAATGGGGCGGTTGCACCGGCACCCTGAAGTACTCTCCTAAGCTTTGGACATGGCTCCCATGCACAGGTTTCCTTGTGGAGATGAGATGAGTTCTGATGGGTGCCTCAGGAAAACCCCTATGCTCGTATTGGAATCAGGCTTTTGAGGACACATGCCTGTAACCCAAAGCAATGGATCCTATTATGGCCTAGGGTCCTGTCTGGTTCAATCTTCTTCTCTGGGGACATCCATCTATGGTATGAGTGGAGGTCGATTATCAGGTGGTGACAGACAGCCCTTGTTTGTTCCGGGCGACCTACACTATTGGGATGGCCTCAGGGACTTTGGAGGTTTCTCCTAATTTGTACGATTTTGGAGCATGGAATGGGCAGAATTCCCATGGATTGGTAGGCACAGTCCTAATGTGTGGCTCAATGGGCCCAGCCTGCAGGGTGTGTGGCCCAAGACTTTGAGGACAGAAGTTTGAAAAAACAAACTCAGCTTAGGTTTGGGGACTTAGGTATGGCCGGCCCGATCTACAAACCATTAGAAGAACTCTTCAGGATATGAAGAAAGTGCGAGTCTGAGTCGCTTGCTCAGGCTTTTGTCTCTGGTTTTGTATCAGCGATGGCCGTGGAATGTCGGGGAGGCCTCATGGGCCATGGACAAATCTTCCTCCCTAGGATTTGGCCCGATTCCCAATTGCTTTTCGTCAATCTGTGGGATGGGAGGACTCATTTCAGTTTTGTTACCTCAGGTGTCCCACCAAAAGAGGAATTCCAAAGCCAAGCCGTGGGGAAGACTGAAGGGACATCCCGAACTATGGTTAAAAATTGGGGCCTAGGGACATGGCAAGCCCAATATGCTATTGCTTCATCCAGCCACTGAGTGGCCTTAATTGAGGACTGGGCTCAGCCTGAGGGTCACAATGTGTGTTTGTGACCAATGTGTCCCGCGAGCATGGGAGGGGCCTCATGGGCCACACTGGTTTCAAATACACTGAACGTTGGACAACATGCCAACCACAAGGTTTCTTGCCATGGGGAAGGAGTTCTGATTTCTCCATCACCTTCAACCTTGGGCAGTGATTGGTGATAAGGTCTATGTTCTGAAACCTGGAAACCGAGGTTGGGAAGAGATGACGACCTAAGGCCACGGAGGCTCGATGTGCTCAGTGTGCGGCCAGCTGTCTGGGACAGGCCAGGGAGTCCAGGCTCAGGCTGTGTGTGAAAGGGCATTAGTGCCCTGGTCAGCCTATGTATTTGGGGTACAGCAAAGGTCGGTGCAGGTTGATCCTCATTTGGGGTTACTGGGTAGCCCCAGAGGACAATGTTTTACTTCTAGAGGGCAGGCAGAGTGCTGCATTGTAGTTCTGGATTGCCAATCTGGAGGGCTTGTGGGCCAGTAGTCTGACCACAAAAGTCTGAGAACACAAGCGAGGCTTAGGTTTCTGGGTGAGGCCATGGCAGGCACAATCTACAGACCTGAATCGTGATCTCGTGCATGTGAAGTCAGGGCGAGGATCAGACGATCGCTCAGCTTGGAGTTTCTGTCCCTGATGGCCCCATCATGAATGGGGGGGGGCATCACGAGACCATGAGGGTTTTCCCACGATGGGAGTTGTGAGAAGCTCCAAACTGCAGAGAGTCTTCTGAAGGACAATTGAGACCTGTTGTTTGGCTCCAGGAAAATGATTCTGAGCAGGGTTCTAAGGATGGATGGCTGCGTAGACCACCTCGCATTCCAATTGTCTCCTAGCAACAAGACAGGTTAGATCTCCTGGATCTGTGGGGAGCTACCGAGGATGCTGAGTTGAAATGGACACCCCTGGGGATGGGTCCTAATGTGCTTTTGTGTCTATGGAGACCTTGGAATGAAGCGGCGGCACTGGGGCCCTAAAGGGTTCTCCTAAACAAATGCTTTGACACAGCTCCAACGTGCAAGTTTCCCATGTGTAGATGAGATGTTTTCTGATGGGTGAGTCAAGAAACAGCTATATGCTGCTTTTGAAATCCAGGCCTCTGAGGAGAGATGCCTGGAAACCAAAGCAATGGATCTGATTAGTGCCTAGGGGCCTGTTCTTTCCTTTTTACCTCTGGGGACATCTGTCTATGGGTCTGAGTGCAGGTAGGTGCTCAGTTGGGCTCAGATTGCCCCTGTTTTTCCTGGGAAGCCACCACTATTGAGATAGATCAGGGACTTTGGAGGTTTATCCTATTAGAAGGGTTGTGGCCATTGGAATGGGCACACACAATTCCCTTGGAGAGGGCAAGTACAGTCCTCAGGTTTGGCTCCAGGGGCCTGAGCCTGTAGGTTGTGTAGGCCAGGGCTGTTTGGACAGTTGTCTGAAAACACAAACTCGGCTTATGTTTCAGGTCATAGGTATGGCAGGACTGATCTACAGACCATGAGGAGAACTCTTCAGGATTTGAAAGAAGGGCGAGTGTGAGGCGCCTGCTCAAGTTTTTGTCTCTGGATATCGTGTCACTCATGGTCGTGGAATTTCTGGGTGACTTCATGGGAAATGGACGAGTCTTACTCTCTGGTGGTTTGGCCCCGTCCAAAGAGTTTGGGGTCATTCTGTGGGCTGGAAGAAGTCCGTTTTATTTTGTTGTTGTTGTTGTTGTTTTCTTTTTTAACCTCAGGTGTCCCACCAAATGAGGGATTCCAGAGTAGAGCCCTGGGGAGGGGCGACTGGACAATCAGAAATCTGGTTAAAAATTGGGGCCTAGGGACATGTCAAGCCCATTATGACATCTAATCGTCCAGCCACTGAGAGGACTTACTAAAGGACAGGACTCATGCTGAGCGTCAATATGCGTGTGTATGCCCTCGTCCCACTCAAGAATGGGCGGGGCCTCAGGGTGAATGCTGGTTTCTCCTACACTGAACGTTGGACAACGTGCCAACCACAAGGGTTCTTGCCATGGGTAAGGAGGAGTTCTGATTTCTGCATCACATTCACCCCTGAGCCGTGATTGGAGATAAGGTCTCGGTTCTGAAGCCTTAAAACTGAGGTAGGGAAGAGATGATGACCTAAGGCCATGGCGGGGTTTATGTGCTCAGTGTGCGGTCAGCATTCTGAGTGTTGGTCAGGAGGTCTAGGCTCAGGTTGTGTTCGACAGTGCATTAGTGCCCAGGTTAGACTATATAATTTGGGTAAAGTCGAATGCTTTGTAGATTTATCCTCATTTAAGGTGCCTGGGTAGCTCATGAGGCAATAATTTTTTTTTTTTCTAGAGGGCCGGCAGAGTGCTGCATTGTGGGTCCGGAATTGCCAAATATTAGGACTTCGGGGCCAGGAGTGTGAGGACGGAAGTCTGAGAAGACAAGCTAGACTTCGGTTTCAGGGCGAGGGTACGGCAGGTACCCCCTGCAGATTTGAACCAATATCTCATGCTTCTGAAGTCAGGGCGAGGATCAGAAGTTGGCTCAGGTTGGAGTTCCTGTGCATGACGGCCGCTTCATGAAGGGAGCGGATCTGGGGCCCATTGAGGTTTTCCCACGTTGGGAGTTGTGGGATGCCCTCTTCAAGGATTCCTTCTGCGGGACAATTGAGACATGTTGGACAGCTCCAGGACATCCCATATGGAATGACTCCTGAGCACCTTTCGCGGAAGGATGCCTGGGAAGCCCGCCTCGCTTTCCAATTGTCTCCTAGCAACAAGACAGTTTTGATCTGATGGCTCTGCGGAAGCAACCGGGGTGGCTGAGTTGAAATGGACTTTCCTGAGGAAGGGTCCTAATTTGTTTTTGTGTCCATGAGGGCCTTGGAATGGGGCGGTGGCTCCGGCACCATGAAGTACTCTCCTAAGCTTTGGACATGGCTCCCATGCACAGGTTTCCTTGTTGAGACGAGATGACTTCTGATGGGTGCCTCAGGAAAACCCCGATGCTCGTATTGGAATCAGGCTTTTGAGGACACATGCCTGTAACCCAAAGCAATGGATCCTATTATGGCCTAGGGTCCTGTCTGGTTCAATCTTCTTCTGTGGGGCATCCATCTATGGTATGAGTGGAGGTCGATTATCAGCTGGTGTCAGACAGCCCTTGTTTGTTCCGGGCGACCAACACTATTGGAATGGCCTCAGGGACTTTGGAGGTTTCTCCTAATTTGTACGATTTTGGACCATGGAATGGGCAGAATTCCCATGGATTGGTAGGCACAGTGCTAATGTGTGGCTCCAGGCGCCCAGCCTGGAGAGTGTGTGGCCCAAGACTTTGAGGACAGAAGTCTGAAAACACAAACTCAGCTTAGGTTTGGGGACGTAGGTATGGCAGGCCCGATCTACAAACCATGAGAAGAACTCTTCAGGATATGAAGAAAGTGCGAGTCTGAGGCGCTTGCTCAGGCTTTTGTCTCTGGATTTTGTATCAGCGATGGCCGTGGAATGTCGGGGAAGCCTCATGGGCCATGGACGAATCTTCCTCTCTGAGGATTTGGCCCGATTCCCAATTGCTTTTCGTCAATCTGTGGGATGGGAGGACTCATTTCAGTTTTGTTACCTCAGGTGTCCACCAAAAGAGGAATTCCAAAGCCAAGCCGTGGGGAAGACTGAAGGGACAACCCGAACTATGGTTAAAAATTGGGGCCTAGGGGCATGGCAAGCACAATATGCTATCTCTTCATCCAGCCACTGAGTGGCCTTACTTGAGGACTGGGCTCAGCCTGAGGGTCACAATGTGTGTTTGTGACCAATGTGGCCGGCGAGAATGGGCGGGGCCTCATGGGCCACACTGGTTTCAACTACACTGTACGTTGGACAACATGCCACCACAAGTTTTCTTGCCATGGGGAAGGAGTTCTGATTTCTGTATCACCTTCCACCCTGGGTAGTGATTGGAGATAAGGTCTAGGTTCTGAAACCTGAAAACCGAGGTTGTGAAGAGATGACGACCTAAGGCCATGGCGGCTCGATGTGCTCAGTGGGCGGCCAGCTGTCTGGGAGGGTCCAGGGGGTCCAGGCTCAGGCTGTGTCAGAAAGGGCATTAGTGCCCTGGTCAGCCTATGTGTTGGGGGTACAGCCAAGGTCGTTGCAGTTTGATCCTCATTTGCGGTTACGGGGTAGCCCCAGAGGACAATGTTTTTCTTCTGGAGGGCCGGCAGAGTGCTGCATTGTAGTTCTGGATTGCCAAACTGGAGGGCTTGTTGGCCAGTAGTCTGACGACTAATGTCTGAGAACACAAGCTAGGCTTAGGTTTCTGGGTGAGGCCATGGTAGGCACAATCTACAGACCTGAATCGAGATCTCGTGCATCTGAAGTCAGGGCGAGGATCAGACGATCGCTCAGGTTGGAGTTTCTGTCCCTGATGGCCCCTTCATGAATGGGGGGGGGCATCACGAGGCCATTGGGGTTTTCCAACGATGGGAGTTATAAGAAGCTCCAAACAGCAGAGAGTCTTCTGCAGGACAATTCAGACCTGTTGTTTGTCTCCAGGCCAATGATTCTGAGCAGGGTTCTAAGGATGGATGGCTGGGTAGCCCACCTCGCATTCCAATTGTCTCCTAGCAACAAGACAGGTTAGATCTCCTGGATCTGTAGGGAGCAACCGAGGACGCTGGGTTGAAATGGACACCCCTGGGGATGGGTACTAACGTGCTTTTGTGTCTATGGAGACCTTGGAATGAAGCGGCGGCACTGGGGCCCTAAAGTGTTCTCCTAAACAGAGGCTTTGACACAGCTCCAACGTGCAAGTTTCCCATGTGTAGATGAGATGTTTTCTGATGGGTGAATCAAGAAACAGCTATATGCTGCTTTTGAAATCAAGGCCTCTGAGGAGAGATGCCTGGAAACCAAAGCAATGGATCTGATTAGTGCCTAGGGGCCTGTTCTTTCCTTTTTATCTCTGGGGACAACTGTCTATGGGTCTGAGTGCAGGTAGGGGCTCTGTAGGGCTCAGATTGCCCCTGTTTTTCCTGGGAATCCACCACTATTGAGATAGATCAGGGACTTTGGAGGTTTATCCTATTAGAAGGGTTGTGGCCATTGGAATGGGCACAGATAATTCCCTTGGAAAGGGCAAGTACAGTCCTCAGGTTTGCCTCCAGGGGCCTGAGCCTGTAGGTTGTGTAGGCCAGGGCTCGTTGGACAGTTGTCTGAAATCACAAACTCGGCTTATGTTTCAGGTCATTGGTATGGCAGGACTGATCTACAGACCATGAGGAGAACTCCGGGATTTGAAAGAAGGGCGAGTGTGAGGCTCCTGCTCAAGTTTTTGTCTCTGAATATCTTGTCATTCATGGTCGTGGAATTTCTGGGTGACTTCATGGGAAATGGACGAGTCTTACTCTCTGGTGGTTTGGCCCCATCCAAAGAGTATGGGGTCCTTCTGTGGGCTTGAAGAAGTCCGTTTTTTGTTGTTGTTGTTGTTGTTGTTTTCTTTTTTAACCTCAGGTGTCCCACCACATGAGGGATTCCAGAGTAGAGCCTTGGGGAGGGGCGACTGGACAATCAGAAATCTGGTTAAAAATTGGGGCCTAGGGACATGTCAAGCCCTTTATGACATCTAATGTTCCAGCCACTGAGAGGACTTACTAGAGGACAGGACTCATGCTGAGGGTCACAATGCGTGTGTATGCCCTCATCGCACTCAAGAATGGGCGGGGCCTCAGGGTGAATGCTGCTTTCTCATACACTGAACGTTGGACAACGTGCCAACCACAAGGATTCTTGCCATGGGTAAGGAGGAGTTCTGATTTCTGCATCACACTCACCCCTGGGCAGTATTGGAGAGAAGGTCTCGGTTCTGAAGCCTGAAAACTGAGGTAGGGAAGAGATGATGTCCTAAGGCCATGGCGGGTTTTATGTGCTCAGTGTGCGGTCTGCTTTCTGGGTGTTGGTCAGGAGGTCCGGGCTCAGGTTGTGTTCAACAGTGCATTAGTGCCTAGGTTAGACTATATAATTGCGGTGAAGTCGAGTGCTGTGTATGTTTACCCTCATTTAAGGTGACTGGGCAGCTCATGAGTGAATAATTTTTTTTCTAGAGGGCAGGCAGAGTGCTGAATTGTGGGTCCAGAATTGTCAAACTTGAGGGCTTTGGGGCCAGGATTGTAAGGATGGAAGTATGAGAAGACAAGCTATACTTGGGTTTCAGGGTGAGGGCACGGCAGGTAATTCCCTTGGAAAGGGCAAGTACAGTCCTCAGGTTTGCCTCCAGGGGCCTGAGCCTGTAGGTTGTGTAGGCCAGGGCTCGTTGGACAGTTGTCTGAAATCACAAACTCGGCTTATGTTTCAGGTCATTGGTATGGCAGGACTGATCTACAGACCATGAGGAGAACTCTTCGGGATTTGAAAGAAGGGCGAGTGTGAGGCTCCTGCTCAAGTTTTTGTCTCTGGATATCGTGTCATCAAGGTCGTGGAATTTCTTGGTGACTTCATGGGAAATAGACGTGTCTTACTCTCTGGTGGTTTGGCCCCGTCCAAAGAGTTTGGGTTCATTCTGTGTGCTGGAATAAGTCTGTTTTATTTTGTTGTTGTTGTTGTTGTTTTCTTTTTTAACCTCAGGTGTCCCACCAATTTATGGATTCCAGAGTAGAGCCCTGGGGAGGGGCGACTGGACAGTCAGAAATCTGGTTAAAAATTTGGGCCTAGGGACATGTCAAGCCCATTATGACATCTAAATGTCCAGCCACTTGAGGACTTACTAGAGGACAGGACTCATGCTGAGGGTCACAATGCGTGTGTATGCCCTCGTCGCACTCAAGAATGGGTGGGGCCTCAGGGTGAATGCTGCTTTCTCATACACTGAACGATGGACATCGTGCCAACCACAAGGGTTCTTGCCATGGGTAGGGAGGAGTTCTGATTTCGGCATCACATTCACCCCTGGGCCGTGATTCGAGATAAGGTCTCGGTTCTGAAGCCTGAAAACTGAGGTAGGGAAGAGATGATGACTTAAGGCCATGGCGGGTTTTATGTGCTCAGTGTGCGGTCAGCTTTCTGGGTGTTGGTCACGAGGTCCGGGCTCAGGTTGTGTTCGACAGTGCATTAGTGCCCAGGTTAGAATATATAATTTGGGTAAGTTCGAGTGCTGTGTAGATTTATACTCATTTAAGCTGTTTGGGTAGCTCATGAGGCAATAATTTTTTTTTTCTAGAAGGCCGACAGAGTGCTGCATTTGTGTCCGTAATTGCCAAATATTAGGACTTCGGGGCCAGGAGTGTGAGGACGGAAGTGTGAGAAGACAAGCTAGACTTGGGTTTCAGGGCGAGGGCACGGAAGGTACCCCCTGCAGATCTGAATTAATATCTCATGCTTCTGAAGTCAGGGCGAGGATCAGATGTTGGCTCAGGTTGGAGTTCCTGTGCATGACGGCCGCTTCATGAAGGGAGCGGATCTCGGGCCCATTGAGGTTTTCCCACGTTGGGAGTTGTGGGATGCCCCCTTCAAGGATTCCTTCTGCAGGACAATTGAGACCTGTTGGACAGCTCCAGGACATCCCATATGGAATGACTCCAGAGCACCTTTCTCGGATGGATGCCTGGGAAGCCCGCCTCGCATTCCAATTGTCTCCTAGCAACAAGACAGTTTTGATCTGATGGCTCTGCGGGAGCAACGGGGGTGGCTGAGTTGAAATGGACTTTCCTGAGGAAGGGTCCTATTTTGTTTTTGTGTCCATGAGGGCCTTGGAATGGGGCGGTGGCTCCGGCACCATGAAGTACTCTCCTAAGCTTTGGACATGGCTCCCATGCACAGGTTTCCTTGTTGAGACGAGATGACTTCTGATGGGTGCCTCAGGAAAACCCCGATGCTCGTATTGGAATCAGGCTTTTGAGGACACATGCCTATAACCCAAAGCAATGGATCCTATTATGGCCTAGGGTCCTGTCTGGTTCAATCTTCTTCTCTGGGGCATGCATCTATGGTATGAGTGGAGGTCGATTATCAGCTGGTGTCAGACAGCCCTTGTTTGTTCCGGGCGACCTACACTATTGGGATGGCCTCAGGGAATTTGGAGGTTTCTCCTAATTTGTACGATTTTGGACCATGGAATGGGCAGAATTCCCATGGATTGGTAGGCACAGTCCTAATGTGTGGCTCCAGGCGCCCAGCCTGGAGAGTGTGTGGCCCAAGACTTTGAGGACAGAAGTCTGAAAACACAAACTCAGCTCTGGTTTGGGGACGTAGGTATGGCAGGCCCGATCTACAAACCATGAGAAGAACTCTTCAGGATATGAAGAAAGTGCGAGTCTGAGGCGCTTGCTCAGGCTTTTTTCTCTGGATTTTGTATCAGCGATGGCCGTGGAATGTCGGGGAGGCCTCATGGGCCATGGACGAATCTTCCTCTCTGAGGATTTGGCCCGATTCCCAATTGCTTTTCGTCAATCTGTGGGATGGGAGGACTCATTTCAGTTTTTTTGCCTCAGGTGTCCCAACAAAAGAGGAATTCCAAAGCCAAGCCGTGGGGAAGACTGAAGGGACAACCCGAACTATGGTTAAAAATTGGGGCCTAGGGGCATGGCAAGCCCAATATTCTATCTCTTCATCCAGCCACTGAGTGGCCTTACTTGAGGACTGGGCTCAGCCTGAGCATCACAATGTGTGTTAGTGACCAATGTGGCCCGCGAAAATGGGCGGGGCCTCCTGGGCCACACTGGTTTCAACTACACTGAACGTTGGACAACATGCCAACCACAAGGTTTCTTGCCATGGGGAAGGAGTTCTGATTTCTGCATCACCTTTAACCCTGGGCAGTGATTGGAGATAAGGTCTAGGTTCTGAAACCTGAAAACCGAGGTTGGGAAGAGATGACGGCCTAAGGCCATGGTGGCTCGATGTGCTCAGTGTGCGGCCAGCTGTCTGGGATGGGCCAGGGGGTCCAGGCTCAGGCTGTGTCAGAAAGGGCATTAGTGCCCTGGTCAGCCTATGTATTTGGGGTACAGCCAAGGTCGGTACAGGTTGATCCTCATTTGGGGTTACTGGGTAGCCCCAGAGGACAATGTTTTTCTTCTGGAGGGCCGGCAGAGTGCTGCATTGTAGTTCTGGATTGCCAAACTGGAGGCCTTGTGGGCCAGTAGTCTGACGACAAAAGTCTGAGAACACAAGCTAGGATTAGGTTTCTGGGTGAGGCCATGGCAGGCACAATCTACAGACCTGAATTGAGATCTCGTGCATCTGAAGTCAGGGCGAGGATCAGACGATCGCTCAGGTTGGAGTTTCTGACCCTGTTGTCCCCTTCATGAATGGGGGGGGGGCATCACGAGGCCATGGGTGTTTTCCCACATGGGAGTTTTGAGAAGCTCCAAACTGCAGAGAGTCTTCCGCAGGACAATTGAGACCAGTTGTTTGGCTCCTGGCCAATGATTCTGAGCAGGGTTCTAAGGATGGATGGCTGGGTAGCCCACCTCGCATTCCAATTGTCTCCTAGCAACAAGACAGGTTAGATCTCCTGGATCTGTGGGGAGCAACCGAGGACGCTGAGTTGAAATGGACACCCCTGGGGATGGGTCCTAACGTGCTTTTGTGTCTATGGAGACCTTGGAATGAAGCGGTGGCACTGGGGCCCTAAAGGGTTCTCCTAAACAGAGGCTTTGACATAGCTCCAACGTGCAAGTTTCCCATGTGTAGATGAGATGTTTTCTGATGTGTGGGTCAAGAAACAGCTATATGCTGCTTTTGAAATCCAGGCCTCTGAGGAGAGATGCCTGGAAACCAAAGCAATGGATCTGATTAGTGCATAGGGCCTGTACTTTCCTTTTTACCTCTGGGGACATCTGTCTATGGGTCTGAGTGCAGGTAGGTGCTCAGTTGGGCTCAGATTGCCCCTGTTTTTCCTGGGAAGCCACCACTATTGAGATGGATCAGGGACTATGGAGGTTTATCCTATTAGAAGGGTTGTGGCCATTGGAATGGGCACACACAATTCCCATGGAGAGGGCAAGTACAGTCCTCAGGTTTGGCTCCAGGGGCCTGAGCCTGTAGGTTGTGTAGGCCAGGGCTGTTTGGACAGTTGTCTGAAAACACAAACTCGGCTTATGTTTCGGGTCATAGGTATGGCAGGACTGATCTACAGACCATGAGGAGAACTCTTCGGGATTTGAAAGAAGGGCGAGTGTGAGGCTCCTGCTCAAGTTTTTGTCTCTGGATATCGTGTCACTCATGGTCGTGGAATTTCTGGGTGACTTCATGGGAAATGGACGAGTCTTACTCTCTGGTGGTTTGGCCCCTTCCAAAGAGTTTGGGGTCATTCCGTGGGCTGGAAGAAGTCCGTTTTCTTTTTTTATTGTTGTTTTTTTCTTTTTTAACCTCAGGTGTCCCATCAAATGAGGGATTCCAGAGTAGAGCCCTGGGTTGGGGCGACTGGACCATCAGAAATCTGGTTAAAAATTGGGGCCTAGGGACATGTCAAGCCCATTATGACATCTAATGGTCCAGCCACTGAGAGGACTTACTAGAGGACAGGACTCATGATGAGGGTCACAATGCGTGTGTATGCCCTCGTCGCACTCAAGAATGGGCGGGCCTCAGGGTGAATGCTGGTTTCTCCTACACTGAACGTTGGACAACGTGCCAACCACAAGGGTTCTTGCCATGGGTAAGGAGGAGTTCTGATTTCTGCATCACACTCACCCCTGGGCAGTGATTGGAGATAAGGTCTCGGTTCTGAAGCCTGAAAACTGAGGTAGGGAAGAGATGATGACCTCAGGCCATGGCGGATTTTATGTGCTCAGTCTGCGGTCAGCTTTCTGGGTGTTGGTCAGGAGGTCCGGGCTCAGGTTGTGTTCGACAGTGCATTAGTGCCCAGGTTAGACTATATTATTTGGGTAAAGTCGAGTGTTGTGTAGGTTTACCCTCATTTAAGTTGCCTGGGCAGCTCATGAGACAATAATTTTTTTTCTAGAGGGCAGGCAGAGTGCTGCATTGTGGGTCCGGAATTGCCAAACTTGAGGGCTTCGGGGCCAGGAGTGTGAGGACGAAAGTCTGAGAAGACAAGCTAGACTTGGGTTTCAGGGCGAGGGCACGTCAGGTACCTCCTGCAGATCTGAACCAATATCTCATGCATCTGAAGTCAGGGCGAGGATCAGACGTTGGCTCAGGTTGGAGTTTCTGAGCATGACGGCCGCTTCATGAAGTGAGCAGAATCTCGAGGCCATTGAGGTTTTCCCACGTTGGGAGTTGTGGGATGCCCCCTTCAATGATTCCTTCTGCGGGACAATTGAGACCTGTTGGACAGCTCCAGGACATCCCATATGGAATGACTACAGAGCACCGTTCGCGGATGGATGCCTGGGAAGCCCGCCTCGCATTCCAATTGTCTCCTAGCAACAAGACAGTTTAGATCTGATGGCTCTGCGGAGCAACCGGTGCGGCTGAGTTGAAATGGACTTTCGTGAGGATGGGTCCTAATGTGTTTTTGTGTCCATGAGGGCCTTGGAATGGGGCGGTGGCACCGGGATCCTGAAGTACTCTCCTAAGCTTTGGACATGGCTCCCATGCACAGGTTTCCTTGTGGAGACGACATGAATTCTGATGGGTGCCTCAGGAAAACCCCTATGCTCGTATTGGAATCAGGCTTTTGAGGACATATGCCTGTAACCCAAAGCAATGGATCCTATAATGGCCTAGGGTCCTATCTGGTTCAATCTTCTTCTCTGGGGCATGCATCTATGGTATGAGTGGAGGTCGATTATCAGCTGGTGTCAGACAGCCCTTGTTTGTTCCGGGCGACCTACACTATTGGGATGGCCTCAGGGAATTTGGAGGTTTCTCCTAATTTGTACGATTTTGGACCATGGAATGGGCAGAATTCCCATGGATTGGTAGGCACAGTCCTAATGTGTGGCTCCAGGCGCCCAGCCTGGAGAGTGTGTGGCCCAAGACTTTGAGGACAGAAGTCTGAAAACACAAACTCAGCTCTGGTTTGGGGACGTAGGTATGGCAGGCCCGATCTACAAACCATGAGAAGAACTCTTCAGGATATGAAGAAAGTGCGAGTCTGAGGCGCTTGCTCAGGCTTTTTTCTCTGGATTTTGTATCAGCGATGGCCGTGGAATGTCGGGGAGGCCTCATGGGCCATGGACGAATCTTCCTCTCTGAGGATTTGGCCCGATTCCGAATTGCTTTTCGTCAATCTGTGGGAAGGGAGGACTCATTTCAGTTTTTTTGCCTCAGGTGTCCCAACAAAAGAGGAATTCCAAAGCCAAGCCGTGGGGAAGACTGAAGGGACAACCCGAACTATGGTTAAAAATTGGGGCCTAGGGGCATGGCAAGCCCAATATTCTATCTCTTCATCCAGCCACTGAGTGGCCTTACTTGAGGACTGGGCTCAGCCTGAGCATCACAATGTGTGTTTGTGACCAATGTGGCCCGCGAGAATGGGCGGGGCCTCCTGGGCCACACTGGTTTCAACTACACTGAACGTTGGACAACATGCCAACCACAAGGTTTCTTGCCATGGGGAAGGAGTTCTGATTTCTGCATCACCTTCAACCTTGGGCAGTGATTGGAGATAAGGTCTAGGTTCTGAAACCTGGAAACCGTGGTTGGGAAGAGATGACGACCTAAGGCCACGGAGGCTCGATGTGCTCAGTGTGCGGCCAGCTGTCTGGGACGGGCCAGGGAGTCCAGGCTCAGGCTGTGTCAGAAAGGGCATTAGTGCCCTGGTCAGCCAAGGTCAGTGCAGGTTTATCCTCATTTGGGGTTACTGGTTAGCCCCAGCGGACAATGTTTTTCTTCTGGAGGGCCGGCAGAGTGCTGCATTGTATTTCAGGATTGCCAAACTGGAGTGCTTGTGGGCCAGTAGTCTGACGACAAAAGTCTGAGAACACAAGCTAGGCTTAGGTTTCTGGGTGAGGCCATGGCAGGCACAATCTACAGACCTGAATTGAGATCTCGTGCATCTGAAGTTAGGGCGAGGATCAGACGATCGCTCAGGTTGGAGTTTCTGTCCCTGATGGCCCCTTCATGAATGGGTGGCATCACGAGGCCATGGGTGTTTTCCCACGATGGGAGTTGTGAGAAGCTCCAAACTGCAGAGAGTCTTCTGCAGGACAATTGATACCTGTCGTTTGGCTCCAGGCCAATGATTCTGAGCAGGGTTCTAAGGATGGATGGCTGGGTAGTCCTCCTCGCATTCCAATTGTCTCCTAGCAACAAGACAGGTTAGATCTCCTGGATCTGTGGGGAGCAACCGAGGACGCTGTGTTGAAATGGACACCCCTGGGGATGGGTCCTAACGTGCTTTTGTGTCTATGGAGACCTTGGAATGAAACGGTGGCACTGGGGCCCTAAAGGGTTCTCCTAAACAGAGGCTTTGAAACAGCTCCAACGTGCAAGTTTCCCATGTGTAGATGAGATGTTTTCTGATGTGTGGGTCAAGAAACAGCTATATGCTGCTTTTGAAATCCAGGCCTCTGAGGAGAGATGCCTGGAAACCAAAGCAATGGATCTGATTAGTGCCTAGGGGCCTGTTCTTTCCTTTTTACCTGTGGGGACATCTGTCTCTGGGTCTGAGTGCAGGTAGATGCTCAGTTGGGCTCAGATTGCCCCTGTTTTTCCTGGGAAGTCACCACTATTGAGATGGATCAGGGACTTTCGAGGTTTATCCTATTAGAAGGGTTGTGGCCATTGGAATGGTCACACACAATTCCCTTGGTGAGGGCAAGTACAGTCCTCAGGTTTGGCTCCAGGGGCCTGAGCCTGTAGGTTGTGTAGGCCTGGGCTGTTTGGACAGTTTTCTGAAAACACACACCCTCCAGTCTAGGGCCCCTGGAGCCACACCTCAGGATTGTTCCTGCCCTCTCAAAGGGAATTCTTCATATTCCATTGGCCACAACCATATAAATCAGGAGAAATCTCCAATGTCCCTGGGACCATACCAATATTGTAGGCCGCTTGGAACAAACAGGGGTGATCTGACACTAGCTGATCAACTAGCTCCACACCAACTCGGAGACCGATGTCCCCAGAGAAGAACATTGAACTGGACAGGCCCCTAGGCCCTAATCAGATCCATTGCTTTGGTTTCCAGCCATCTCTTCTCTGAGGCCTGGTTTCCAATACCAGCCTATGGGGTTTCCAGAGGCCCCTTCAGAGCAAGTCTTGTCTGCACATTGGAAACTTGCTCGTGGAGCTATGTCAGAACCTCAGAGGCCTTTTTTTCAATACCACCATATGGGGGTTTCCTGAGTCATCAGTCAGAACAAATGTCTTCTCCACATGGGAAATGTGCTCTTTCAAGCTGTGTCAAAACCCCCCGGCTAGGAAAATCCTTCAGGGCCCCGGTGCCACCACCTCATTCCAAGGTCTCCATGGACACAATCCCACATTAGGACCCATCTGCAGGAGAGTCTATTTCAACTCAGTGCCCTTGGGTGCTCCCCTAGAGCCAGCAGATCGAACCTATCTTGTCACTAGGAGAAATTTGAATGTGAGGCGGGCTGGCTGGGCATCCATCTGTAGAAAACTACTCTGAAGTAATTCCATATGGGACCTCCTGGAGCCATCCAACAGGTCACAGCTGTCCTGCAGAAGGAATCCTTGCGCTTTGGAGCACCTCACAACTCCCATCATGGGAAAAGCTCTGTGGCCTCGTGGTGCACCGTCCCCTTCATGAAAGAGCCATCTTGGACAGAAACTCCAACCTGAGCCAACGTCTAATCCTCGCCCTGACTTCAGATGCACGAAATCTTGATTCAACTCTGCAGAGTGTGCCTGCCGAAACCCCGCCCCGAAGCAAAACCTAGCTATTGTTCTCAGACTTCGTCCTCACACTCCGAGCCCACCAGCCCTCCAGTTAGGGAATTCTGGAGAGACACAATGCAGCACTCTGACTGCCCTCCAGAAGAGAAACGTTGTCCTATGGGGCTAACCAGAAACACCAAATGAGGATCAACCTGCATGCCACTTGACTCTACCCCAATTATACAGTTTCGCTTCAGCGTTAATGCCCTGTCTTGCACAGCCTGAGGTCTGAATTCCCAACCGACACCCAGACAGCTGGCTGTACACTGAGCACATCAGACCCGCCATGGCTTTAGGTCATCATCTCTTCCCAACCTTGGTTTTCAGGCTTCAGAACCTAGACCTTATATATACTCACTACCCAGGGGTGAACGTGATGCAGAAATGAAACTCCTTCTTCCTCAAGGCAAGAAACCTTGTGGTTGGCATGTTTTCCAACGTTCAGTGTAGGAGAATCCAGTGTAGCCCATGAGTCCCCGCCCATGCTTGAGAACCGCAATGGGCACAAACACATTGGGACCCTCAGTGTGAGCCCTGTCCTCAAGTAAAGCCTCTCAGGGTCTGGACCAAGAACCCGCATTGCCATCCCTAGTCCCCCAATATTAATGAGAGGTTGAGAGGTCTAATCACCCCTATTCAGGTCTCTGCTCTGGAACCCCTGAGGAAAAAAAAATATTGAAGTGTCTCCTCCATCCCCTGAATGAGCCCCAAAACGTGGGATCTGAACAAATCTTAAAAGAGAAAGAATCATCCATGGCCAAAGAGGCCATCCCGTCATTCCATGGCCACCATTGACACAAAATCTAGAGACAAAAGCCTGGAGATATGCCTCACACTTGCCCTTTGTTCATAGCCTGAAAAATTCTCCTCACGGTCTATAGATCAGGCCTGTCATACCTACGTCCCCAAACCTAAGCTGAGTTTGGGTTTTCAGATTTCTGTCCCCACTGTCCTGGCCCACACACCCTCCAGGCTGGGGCCCCTGGAGCCATGCCTCAAGACTGTGCCTGCCTTCTCCAAGCAAATTCTGCCCATTCCATTGGCCACAACCCTAAAGATTAGGAGAACACTCCAACGTCCCTGAGGCCATCCCAATAGTGTTGGCCACTCAGGGCAAACAGGGTGATCTGTCCCAAGATGAGCAACTACCTCAACTCAGACCTATAGACAGATAACCCCAGAGAAGAAGATTGAACCGGACAGGCACCTAGGACCTAATCAGATCCATTGCTTTTGATTCCAGGCATCTCTCCTCAGAGGCCTGGTTTCCAATACCAGCATATGTGTTCTTCTGGAGGTACCAGTCTGAACAAATCTCATTTCCACATGGGAAACATGCATTTTGGAGCTGTGTCACAACCTCCAGTTAAGGGAAACCTTCAGGTCCCAGCAGCCAACACCCCATTCCAAGGTCTCCATGGACACAAACCCACATTATGACCCATCCGCAGGCGAGTCCATTTCAACACATCCCCTTTGGTTGCTCCCCAAAAGAAGCAGATCGAACCTGCCTTGTCACTAGGAGACAATAGGAATGTGAGGCGGGCACTCCAGGAATCCATCCTTAGAACTCTGCACTGCCGTGGTTCCTCATGGGACTTCCTGGAGCAATCTGACCGGTCTCGACTGTCGCGTAGAAGGAATCCTTGCCGATTGGAGCAACATACAATGCCAATAGTGGGAAAGTCTCCATAGCCCCATGATACCCCCCACCATCATGAAGGGGCCATCCTGAACAGAAACTTCAACCTGAGCCTACGTCTGATCCTCGCCCTGACATCAGATGCATGAGATTTAGATTTAGCTCTACAGAGTGTGCCTGCCATGATCTTGACCCAAAACCTAAGCCTAGCTTGTGTTCTCACACTTCCTTCCTCACAATTCTGGCCCACAAGCCCTCCAGTGTGAGAATTCCGTCGCCACAATGCAGCACTCTTTCTTCCCTCCAGAAGAAAAACGTTGGCCCTGGGGCTACCCAGAAACGCCAAATGAGGATCAACCTGCATGCCACTCAACTTTACTTCAATTATACAGTCTAAGCTTGGCACTAATGCCCTGTCTGACACAGCCTGAGCCTGGACCTCCTGGATGACACCCAGAAAGGTGGTGTCACACCTAAGGACTGTGCCAGTGCTCTCCAAGGGAACTCTGCCCGTTTCATTTGCCACAACCTTACAGATTAGGAGAAACCTCCAATTCCCAAGACCAGCCCAATAGTGTTGGCCTCCCCCAACAAACATGGGTGATCTGACACAAGCTGAGCAGTGACCTCCATTCTGAATCTTAGACAGAGACACTCAGAGGAGAATATTGAAAAGGACAGGCCCCTAGACCGTAATCAGATCCATTGCTTTGGATTCCAGGCATTGTTCCCCAGATGCTTGGTTTCCAATACCAGGTTGAGGGGGTTTCAGAACAAATCTCGTCTCTACATGGGAAACTTGCTCTTTGGACCTGCATCAAAACCTCAGGTTAGGAGAATTCTTCAGGGCAACAGAGCCATTGCCCCATTCCAAGGGATCCATGGACACAAATCCACATCGACTGATCCTCATGAGATTCCATTTCAATTCAGCCCCCTCGGTTGTTCCCCCAGTGACAGCAGATCAAATCCTCCTTTTCACTAGGACACAACTGGAATGCAAGTTGGACTGCCCAGGCATCCATCATTAGAACTGTGCTTTGGAGCATTTCTTATAGGACGTCCTTGATCCATACAAAAAGTCGTGACTGTCCCGCTGACGGAATCCTTGTGGTTTGGAGCATCACACACTCACAAAGTTGGAAATCTTCCATGGTTTCCTGATGCCCCCCCCAACTTCATGAAGGGGACATCATGTACAGAAACTCCAACCTAAGCCAACATCTGATCCTCGCCCTGACTTCAGATGCACGAGATCTCATTTCAGGTCTGTAGAATGTGCCTGCCATGTCACCGCTGCGAATTCAAAGCTGAACTTGTGTTCTCAGACTTCTGTCCTAAAATACCTGGCCCACAAGCCCTGAAGTTGGCAATTCTGGAGCCAGAATGCAGCACTCTGCCTGCCCTCCAGAAGAGAATTTTTGCCCTATGGGGCCAACCAGAAACCCCAAATGAGGACCAACCTTCACATCACTCGACTGTACCCCAATTATACAGTCTAGCCTGGGGACAATGCCCTGCCTGACACAGCCTGAGCCCAGGCCTCATGATGGACACAGACATCTGGCCGCACACTAAGTTCATCGGACCCACCATGGCCTTAGGTCGTCATCTCTTACCAACCTCGGTTTTCAGGCTTCAGAATCTAGACCTTATCTCTACTCACTGCCATGCCGTGTATGTGATGCAGAAATCAGAACTCCTCCTTCCCCATGACCAGAAACCCTGTGGTTGGCATGTTGTCCAACGTGCAGTGTAGGAGAAACCAGCATGGCCCATGAGGCCTCAGACATGCTTGAGGGCTGCGATGGGCACAAACACACATTAGGATCCTAAGCATGATCCCTGGCCTCAAGTAAAGCCTCTCCGGGGATGGACCAAGAGCCCACATATGGAGATTACCATGCCCCTACTCCCCAAACCTTAACCAGTGCTTGAGAAGTCTAGTCACCCCTACTCAGATCTCTTCTCTAGAATCCCTCCTTGGTGGGACACATGAGGTTAAAAAAAAATAGAGAAAGGACTCCTACCGTCCAAAGAATGACCGCAAACACTTGGAATTGGGCCAAATTCACAGAGAGAAATACTCGTCCATGGCTGATGAGGCCATCCTGACATTCCACGGCCACCATTGACACAAAATCCGGAGACAAAAGCCTGAAAAAGCGCCACACACTCGCCCTTTGTTCAAAGCCTGAAAAATTCTCACGGTCTGTAGATCGGGCCTGCCATACCTATGTCCCCAAACCTAAGCCACGTTTGTGTTTTCAGACTTCTGTCTCCATTGTCCTGGCCCACACACCCTCAAGGCTTGGCCCCATGGAGCCACACCTCAGGACTGTGCCTGCCCTCTCCATGGGAATTCTGCTCATTCCTTTGGCACAACCTGACAGATTAGGAGAAACATCCGAAGTCCCTGAGGCCACCCCAATATTGTAGGATGTCCGGGACAAACAGGGACCATCTGCCACAAGCTGAGCCACTACCTCCAATCAGACCTGTAGATAGATATCCATAGAAAAGAAGATTGAACAGGACAGGCACCTAGGCCCTAAACAGATCCATTGCTTTTGTTTTCACGTATCTCTCCTCAGAGGCCTGGATTCCAATACCAGCACATGGGGGTTTCTGGAGCTACCAATCAGAACAAATCGCATGCCACATGGGAATCATGCTATATGGAACTGTGTCAAAACCTCCAGTTAGGAGAAAATTTCACGTCACTGGAGCCACCGCCCCATTCCAATGTCTCAATGGACACAATCCCACATTATGACCCATCCTCAGTAGAGTCCATTTCAACTCAAACCTGGCGGTTGCTCACCCAGTGCCAGCAGATCAAACCTGCTTTGTCACTAGGAGACAATTGGAATGCGAGTTCGTTGCCCAGGTATCCGTTGTTAGAACTCTGCTCAGGAGAAATTCCTAATGGGGTGTCCTTGATCCATTCAACAGGTCTCAACTGTCCTGCAGAAGGAATCCTTGTGGTTTGCAGCATCACACACTCGCACCGTGGGAAAACCTCCATGGCCTCGTGATGCCTCCACCTTCAGGTAGAGGACATCATGGACAGAAACTCCCGTCTGATCCTCGCCCTGACTTCAGATGCATGAGATCTCAATTCAGCTCTGCAGAGTGTGCCTGCCTTTCCCTCGCTCCAAAACCTAAGCCAGCTCACGTTCTCAGACTTCCGTCCTCACACTCCTGGCACACAAGCCTTCCACTTTGGGAATTCTGGAGACAAAATGCAGCACTCTGCCTGCCCTCCAGAAGAGAGACTTTGCCCTAGGGGTCTACCCAGAAACATCAAATGAGGATCAACCTGCAATTCTCTAGACTGTACCCCAATTATACAGTCTAGCCTGGGCACTAATGCCCTGTCTGACACAGCCTGACCCCAGACCTCGTGACCGACACCCAGACACCTGGCCTCACACTGAACACATCGAACATGCCATGGCCTTAGTTCATCATCTGTTCCCAACCTTGGTCTTCAGGCTTCAGAACCTAGACATTATCTCCACTCACAACTAAGTGACGTACGTGATGCAGAAATCAGAACTTCACCTTCCCCATGACCAGAAACCTTGTGGTTGGCATGTTGTCCAACGTTCAGTATATGAGAACCCAGCATGGCCCATGAGGCCTCAGACATGCTTGAGGGCTGCGATGGGCACAAACACACATTAGGACCCTAAGCATGAACCCTGGCCTCAAGTAAAGCCTTTCCGGGGCTGGACCAAGAGCCTGCATATGGGACTTGCCATGCCCCTACTCCACCAATCCTAGCCAGAGCTTGAGAAGTCTAGTCAACCTTATTCAGAGCTCTTTTCTGGAATCCCTCTTTGGTGGGACACATAAGGTAAAAAAAAAAAAAAAAAAACAAGATAAAGAAAAAAAAAAGTAAGGACTCCTACCATCCAAAGAATGACCCCAAACACTTGGAATTTGGCCAAATCCACAGAGAGAAATACTCGTCCATGGTCGATGGGGCCAGCCTGACATTCCACGGCCACCATTGACACAAAATCCGGAGACAAAAACCTGAAAAAGCGCCACACACTTGCCCTTTGTTCAGAGCCCCCAAAATTATCAAGGTCTGTAGATCGGGCCTGCCATACCTATGTCCCCAAACCTAAGCCGAGTTTGTGTTTTCAGACTTCTGTCTCCATTGTCCTCACCCACACACCCTAAAGGCTGGGCCACATGGAGCCACACCTCAGGACTGTGCCTGCTCTCTCCAAGGGAATTCTGCTCATTCATTTGGCACAACCTGACAGATTAGGAGAATCATCCAAAATCTCTGAGGCCATCCCAATAGTGTAGAATGTCCTGGACATACAGGGACCCTCTGGCACAAGCTGAGCCACTACCTCCAATCAGAACCTTAGACAGATATCCATAGAAAAGAATATTGAACAAGACAGGCACCTAGGCCCTAATTGGATCCATTGCTTTTGTTTTCAGGCATCTCTCCTCAGAGGCCTGGATTCCAATACCAGCATAAGGGAGTTTCCAGAGCTACCTATCAGAAAAAATCTCGTCTCCACATGGGAATCTTGCTCTATGGAGCTGTGTCATAACCTCCAGTTAGGAGAAAACTTCAGGTCACTGGAGCCACTGCCCCATTTGAATATCTCCATGGACACAATCCCAAATTATGACCCATCCTCAGGAGAGTCCATTTCAACTAAACCCCCTCGGTTGCTACCCCAGAGCCAGCAGATTGAACCTGCCTTGTCGCTAGGAGACAATTGAAATGCGAGTTGGGCTCTTCAGGCATCCATCCTTAGAACCCTGCTCTTGTGTCGTTCCTTATGGGACATCCTTGAGCCATCCAACAGGTCTCGACTGTCCCACAGGAGTCCTTGTGCATGGACCACCTAACAACTCATATCATGGAAAGCTTCCAAGGTTACATGATGCCCCCAATCATCATGAAGGCAGATCATGGAAAGAAACTCCAACCTGAGCCAACAGCTGATCTTCGCCTTGACTTCAGATGCACGAGATCTTGATTCAGCTCTTCAGAGTGTACCTGCTGTGCCCTCACCCCAAAACCTAAGCGTAGCTAGTGTTCTCCGACTTCCGTCCTCACTCTCCTGGACCACACGCCCTCTATTTTGGGATTTCCGATGACACAGTGCTGCACTCTGCCTGCCCTCTAGAAGAAAAATATTGCCCTATGGGTCTACCCAGAAACCTCAAATGAGGATAAACCTGCACGTCACTCAACTGTACACCAATTATATAGTCTAGCCTGTGCACTAATGCCCTGTCTGACATAACCTGAGGCCTGAATTCCCAACCGACACCCAGACAGCTTGCAGTACACTGAGAACATCAGAACCGCCATGGCCTTAGGTCGCCATCTCTTTCCAACTTCGGTTTTCAGGCTACAGAATCCTAGACCTTATCTCTACTCACTTCCCATGGGTGAACGTGATGCAGAAATCAGAACTCCTCCTTCCCTCTCGCCAGAATCTTGTGGTTGGCATCTTGTCCAACGTTCAGTGGAGGACCCCTGTAGGGCCTACAGGGGTAGTAGTAGGGCCCCTGAGGGTAGTGTAGGGTCCCTGAGGCCCTGCCTATGCTTAAGAGCTGCGGTGGGCTCAAACACACATTGGGACCCTCAGTTTGAGCCCTGTCCTCAAGTAAAGCCTCTCAGTGGCTGGACCATGAGCCCGCATATGGGGCCTGCCATGCCCCAAGTCACCCAATCTTAACCAGAGGTAGAGACATCTAGTCACCCCTACTCAGGGCTCTGCTCTGGAATCCCTCTTTGGTGGGACATTTGAGGTAAATAAACACAGAAAGGACTCCTCCCACTCACAGAATGACCCCAATCACTTGGGATTGGGCCATCCCAAGTGATTGGGGTCCAGAGAGAAAGACTCGTCCATGGCCCATGAGGCCAGCCCGACATTCCACGGCCACTATTGACACAAAATCCAGAGACATAAGCTTCAGCAAGCGTTCACACTCACCCTTAGGTCATAGCCCAAAAAATTCTCCTCATAGTCTGTAGATTGGGCCTGCCATACCTACGTCCCCAAACCTAAGCCGAGTTTGTGTTTTCAGACTTCTATCCTGACATCCCTGTCCCACACACCCTCCAGACTGAGGCCCCTGGAGCCACACCTCAACTGTGCCTGCCCTCTCCAAGGAAATTCTTCCCATTCCATTGGCCACAACCCTACAGATAAGGAGAAACCTCCAAAGTCCCAGAGGCCATTCCAATAGTGTAGGCCACCCAGGACAAAGAGGGGCGATCTCTCACAAGCTGAGCAACGACGACAACTCACCCGTAGACAGATAACCCAAGAGAAGAAGATTAAACTGGACTGGCCCCTAGAATGTAATTGGTTCCATTGCTTTTTTTTCTAAGCATCTCTCCTCAGAGGCCTGTTTTCCAATACCAGCATATGGGGGATTCCAGAGATACCAATCAGAACAAATCTTGTCTTCACATGGGAAACTTATCCTTTGGAGCTCTGTAAAAGCCTCCAGTTAGGAGAAACCTTCAGGTAGCCGGAGCAACCGCCCTATTCCAAGGTCTCCATGGACACATACCCGCATTATGACCATTCGGCAGGAGAGTACATTTCAACTCAGCCCTGTCGATGACTCCCCCAGAGGCAGAATATCAAACCTGCCTTGTCGCTAGGAGACAACTGGAATGCAAAGCAGACTCTCTAGGCATCCATCCATGGAATCCTGCTCTGGCGCCGTTCCATATGGGATGTCCTGGAGCCTTCCAACAGGTCTTGACTGTCCCACAGAAGGAATCCTTGCAGATTGGAGCATCTCACAACTCCTATCGTGGGAAAACCTACATGGCCTCATGAGATGCTCCCCTTTATAAAGGGGCCATCATGGACAGAAACTCCAACCTGAGCCAACTTCTGATGCATTGCTTTGGTTTCTAGGTATCTCTCCTCAGAGGCCTGGTTTCCAATATCAGAATATGGGGGTTTCCTAAGGAAACAATCAGAACAGATCTCATCTCCACATGGGAAACTTGCTCTTTGGAGCTGTGTCAATACCTCAGGTTAGGAGGATCCTTCAGGGCGCTGGCACCATGGCCCAATCCCAAGGTCTCCAAGGACACAAACTTACATTATGAACCATTCTCAGGAGAGTCCATTTCAAATCAGCCCCCTCGGCTGCTCACCCAGAGCCAGCAGATCAAACCTTCCTTGTCACTCGGAGACAGTTAGAATGGGAGGCGGGCTGCCCAGGCATCCATCCTTAGAACCCTGCTCTGGAGAACTTCTTTATGGGACGTCTTGAATCCAACCAACCTGTCTTGACTGTCTCGCAGAATGAATCCTTGTGGTTTGAAGCATCACACAATAACACTGTGAGAAAACCTCCATTTCCTCATGATGCCCCACACCTTCATAAATGGGCCATCATGGACAGAAACTCCATCCTAATCCAAAGTCTGATCCTCGCCCTGAATTCAGAAGCATGAGATCTCGATTCAGCACTTGAGAGTGTGCCTGCTGGGCCCTCGCCTTGAAACCTAAGCCTATCTTGTGTTCTCAGACTTCCGTCCTCAGAATCCTGGCCAACCCCTCCAGTTTGGAAATTCTGGAGACACAATGCAGCACTCTGCCTGGCCTCCAGAAGAAAAATGTTGCCCTATAGGGCTAACCGGAAACGCCAAATGAGTAACAACCTGCATGCCACTCGACCATGCCCCAATTATACAGTCTAGCCTGTGCACTAAAGCCCTGTCTGACACAGCCTGAGGGCAGACCTCCAGTCCAACACCCAGAAAGCTGGCCGTACACAGAACATATCACACCCACAATGGCTTTAGGCCATCATCTCTACCCAACCTCAATTTTCACCTTCAGAACCTAGACCTTATCTACACTCACTGCTCAGGAGTGAACGTGATGCAAGAATCAGGACTTCTCCTTCACCATGGCAAGAAACCTTGTGGTTGGCATGTTGTCCAACGTTCATTGTAGGAGAAAGCAGCATGGACTATGAGGTCCCACCTATCCCTGAGGGCCACAATTTGCACAAACACATATTGTGACCCTCAGCGTGAGCCTTATTTTCTTGTGAAGCCTCTTAGTGACTGGAACAACAGCCCACATATGGGGCTGGCCAAGCCCCTAGACACCCAATCTCAACCAGAGTTCGAGATGTCTAGTCACCCGACTCAGGGCTTTGCTCTGGAATCCCTCTTTGGTGGGACACCTGAGGTAAAAAAAAAAAAATACAGAAAGGACTTTTCCCATCCACAGAATGAACCCAAACCCTTGGGATCAGGCCAAATCACCAGAGAAAGAATTGTCCATGGCCCTTGAGGACACCCCGACATTCCACGGCCACCGTTGACACAAAATCCAGGGACAAAAGCCTGAGCAAGTGTCACATACTCGCCCTTTGTTCATAGCCCGGAAAATTCTCACGGTCTGTAGATCGAGCCTTCATACATACATCCCCAAACATAAGCTGAGTTTGTGTTTTCAAACTTCTGTCCCCACAGTCCTGGCCCACACACCATCCAAGCTGGGGCCCCTGGAGACACACCTCAGGACTGTGGCTTCCCTCTCCAGGGGAATTCTGCCATTTCCATTGGCCACAACCTTATAGATTAGGAGAAACCTCCAAACTCCCCGAGGCCATCTGAATAGTGTTGGCTGTCCAGGACACACAGGGATGATTTTCACAAGTTAGGAAACTACCTCCACTCAGACCCAGAGACAGATATCCCCATAGAATAAGATTGAACTGGACAGGCACTTAGGCCCTAATCAGATCCATTGCTTTTGATTCCAGTCATCTCTCCTCAGAGGCTGGTTTCCAATACCAGCATATGGGAGATTCCTTAGGCACTCATCAAAACAATTCTCTTCTCTACATAGGAAACATACTCTTTAGAGCTCCATCAAAACCTCCGGTTATGAACATCCCTCAAGGCCCCGGATCAAGCACCCCATTCCAAGGTCTACATGGACACAAATGCACATTATGACCCATCCTCAACTCACCCATTTCAACACACCCGCCTCGGTTGCTCCCCTAGATCCAGCAGATCGAACTTGCCCTGGCGCTATGAGACACCTGGAATGGGAAGCAGGCTGCTCAGGCATCCATCCTTAGAACCCTGCTCTGGATAACTTCCTTATGGGATGTCCTGGAGCCATCCAACAGGTCTCGACTGTCCCACAGAAGGAATCATTGTGGTTTGGAGCATCTCACAATTCCCATCGTGGGAAAACCTCCATGTCCTCGTGACACCCTCCCCTTTATGAAGGGGCTGTCATGGACAGAAACTTCGACCTAAGCCAACGTCTGATCCTAGCTCTGTCTTCAGGTATACAGGATCTCGAATCATCTCTGCAAAGGGTGCCTGCCGTCCCCTCACCCCGTAATCTAAGTCTGGCTTGTGTTCTCAGAATTTTTCCCTCACACTCCTGGCCCACAAGCCTTCCAGTTTGGGAATTCTGGAGCCACTATGTGGCACTGTGTCTTCCCTCCAGAAGAAAAACGTTGCCCTCTGGGGCTACCCAGTAACCACAAATGAGTACCATCCTGCACGAAACTCGACTGCACCCCAATGATACAGTCTAGCCTGGGCACTAATTCCCTGTCTGCCACAGCCTGAGCCTGCACCTCCCAACCCACACTCAACAGCTGGCCGAACACTGAGCACATCAGCCACACCATGGCCTTAGGTCTTCATCTCTTCCCAACCTCAGTTTTCAGGCTTCAGAACCTAGACCTTAAATCCAATCAAAGTCCAGGAGTGAAAGTGTTGCAGAAATTACAACTCCTTCTTCCCCATGGCCAGAAAACTTGTGGTTGCCATATTGTGCAACGTTCCCTGTAGGAGAAACCAGCATGGTACATTAGGCCACGCCCTGACTTGAGGGGCTCCTTGGGCACAAAAACACATTGTGAAACTCAGTGTGAGACCATTCCTCAAGGAAGGCCTCTCAGTGTCTGGACCAAGAGCCCACATATGGGGCTAGCCATGTTCTTAGGTCCCAATGTTAACCAGAGGTCTGGTTGTCCATTCGCCCCTCCCCAGGACTCTGCTCTGGAATCCCTCTTTTGGTGGTCCACCTTAGGTTAAAAAAAATAATAATAATAAGAAAATAAACAAAAAAACAAGAAAGGCCTCCTCCCTTCCCACAGAATGACCCCAAACTCTTGGGATCGGGTCAAATCCCCAGAAAGGGAGCCTCATCGATGGCCCATGAGGACACCCCGACATTCCATGGCAATCGGTGACACATTTCCAGAAAAAAAAAAAAAAAAGCATGAGCCAGCACCTCACATTCGCCCTTTGTTCATATCCCAAAGAGTTCTCCTCACGGTCAATAGATCGGGCCGGCCATACCTACATCCCCCAACCTAAGTGGAGTTTGTGTTTTCAGACTTTTGTCCAAATAGCCCTGGACCACACACGCTCCACACTTGGGTCCCTGGAGCCACACCTCAGGACTGTGCTTCCCTTTCAAGGGAATTCTTCCCATTCCATTGGCCACAACCTTGCAAATGAGGAAAAACCTCCAAAGTCACCGAGGCCATCCCATTAGTGTAGGCCGCCCAGGACAAACAGGGTTGATCTCAAACCAGCTGAGCAACTACCTCCACTCAGACAACAGATGTCCCCAGAGAAGAATATTGAACCGGACAGGCCCCTAGGCCCTAATCAGATCCATTGCTTTGGTTTTTAGGCATCTCTCCTCAGAGGCCTCGTTTCCAATACCAGCATATGGTGGTTTCCTGAGGCACCAATAAGAACAAATCTCGTCTCCCCATGGAAAACTTGCTCATTGGAGCTTTGTCATAACCTCTGGTTAGGAGAATCCTTCAGGGCCCTGGTGCCACTGCCCCATACCAAGGTCTCCATGGACTCAAACCAACATTAAGACCATCCTCAGGAAAGTCCATTTCAACTCAGCCCCCTCTGTTGCTACCCTAAGCCAGCAGATCAAACGTTTCTTGTTGCTAGGAGACAATTGGATTGTGAGGCTGGCTGCCCAGGCATCCATACTTAGAACCCTGTTCTGGAAAAATACCTTATAAGACGTCCTGGAGCCATCCAACAAATCTTAATTGTCCCACAGAAGGAATCCTTGCGGTTTGGAGCATCTCACAACTCCAATAGTGGGAAAACCCCCATGGGCTCATAATGTACCCCCTTCATGAAGGGGCCAACATGGACAGAAACTCAAACCTGAGCCAAAGTCTGATCCTCGACCTGACTTCAGACGCATGAGATCTCAATTCAGCTCTGCAGAGTGTGCCTGCCATGTCCTTGCCCCGAAACCTAAGCCTAGCTTGTGTTCTCAGACTTCCGTCACACTCTCCTCGCCCACAAGCCCTCCACTTTGGGAATTCCGAAGCCACAATGCAGCACTCTTCCTGCCCTCCAGAAGAAAAACTTTGCCCTATGCTTCTAATAAGAAACCCCAAATGATTTTCTAATGCATGCCACTCGATTGTAAAGCAATTATACAGCCCACCCTGTATTCTAATGCCCTATCTGGCAAGCCTGAGACAAGACATCCCAAACGACACCCAGACAGCTGGCCCCAACCTGGACACATAGGACCCGCTATGGCTGTAGGTCGTCATCTCTTCCCAACCTCGGTTTTCAGGCTTCAGAACCTAGACCTTATCTCCAATCACTGCCCAGGGTGAACGTGATGCAGAAATTAGAATTCCTCCTTCCCCATGGCCAGAAACCTTGTGGTTGGCATGTTGTCCAACGTTCAATGTGGGAAAACCTGCATTGTCCGAAAGGCCACGCCAGTGCTTGAGGGCCGCCTAGGGCACAGACATGCATTGTAACCTGCAGCGTGAGTCCCGTATTAAAGTAATGCCTCTCAGTGGCTGGACCAAGATCCTGCATATGGGGCTTGTCATATCCATAGGCCCCCAGGCTTAACCCGAGGGCGAGTATTCCAGTTGTCAGTACCCACTGCTATGCTCTAGAATCCCTCTACTGTGGGGACATATGAGGCAGAAAACAGGACACTTCCCTTCCCACAGAATGACCCCAAACACTTGGGGGCTGGACAAACTACCAGAGAGGGAGACTTCTACGACCCATGAGGCAACTCCTACTTTAAACGGCCATTGTGGACAAAACATCCAGAGACAAAAGCCTGAGCGACTGCCTCCCTCTCACCCTTCTTTCATATCCAGAGGAGCTCCCCTCATGGACTGTAGATCAGGCCTGCCATAACCTCGGCCCCAAACCTGAGCTGAGTTAGGGTTTTTGGATGTCTGTCTGCACAGCCATGGCCCACACAGCCCCCAGGCTGGGGTCTCTGGAGCCACACCACAGAACTGTGCCTGCTCTCTCCTAAGAAACTGCCCATTCCATTGGCCACAACTCTACAAAATAGTAGAAACCTCAAGGTCCCCAAGGACATCCCACTACCGCAAGCCGCACTGGACAAATAGGGGCATTATGACACAAGCTGAGCAACTACTACCTCCATGAGACACACAGACAGATATCCGCAGAGACAGAAGATTGAACCAGACAGGCCCCTAGGCCCTATTATGAACTCTTGCTTTGGTGTCCAGGTATCACTCCTCCGAGGCCTGGGTTCGAAGACCAGCATACGGGGCTTTCCTGAGGCACCAGACAAAAGACCTCTCATCTCCACATGGGAAGCTTCCTTGTTGGAGTTGTGTCAAGCCCTTTGGGTTGGAGAATCCTGCAGAGTCCCTTAGCTACTGCCACATTCCAAGGTCTCCATGGCCACCAACCCACATTATGACTCATCCTCAGGAAAGTCCATTTAAACTCAGCCTTCTGGGTAGCTCACCCAAGAGCCCGCAGATTGAGCGTGCCTTGTCTCCACCAGGCAATGGGAAGGTGAGTTGGCGTTCTCGGTATCCATGCTTAGGCCCCTACTCTCGAGTCTTTCTGTATGGGGCATCAAAGGACCATCCAATAGTACTCGACTGTCCTGAAGAAGGAAACTTTGAAGTTTGGAGCAGCTCACAACTCCCAGCGTAGGGAAACCTCCCTGGCCTCATGACGCCCCCACCCCCTTCAGGAAGGGGCCGTCATGGACACAAACTCCAGCTTGAGGCAACATCTGATACTCGCCCTGACCTCACCTGCAGGAGATCTCGATTCAGCCTCTGCAGAGTGGGCCTGCCATGCTCTTGGCCCCAAAACTCATGCTAGCTTGTGTTTTCAGACTTCCTTCCTCACAATCCTGGCCACACCCCTCCAGTTTGGCAATTCTGGAGACACAATGAAGCACTCTGCCTGCCCTCCAGAAGAAAAATGTTGCCCTATAGGGCTAACCGGAAATGCCAAATGAGTAACAACCTGCATGCCACTCGACCATACCCCAATTATATAGTCTAGCCTGTGCACTAAAGCCCTGTCTGACACAGCCTGAGGGCAGACCTCCAGTCCAACACCCAGACAAATGGCCATACACAGAGCATATCACACCCACAATGGCTTTAGGCCATCATCTCTACCCAACCTCAGTTTTCACCTTCAGAACCTAGACCTTATTTCCACTCCCTGCTCAGGAGTGAACGTGATGCAAGAATCAGAACTTCTCCTTCGCCTTGGCAAGTAACCTAGTGGTTGGCATGTTGTCCATTGTTCATTGTAGGAGAAAGCAGCATGGACTATGAGGCCCCACCTATCCCTGAGGGCCACAATTTGCACAAACACACATTGTGACGCTCAGCGTGAGCCCTATCCTCATGTAAAGCCTCTTAGTGACTGGAACAACAGCCCACATATGGGGCTTGCCAAGCCCCTAGTCACCCAATCTCAACCAGAGTTCGAGATGTCTAGTCACCCCTACTCAGGGCTCTACTCTGGAATCCCTCTTTGGTGGGACACCTGAGGTAAAAAAAAAAATATATATATATATATATATATATATATATATATATATATATATATATAATATATATATATACAGAAAGGACTCTTCCAATCCACAGAATGATCCCAACCCCTTGGGATCAGGCCAAATCACCAGAGAAAGAATTGTCCATGGCCCTTGAGGACACCCCGACATTCCACGGCCACCGTTGACACAAAATCCAGAGACAAAAGTATGAGCAAGCACCACATACTCGCCCTTTGTTCATAGCCTGGAAAATTCTCACGGTCTGTAGATCGAGCCTTCATACATACATCCCCAATCCTAAGCTGAGTTTGTGTTTTCAGACTTCTGTCCCCACAGTCCTGGCCCACACACCATCCAAGCTGGGGCCCCTGGAGACACACCTCAGGACTGTGGCTTCGCTCTCCAGGGGAATTCTGCCATTTCCATTGGCCACAACCCTATAGATTAGGAGAATCCTCCAAACTCCCCGAGGCCATCCCAATAGTGTTGGCTGCCCAGGACAAACAGGAATGATCTTTCACAAGTTAGGAAACTACCTCCACTCAGACCCAGAGACAGATATCCCCATAGAATAAGATTGAACTGGACAGGCACTTAGGCCCTAATCAGATCCATTGCTTTTGTTTCCAGGCATCTCTCCTCAGAGGCCTGGTTTCCAATACGAGCATAAGGGGATTACTGAGGCACTCATCAGAAAAATCTCGTCTCCACATAGGAAATGTACTCTTTGGAGCTCTATAAAAACCTCTGTTTAGGAGAATCTTTCAGGGCCCCGGATCAAGCGCTCCATTTCAAGGTCTCCATGGACTTAAACCCACATTATGATCTATCCTCGGGAGCGTCCATGTCAACTCAACCCCCTTGGTTTCTCTCCCAGGGCCTGAAGATCAAACCTGCCTTGTCGCTAGGAGACAACTAGAATGGGAGGTGGGCTGCCTAGGCATCAATCCTTAGAACCCTACTCTGGAGTCATTCCATATGGGACATCCTAGAGCCATCCAACAGGTCTCAAGTGTTCCACAGAAGGAATCTTTGCAGTCTGGAGCATCTCAGAACTCCCATTGTGGGAAAATCTACATGGCCTCTTGAGATGCTCCACTTTATAAAGTGGCCATCATGGACAGAAACTCCAACCTGAGCAAACGTCTGATATTCGCCCTGACTTCAGGTGCATGAGATCATGATTCAGCTCTGCAGAGTGTGCCTTCTGTGCCCTCACCCCAAAAACGAAGCCTAGCTTGTGTTCTCAGACTACAGTCCTCACACCCCTGGCCCAAAAGCCCTACAGTTTGGCAATACTGGGGCCACAATGCAGCACTCTGCCTGCCCTCCCAGAGAAAAAACGTTGCCTTATGGAACTACCTAGAGACCCGAATGAGGATCAATTGAACGCCACTCGACTGCACCCCAAATATACAGTCTACCCTGTCTAATGCCTTGTCTGACACAGCATGAGCCCACACCTCCAGACCTACGCTGAACAGCTGGCCGCACACTGAGCTCATTGGCCCCAACAGGTCCTTAGGTCTTCATCTCTTCCCAACCTCGGTTTTCGGGTTTCAGAACCTAGACCTAAACTCCAATCACTGTCCAGGGGTTAACGTGATGCAGAAGTCACAACTCTTCCTTCGCCATGGCCAGAAACCTTGTGGTTGGCATATTCTCCAACGTTCAGTGTAGGAGAATCCAGCGTGGCCCATGAGGCCCTTCCCATGCTTGAGGGCCTTGTTGGCATAAATAGGCATTGTGACCCTCAGCATGAGCCCTGTCCTCAAGGAAGGCCTCTCAGTGTCTGAATCAAGAGCCCACATATTGGACTTGCCATGCCCCTAGGCCCCCAAACTAAAACAGTGGTGGGGTTGTCCAGTTGTCCCTCCCGAGGACTCTGCTCTGGAATCCCTCCTTTATTGGGACACATGAGGTACAAAAAATAAAATAAAATAAAATAAAAAACAGAAAGGACTCCTCCCATCCCACAGAACATACCCAAACTCTTGGGATTGGGTCAAATCCTCAGAGAAGGAAAGCCGTCCACAACCCATGAGGCCACGCCAGCATTCCACCCACATTGTTGACACAAATCCAGAGACAAAATCTGAGCAAGCACCTCAAACTCACACTTTTTCATATCCTGAAGTGTTATTACGGTCTGTAGATTGGGCATGCCATAACTATGTCCCCAATCCTAAGCGGAGTTTGTGTTTTCAGCTTTTTGCTCAACAGGCCTGGCCCACACACCCACAAGTTTGGGCCCCTAGAGCCAAACTCAGAACTTTGCCTGCCCTCTCCAGGGGATTTATGCCCATTCCATTGACCACAACCCTATAGATTAGGAGAAACTCCAAAGTCCCGAGGCCATTCCAATATTATAGGTCGCCCAGGACAAACAGGGGCGATCTGACACAATCTGAGCAACTACCTCACCTCAGATACTTAGACAAGTATCCCAAGCAAAGAGATTGAACCGGAGAGGCACCTAAGCTCTAATCATATCCATTGCTTTTGTTTCCAGTCATCTCTCCTCAGAGACCTGGTTTCCAATACCAGCATATGGGAGATTCCTTAGGCACTCATCAAAACAATTCTCTTCTCTACATAGGAAACATACTCTTTAGAGCTCCATCAAAACCTCCGGTTATGAACATCCCTCAAGGACCCGGATCAAGACCCCATTCCAAGGTCTCCATGGACACAAATGCACATTATGACCCATCCTCAACTCACCCATTTCAACACACCCGCCTCGGTTGCTCCACTAGATCAGGCAGATCGAACTTGCCTTGGCTCTATGAGACACCTGGAATGGGAGGCAGGCTGCCCAGGCATCCATCCTTAGAACCCTGCTCTGGATAACTTCCTTATGGGATGTCCTGGAGCCATCCACCAGTCTCACCTGTCCCACAGAAGGAATCATTGCGGTTTGGAGCATCTCAAAATTCAAATCGTGGGAAAACCTCCATGTCCTCGTGACACCCTCCCATTTATTAAGGGGCCGTCATGGACAGAAACTCCGACCTAAGCCAACGTCTGATCCTAGCTCTGTCCTCAGGTATACGGGATCTCGAATCATCTCTGCAGAGGGTGCCTGCCGTCCCTTCACCCCGAAATCTAAGTCTGGCTTGTGTTCTCAGAATTTTTTCCTCACACTCCTGGCCCACAAGCCTTCAAGTTTGGGAATTCTGGAGCTAGTATGTGACACTGTGTCCTCCCTCCAGAAGAAAAACGTTGCCCTCTGGGGCTCCCCAGTAACCACAAATGAGTACCATCCTGCACGAAACTCGACTGCACCCCTTGATACAGTCTAGCCTGGGCACTAATTCCCTGTCTGCCACAGCCAGAGCCTGCACCTCCCAACCCACACCCAACAGCTGCCGAACACTGAGCACATCAGACACACCATGGCCTTAGGTCTTCATCTCTTCCCAACCTCAGTTTTCAGGCTTCAGAACCTAGACCTTAAATCCAATCACAGTCCAGGAGTGAAAGTGTTGCAGAAATTACAACTCCTTCTTCCCCATGGCCAGAAAACTTGTGGTTGCCATATTGTGCAACGTTCCCTGTAGGAGAAACCAGCATGGTACATTAGGCCACGCCCTGACTTGAGGGGCTCCTTGGGCACAAAAACACATTGTGAAACTCAGTGTGAGACCATACCTCAAGGAAGGCCTCTCAGTGTCTGGACCAAGAGCCCACATATGGGGCTTGCCATGTTCTTAGTTCCCAATGTTAACCAGAGGTCTGGTTGTCCAGTTGCCCCTCCCCAGGACTCTGCTCTGGAATGCCTCTTTTGGTGGTCCACCTGAGGTAAAAAAAAAAAACAAAAAACAAACAAAAAACAAACAAAAATAAACAAAAAAAAAAAAAAACAGAAAGACCTCCTCCCTTCCGACAGAATGACCCCAAACTCTTGGGATCGGGTCAAATCCCCAGAAAGGGAGCCTCATCGATGGCCTATGAGGACACCCCGACATTCAATGGCAATCGGTGACACATTTCGAGAAAAAAAAAAAAAAAAAAAGCATGAGCAAGCACCTCATATTCGCCCTTTGTTCATATCCCAAAGAGTTCTCCTCACGGTCTATAGATCGGGCCAGCCATACCTACATCCTCCAACCTAAGTGGAGTTTGTGTTTTCAGACTTTTGTCCAAATAGCCCTGGACTACACATGCTCCACACTTGGGTCCCTGGAGCCACACCTCAGGACTGTGCTTCCCTTTCAAGGGAATTCTTCCCATTCCATTGGCCACAACCTTGCCAATTAGAAAAAACCTCAAAAGTCACCGAGGCCATCCCAATAGTTTAGGCCGCCCAGGACAAACAGGGGTGATCTCAATCCAGCTGAGCAACTACCTCCACTCAGACAACAGATGTCCCCAGAGAAAAATATTGATCCGGACAGGCCCCTAGGCCCTAATCAGATCCATTGCTTTGGTTTTTAGGCATCTCTCCTCAGAGGCCTCGTTTCCAATACCAGCATATGGTGGTTTCCTGAGGCACCAATAAGAACAAATCTCGTCTCCCCATGGAAAACTTGCTCATTGGAGCTTTGTCATAACCTCTGGTTAGGAGAAACTTTCAGGGCCCTGGTGCCACTGCCCCATACCAAGGTCTCCATGGACTCAAACCAACATTAAGACCATCCTCAGGAAAGTCCATTTCAACTCAGCCCCCTCTGTTGCTACCCCAAGCCAGCAGATCAAACGTTTCTTGTTGCTAGGAGACAATTGGAATGTGAGGCTGCTGCCAAGGCATCCATACGTAGAACCCTGTTCTGGAAAAATACCTTATAAGACGTCCTGGAGCCATCCAACAAATCTTAATTGTCCCACAGAAGGAATCCTTGCGGTTTGGAGCATCTCACAACTCCAATAGTGGCAAAACCCCCATGGCCTCATAATCCCCCCTCTTCTTGAAGGGGCCAAAATGGAAAGAAACTCAAACCTGAGCCAAAGTCTGATCCTCGACCTAACTTCAGACGCATGAGATCTCAATTCAGCTCTGCAGAGTGTGCCTGCCATGCCCTTGCCCCGAAACCTAAGCCTAGCTAATGTTCTCAGCTTACGTCGTCACTCTACTGGCCCACAAGCCCTCCAGTTTGGGAATTCCGAAGCCACAAGGCAGCACTCTGCCTGCCCTCCAGAAGAAAAACTTTGCCCTATGCTTCTAATAAGAAACCCCAAATGATTTTCTAATGCATGTCACTCAATGGTAAAGCAATTATACAGCCTACCCTGTATACTAATGCCATGTCTGGCACAGCCTGAGACAAGACATCCCAAACGACACCCAGACAGCTGGCCCCAACCTGGACACATAGGACCCGCTATGGCTGTAGGTCGTCATCTCTTCCCAACCTCGGTTTTCAGGCTTCAGAACCTAGACCTTATCTCCAATCACTGCCCAGGGGTGAACGTGATGCAGAAATTAGAATTCCTCCTTCCCCATGGCCAGAAACCTTGTGGTTGGCATGTTGTCCAACGTTCAATGTGGGAAAACCTGCATTGTCCAAAAGGCCACGCCAGTGCTTGAGGGCCGCCTAGGGCACAGACATGCATTGTGACCTGCAGCGTGAGTCCCGTATTAAAGTAACGCCTCTCAGTGGCTGGACCAAGATCCTGCATATGGGGTTGTCATATCCATAGGCCCCCAGGCTTAACCCGAGGGCGAGTATTCCAGTTGTCAGTACCCACTGCTATGCTCTAGAATCCCTCTACTGGGGGGACACATGAAGCAGAAAACAGGACACTTCCCTTCCCACAGAATGACCCCAAACACTTGGGGGCTGGACAAACTACCAGAGAGGGAGACTTCTACGACCCATGAGGCAACTCCTACATAAACGGCCATTGTGGACAAAACATCCAGAGACAAAAGCCTGAGCGACTGCCTCCCTCTCACCCTTCTTTCATATCCAGAGGAGCTCCCCTCATGGACTGTAGATCAGGCCTGCCGTAACCTCGGCCCCAAACCTGAGCTGAGTTAGGGTTTTTGGATGTCTGTCTGCACAGCCATGGCCCACACAGCCTCCAGGCTGGGGTCTCTGGAGCCACACCACAGAACTGTGCCTGCTCTCTCCTAAGAAACTGCCCATTCCATTGGCCACAACTCTACAAAATAGTAGAAACCTCAAGGTCCCCAAGGACATCCCACTACTGCAAGCCGCACTGGACAAATAGGGGCATTATGACACAAGCTGAGCAACTACTACCTCCATTCATTCACACAGACAGATATCCGCAGAGACAGAAGATTGAAAAAGACAGGCCCCTAGGCCCTATTATGAACTCTTGCTTTGGTGTCCAGGTATCACTCCTCAGAGGCCTGGGTTTGAAGACCAGCATACGGGGCTTTCCTGAGGCACCAGACAGAAGACCTCTCATCACCACATGGGAAGCTTCCTTGTTGGAGTTGTGTCAAGCCCTTCGGGTTGGAGATCCTGCAGAGTCCCTTAGCTACTGCCACATTCCAAGGTCTCCATGGCCACCAACCCACATTATGACTCATCCTCAGGAGAGTCCATTTAAACTCAGCCTTCTGGGTAGCTCACCCAAGAGCCCGCAGATTGAGCGAGCCTTGTCTCCACCAGGCAATGGGAAGGTGAGTTGGCGTTTCTCGGCATCCATGCTTAGGCCCCTGCTCTTGAATCTTTCTGTATGGGGCATCCTGGAACCATCCAATAGTACTCGACTGTCCTGAAGAAGGAAACTTTGAAGTTTGGAGCAGCTCACAACTCCCAGCGTAGGGAAACCTCCCTGGCCTCATGACGCCCCCACCCCCTTCAGGAAGGGGCCGTCATGGACACAAACTCCAGCTTGAGGCAACATCTGATACTCGCCCTGACCTCACCTGCAGGAGATCTCGATTCAGCCTCTGCAGAGTGGGCCTGCCATGCTCTTGGCCCCAAAACTCATGCTAGCTTGTGTTTTCAGACTTCCTTCCTCACAATCCTGGCCACACCCCTCCAGTTTGGCAATTCTGGAGACACAATGCAGCACTCTGCCTGCCCTCCAGAAGAAAAATGTTGCCCTATAGGGCTAACCGGAAACGCCAAATGAGTAACAACCTGCATGCCACTCGACCATACCCCAATTATACAGTCTAGCCTGTGCACTAAAGCCCTGTCTGACACAGCCTGAGGGCAGACCTCCAGTCCAACACCCAGACAGCTGGCCGTACACAGAGCATATCACACCCACAATGGCTTTAGGCCATTATATCTACCCAACCTCAGTTTTCACCTTCAGAACCTAGGCCTTATCTCCACTCACTGCTCAGGAGTGAACGTGATGCAAGAATCTGAACTTCTCCTTCGCCTTGGCAAGTAACCTAGTGGTTGGCATGTTGTCCATTGTTCATAGTAGGAGAAAGCAGCATGGACTATGAGGCCCCACCTATCCCTGAGGGCCACAATGTGCACAAACACACATTGTGACCCTCAGCGTGAACCCTATCCTCATGTAAAGCCTCTTAGTGACTGGAACAACAGCCCACATATGGGGCTTGCCAAGCCCCTAGTCTCCCAATCTCAACCAGAGTTCGAGATGTCTAGTCACCCCTACTCAGGGATCTACTCGGGAATCCCTCGTTGATTGGACACCTGAGGTAAAAAAAAAAAATACAGAAAGGACTCTTCCAATCCACAGAATGATCCGAACCCCGTGCGATCAGGCCAAATCACCAGAGAAAGAATTGTCCATGGCCCTTGAGGACACCCCGACATTCCACGGCCACCGTTGACACAAAATCCAGAGACAAAAGCCTGAGCAAGCGCCACATACTCGCCCTTTGTTCATAGCCCGGAAAATTCTCACGGTCTGTAGATCGAGCTTTCATACATACATCCCCAAACCTAAGCTGAGTTTGTGTTTTCAGACTTCTGTCCCCACAGGCCTAGCCCACACACCATCCAAGCTGGGGCCCCTGGAGCCACATCTCAGGACTTTGGCTTCCCTCTCCAGGGGAATTCTGCATTTCCATTGGCCACAACTCAATAGATTAGGAGAATCCGCCAAACTCCCCGAGGCCATCTGAATAGTGTTGGCTGCCCAGGACACACAGGGATGATCTTTCACAAGTTAGGAAACTACCTCCACTCAGACCCAGAGACAGATATCCCCATAGAATAAGATTGAACTGGACAGGCACTTAGTCCCTAATCAGATCCATTGCTTTTGATTCCAGTCATCTCTCCTCAGAGGCTGGTTTCCAATACCAGCATATGGGAGATTCCTTAGGCACTCATCAAAACAATTCTCTTCTCTACATAGGAAACATACTCTTTAGAGCTCCATCAAAACCTCCGGTTATGAACATCCCTCAAGGCCCCAGTTCAAGCACCCCATTCCAAGTTCTACATGGACACAAATGCACATTATGACCCATCCTCAACTCACCCATTTCAACACACCCGCCTCGGTTGCTCCCCTAGATTCAGCAGATCGAACTTGCCTTGGCGCTATGAGACACCTGGAATGGGAGGCAGGCTGCTCAGGCATCCATCCTTAGAACCCTGCTCTGGATAACTTCCTTATGGGATGTCCTGGAGCCATCCAACAGGTCTCGACTGTCCCACAGAAGGAATCATTGCGGTTTGGAGCATCTCACAATTCCCATCGTGGTAAAATCTCCATGTCCTCATGACACCCTCCCCTTCATGAAGGGGCTGTCATGGACAGAAACTTCGACCTAAGCCAACGTCTGATCCTAGCTCTGTCTTCAGGTATACAGGATCTCGAATCATCTCTGCAGAGGGTGCCTGCCATCCCCTCACCCCAAAATCTAAGTCTGGATTGTGTTCTCAGAATTTTTCTCTCACACTCCTGGCCCACAAGCCTTCCAGTTTGGGAATTCTGGAGCCACTATGTGGCACTGTGTCTTCCCTCCAGAAGAAAAACGTTGCCCTCTGGGGCTACCCAGTAACCACAAATGAGTACCATCCTGCACGAAACTCGACTGCACCCCAATGATACAGTCTAGCCTGGGCACTAATTCCCTGTCTGCCACAGCCTGAGCCTGCACCTCCCAACCCACACTCAACAGCTGGCCGAACACTGAGCACATCAGCCACACCATGGCCTTAGGTCTTCATCTCTTCCCAACCTCAGTTTTCAGGCTTCAGAACCTAGACCTTAAATCCAATCACAGTCCAGGAGTGAAAATGTTGCAGAAATTAGAACTCCTTCTTCCCCATGGCCAGAAAACTTGTGGTTGCCATATTGTGCAACGTTCCCTGTAGGAGAAACCAGCATGGTACATTAGGCCACGTCCTGACTTGAGGGGCTCCTTGGGCACAAAAACACATTGTGAAACTCAGTGTGAGACCATTCCTCAAGGAAGGCCTCTCAGTGTCTGGACCAAGAGCCCACATATGGGGCTTGCCATGTTCTTAGGTCCCAATGTTAACCAGAGGTCTGGTTGTCCAGTCGCCCCTTCCCAGGACTCTGCTCTGGAATCCCTCTTTTGGTGGTCCACCTTAGGTAAAAAAAATAATAATAATAAAAAAATAAACAAAAAAACAAGAAAGGCCTCCTCCCTTCCCACAGAATGACCCCAAACTCTTGGGATCGGGTCAAATCCCCAGAAAGGGAGCCTCATCGATGGCCCATGAGGACACCCCGACATTCCATGGCAATCGGTGACACATTTCCAGACAAAAAAAAAAAAAGCATGAGCCAGCACCTCACATTCGCCCTTTGTTCATATCCCAAAGAGTTCTCCTCACGGTCTATAGATCGGGCCGGCCATACCTACATCCCCCAACCTAAGTGGAGATTGTGTTTTCAGACTTTTGTCCAAATAGCCCTGGACCACACACGCTCCACACTTGGGTCCCTGGAGCCACACCTCAGGACTGTGCTTCCCTTTCAAGGTAATTCTTCCCATTCCATTGGCCACAACCTTGCAAATGAGGAAAAACCTCCAAAGTCACCGAGGCCATCCCATTAGTGTAGGCCGCCCAGGACAAACAGGGGTGATCTCAAACCAGCTGAGCAACTAGCTCCACTCAGACAACAGATGTCCCCAGAGAAGAATATTGAACCGGACAGGCCCCTAGGCCCTAATCAGATCCATTGCTTTGGTTTTTAGGCATCTCTCCTCAGAGGCCTCTTTTCCATTACCAGCATATGGTGGTTTCCTGAGGCACCAATAGAAACAAATCTCGTCTCCCCATGGAAAACTTGCTCATTGGAGCTTTGTCATAACCTCTGGTTAGGAGAATCCTTCAGGGCCCTGGTGCCACTGCCCCATACCAAGGTCTCCATGGACTCAAACCAACATTAAGACCATCCTCAGGAAAGTCCATTTCAACTCAGCCCCCTCTGTTGCTACCCCAAGCCAGCAGATCAAACGTTTCTTGTTGCTAGGAGACAATTGGATTGTGAGGCTGGCTGCCCAGGCATCCATACTTAGAACCCTGTTCTGGAAAAATACCTTATAAGACGTCCTGGAGCCATCCAACAAATCTTAATTGTCCCACAGAAGGAATCCTTGCGGTTTGGAGCATCTCACAACTCCAATAGTGGGAAAACCCCCATGGGCTCATAATGTACCCCCTTCATGAAAAGGCCAACATGGACAGAAACTCAAACCTGAGCCAAAGTCTGATCCTCGACCTGACTTCAGACGCATGAGATCTCAATTCAGCTCTGCAGAGTGTGCCTGCCATGTCCTTGCCCCGAAACCTAAGCCTAGCTTGTGTTCTCAGACTTCCGTCACACTCTCCTCGCCCACAAGCTGTCCAGTTTGGGAATTCCGAAGCCACAATGCAGCACTCTGCCTGCCCTCCAGAAGAAAAACTTTGCCCTATGCTTCTAATTAGAAACCCCAAATGATTTTCTAATGCATGCCACTCGATTGTAAAGCAATTATACAGCCCACCCTGTATTCTAATGCCCTATCTGGCAAGCCTGAGACAAGACATCCCAAACGACACCCAGACAGCTGGCCCCAACCTGGACACATAGGACCCGCTATGGCTGTAGGTCGTCATCTCTTCCCAACCTCGGTTTTCAGGCTTCAGAACCTAGACCTTATCTCCAATCACTGCCCAGGGTGAACGTGATGCAGAAATTAGAATTCCTCCTTCCCCATGGCCAGAAACCTTGTGGTTGGCATGTTGTCCAACGTTCAATGTGGGAAAACCTGCATTGTCCGAAAGGCCACGCCAGTGCTTGAGGGCCGCCTAGGGCACAGGCATGCATTGTGACCTGCAGCGTGAGTCCCGTATTAAAGTAATGCCTCTCAGTGGCTTGACCAAGATCCTGCATATGGGGCTTGTCATATCCATAGGCCCCCAGGCTTAACCCGAGGGCGAGTATTCCAGTTGTCAGTACCCACTGCTATGCTCTAGAATCCCTCTACTGGGGGGACATATGAGGCAGAAAACAGGACACTTCCCTTCCCACAGAATGACCCCAAACACTTGGGAACTGGACAAACTACCAGAGAGGGAGACTTCTACGACCCATGAGGCAACTCCTACATTAAACGGCCATTGTGGAGAAAACATCCAGAGACAAAAGCCTGAGCGACTGCCTCCCTCTCACCCTTCTTTCATATCCAGAGGAGCTCCCCTCATGGACTGTAGATCAGGCCTGCCATAACCTCGGCCCCAAACCTGAGCTGAGTTAGGGTTTTTGGATGTCTGTCTGCACAGCCATGGCCCACACAGCCCCCAGGCTGGGGTCTCTGGAGCCACACCACAGAACTGTGCCTGCTCTCTCCTAAGAAACTGCCCATTCCATTGGCCACAACTCTACAAAATAGTAGAAACCTCAAGGTCCCCAAGGACATCCCACTACCGCAAGCCGCACTGGACAAATAGGGGCATTATGACACAAGCTGAGCAACTACTACCTCCATGAGACACACAGACAGATATCCGCAGAGACAGAAGATTGAACCAGACAGGCCCCTAGGCCCTATTATGAACTCTTGCTTTGGTGTCCAGGTATCACTCCTCAGAGGCCTGGGTTCGAAGACCAGCATATGGGGCTTTCCTGAAGCACCAGACAAAAGACCTCTCATCTCCACATGGGAAGCTTCCTTGTTGGAGTTGTGTCAAGCCCTTTGGGTTGGAGAATCCTGCAGAGTCCCTTAGCTACTGCCACATTCCAAGGTCTCCATGGCCACCAACCCACATTATGACTCATCCTCAGGAAAGTCCATTTAAACTCAGCCTTCTGGGTAGCTCACCGAAGAGCCCGCAGATTGAGCGTGCCTTGTCTCCACCAGGCAATGGGAAGGTGAGTTGGCGTTCTCGGCATCCATGCTTAGGCCCCTACTCTCGAGTCTTTCTGTATGGGGCATCAAAGGACCATCCAATAGTACTCGACTGTCCTGAAGAAGGAAACTTTGAAGTTTGGAGCAGCTCACAACTCCCAGCGTAGGGAAACCTCCCTGGCCTCATGACGCCCCCACCCCCTTCAGGAAGGGGCCGTCATGGACACAAACTCCAGCTTGAGGCAACATCTGATACTCGCCCTGACCTCACCTGCAGGAGATCTCGATTCAGCCTCTGCAGAGTGGGCCTGCCATGCTCTTGGCCCAAAAACTCATGCTAGCTTGTGTTTTCAGACTTCCTTCCTCACAATCCTGGCCACACCCCTCCAGTTTGGCAATTCTGGAGACACAATGAAGCACTCTGCCTGCCCTCCAGAAGAAAAATGTTGCCCTATAGGGCTAACCGGAAACGCCAAATGAGTAACAACCTGCATGCCACTCGACCATACCCCAATTATATAGTCTAGCCTGTGCACTAAAGCCCTGTCTGACACAGCCTGAGGGCAGACCTCCAGTCCAACACCCAGACAAATGGCCATACACAGAGCATATCACACCCACAATGGCTTTAGGCCATCATCTCTACCCAACCTCAGTTTTCACCTTCAGAACCTAGACCTTATCTCCACTCCCTGCTCAGGAGTGAACGTGATGCAAGAATCAGAACTTCTCCTTCGCCTTGGCAAGTAACCTAGTGGTTGGCATGTTGTCCATTGTTCATTGTAGGAGAAAGCAGCATGGACTATGAGGCCCCACCTATCCCTGAGGGCCACAATTTGCACAAACACACATTGTGACGCTCAGCGTGAGCCCTATCCTCATGTAAAGCCTCTTAGTGACTGGAACAACAGCCCACATATGGGGCTTGCCAAGCCCCTAGTCCCCCAATCTCAACCAGAGTTCGAGATAACTATTCACCCCTACTCAGGGCTCTACTCTGGAATCCCTCTTTGGTGGGACACCTGAGGTAAAAAAAAAAAAAAAAATATATATATATATATATATATATATATATATATATATATATATATATAATATATATATACAGAAAGGACTCTTCCAATCCACAGAATGATCCCAACCCCTTGGGATCAGGCCAAATCACCAGAGAAAGAATTGTCCATGGCCCTTGAGGACACCCCGACATTCCACGGCCACCGTTGACACAAAATCCAGAGACAAAAGCTTGAGCAAGCACCACATACTCGCCCTTTGTTCATAGCCTGGAAAATTCTCACGGTCTGTAGATCAAGCCTTCATACATACATCCCCAAACCTAAGCTGAGTTTGTGTTTTCAGACTTCTGTCCCCACAGTCCTGGCCCACACACCATCCAAGCTGGGGCCCCTGGAGACACACCTCAGGACTGTGGCTTCCCTCTCCAGGGGAATTCTGCCATTTCCATTGGCCACAACCCTATAGATTAGGAGAATCCTCCAAACTCCCCGAGGCCATCCCAATAGTGTTGGCTGCCCAGGTCAAACAGGAATGATCTTTCACAAGTTAGGAAACTACCTCCACTCAGACCCAGAGACAGATATCCCCATAGAATAAGATTGAACTGGACAGGCACTTAGGCCCTAATCAAATCCATTGCTTTTGTTTCCAGGCATCTCTCCTCAGAGGCCTGGTTTCCAATACGAGCATAAGGGGATTACTGAGGCACTCATCAGAAAAATCTCGTCTCCACATAGGAAATGTACTCTTTGGAGCTCTATAAAAACCTCTGTTTAGGAGAATCTTTCAGGGCCCCGGATCAAGCGCCCCATTTCAAGGTCTCCATGGACTTAAACCCACATTATGATCTATCCTCGGGAGCGTCCATGTCAACTCAACCCCCTTGGTTTCTCCCCCAGGGCCTGAAGATCACACCTGCCTTGTCGCTAGGAGACAACTAGAATGGGAGGTGGGCTGCCTAGGCATCAATCCTTAGAACCCTACTCTGGAGTCATTCCATATGGGACATCCTAGAGCCATCCAACAGGTCTCAAGTGTTCCACAGAAGGAATCTTTGCAGTCTGGAGCATCTCAGAACTCCCATTGTGGGAAAATCTACATGGCCTCTTGAGATGCTCCACTTTATAAAGTGGCCATCATGGACAGAAACTCCAACCTGAGCAAACGTCTGATATTCGCCCTGACTTCAGGTGCATGAGATCATGATTCAGCTCTGCAGAGTGTGCCTTCTGTGCCCTCACCCCAAAAACGAAGCCTAGCTTGTGTTCTCAGACTACAGTCCTCACACCCCTGGCCCAAAAGCCCTACAGTTTGGCAATACTGGGGCCACAATGCAGCACTCTGCCTGCCCTCCCAGAGAAAAAACGTTGCCTTATGGAACTACCTAGAGACCCGAATGAGGATCAATTGAACGCCACTCGACTGCACCCCAAATATACAGTCTACCCTGTCTAATGCCTTGTCTGACACAGCATGAGCCCACACCTCCAGACCTACGCTGAACAGCTGGCCGCACACTGAGCTCATTGGACCCAACAGGTCCTTAGGTCTTCATCTCTTCCCAACCTCGGTTTTCGGGTTTCAGAACCTAGACCTAAACTCCAATCACTGTCCAGGGGTTAACGTGATGCAGAAGTCACAACTCTTCCTTCGCCATGGCCAGAAACCTTGTGGTTGGCATATTCTCCAACGTTCAGTGTAGGAGAATCCAGCGTGGCCCATGAGGCCCTTCCCATGCTTGAGGGCCTTGTTGGCATAAATAGGCATTGTGACCCTCAGCATGAGCCCTGTCCTCAAGGAAGGCCTCTCAGTGTCTGAATCAAGAGCCCACATATTGGACTTGCCATGCCCCTAGGCCCCCAAACTAAAACAGTGGTGGGGTTGTCCAGTTGTCCCTCCTGAGGACTCTGCTCTGGAATCCCTCCTTTATTGGGACACATGAGGTACAAAAAATAAAATAAATTAAAATAAAAAACAGAAAGGACTCCTCCCATCCCACAGAACATACCCAAACTCTTGGGATTGGGTCAAATCCTCAGAGAAGGAAAGCCGTCCACAACCCATGAGGCCACGCCAGCATTCCACCCACATTGTTGACACAAATCCAGAGACAAAATCTGAGCAAGCACCTCAAACTCACACTTTTTCATATCCTGAAGTGTTATTACGGTCTGTAGATTGGGCGTGCCATAACTATGTCCCCAATCCTAAGCGGAGTTTGTGTTTTCAGCTTTTTGCTCAACAGGCCTGGCCCACACACCCACAAGGTTGGGCCCCTAGAGCCAAACTCAGAAATTTGCCTGCCCTCTCCAGGGGATTTCTGCCCATTCCATTGACCACAACCCTATAGATTAGGAGAAACTCCAAAGTCCCGAGGCCATTCCAATATTATAGGTCGCCCAGGACAAACAGGGGCGATCTGACACAATCTGAGCAACTACCTCACCTCAGATACTTAGACAAGTATCCCAAGCAAAGAGATTGAACCGGAGAGGCACCTAAGCTCTAATCATATCCATTGCTTTTGTTTCCAGTCATCTCTCCTCAGAGACCTGGTTTCCAATACCAGCATATGGGAGATTCCTTAGGCACTCATCAAAACAATTCTCTTCTCTACATAGGAAACATACTCTTTAGAGCTCCATCAAAACCTCCGGTTATGAACATCCCTCAAGGACCCGGATCAAGACCCCATTCCAAGGTCTCCATGGACACAAATGCACATTATGACCCATCCTCAACTCACCCATTTCAACACACCCGCCTCGGTTGCTCCACTAGATCAGGCAGATCGAACTTGCCTTGGCTCTATGAGACACCTGGAATGGGAGGCAGGCTGCCCAGGCATCCATCCTTAGAACCCTGCTCTGGATAACTTCCTTATGGGATGTCCTGGAGCCATCCACCAGTCTCACCTGTCCCACAGAAGGAATCATTGCGGTTTGGAGCATCTCAAAATTCAAATCGTGGGAAAACCTCCATGTCCTCGTGACACCCTCCCATTTATTAAGGGGCCGTCATGGACAGAAACTCCGACCTAAGCCAACGTCTGATCCTAGCTCTGTCCTCAGGTATACGGGATCTCGAATCATCTCTGCAGAGGGTGCCTGCCGTCCCTTCACCCCGAAATCTAAGTCTGGCTTGTGTTCTCAGAATTTTTTCCTCACACTCCTGGCCCACAAGCCTTCAAGTTTGGGAATTCTGGAGCTAGTATGTGACACTGTGTCCTCCCTCCAGAAGAAAAACGTTGCCCTCTGGGGCTCCCCAGTAACCACAAATGAGTACCATCCTGCACGAAACTCGACTGCACCCCAATGATACAGTCTAGCCTGGGCACTAATTCCCTGTCTGCCACAGCCTGAGCCTGCACCTCCCAACCCACACTCAACAGCTGGCCGAACACTGAGCACATCAGACACACCATGGCCTTAGGTCTTCATCTCTTCCCAACCTCAGTTTTCAGGCTTCAGAACCTAGACCTTAAATCCAATCACAGTCCAGGAGTGAAAGTGTTGCAGAAATTACAACTCCTTCTTCCCCATGGCCAGAAAACTTGTGGTTGCCATATTGTGCAACGTTCCCTGTAGGAGAAACCAGCATGGTACATTAGGCCACTCCCTGACTTGAGGGGCTCCTTGGGAACAAAAACACATTGTGAAACTCAGTGTGAGACCATTCCTCAAGGAAGGCCTCTCAGTGTCTGGACCAAGAGCACAAATATGGGGCTTGCCATGTTCTTAGTTCCCAATGTTAACCAGAGGTCTGGTTGTCCAGTTGCCCCTCCCCAGGACTCTGCTCTGGAATGCCTCTTTTGGTGGTCCACCTGAGGTAAAAAAAAAAAAAAAACAAAAAAACAAAAAACAAACAAAAATAAACAAACAAAAAAAAAAAACAGAAAGACCTCCTCCCTTCCGACAGAATGACCCCAAACTCTTGGGATCGGGTCAAATCCCCAGAAAGGGAGCCTCATCGATGGCCCATGAGGACACCCCGACATTCAATGGCAATCGGTGACACATTTCGAGAAAAAAAAAAAAAAAAGCATGAGCAAGCACCTCACATTCGCCCTTTGTTCATATCCCGAAGAGTTCTCCTCATGGTCTATAGATCGGGCCAGCCATACCTACATCCTCCAACCTAAGTGGAGTTTGTGTTTTCAGACTTTTGTCCAAATAGCCCTGGACCACACATGCTCCACACTTGGGTCCCTGGAGCCACACCTCAGGACTGTGCTTCCCTTTCAAGGGAATTCTTCCCATTCCATTGGCCACAACGTTGCCAATTAGAAAAAACCTCAAAAGTCACCGAGGCCATCCCAATAGTTTAGGCCGCCCAGGACAAACAGGGGTGATCTCAATCCAGCTGAGCAACTACCTCCACTCAGACAACAGATGTCCCCAGAGAAAAATATTGATCCGGACAGGCCCCTAGGCCCTAATCAGATCCATTGCTTTGGTTTCCAGGCATCTCTCCTCAGAGGCCTCGTTTCCAATACCAGCATATGGTGGTTTCCTGAGGCACAAATAAGAACAAATCTCGTCTCCCCATGGAAAACTTGCTCATTGGAGCTTTGTCATAACCTCTGGTTAGGAGAAACTTTCAGGGCCCTGGTGCCACTGCCCCATACCAAGGTCTCCATGGACTTAAACCAACATTAAGACCATCCTCAGGAAAGTCCATTTCAACTCAGCCCCCTCTGTTGCTACCCCAAGCCAGCAGATCAAACGTTTCTTGTTGCTAGGAGACAATTGGAATGTGAGGCTGCTGCCCAGGCATCCATACGTAGAACCCTGTTCTGGAAAAATACCTTATAAGACGTCCTGGAGCCATCCAACAAATCTTAATTGTCCCACAGAAGGAATCCTTGCGGTTTGGAGCATCTCACAACTCCAATAGTGGCAAAACCCCCATGGCCTCATAATCCCCCCTCTTCTTGAAGGGGCCAAAATGGAAAGAAACTCAAACCTGAGCCAAAGTCTGATCCTCGACCTAACTTCAGACGCATGAGATCTCAATTCAGCTCTGCAGAGTGTGCCTGCCATGCCCTTGCCCCGAAACCTAAGCCTAGCTAATGTTCTCAGCTTCCGTCGTCACTCTACTGGCCCACAAGCCCTCCAGTTATGGAATTCCGAAGCCACAAGGCAGCACTCTGCCTGCCCTCCAGAAGAAAAACTTTGCCCTATGCTTCTAATAAGAAACCCCAAATGATTTTCTAATGCATGTCACTCGATGGTAAAGCAATTATACAGCCTACCCTGTATACTAATGCCCTGTCTGGCACAGCCTGAGACAAGACATCCCAAACGACACCCAGACAGCTGGCCCCAACCTGGACACATAGGACCCGCTATGGCTGTAGGTCGTCATCTCTTCCCAACCTCGGTTTTCAGGCTTCAGAACCTAGACCTTATCTCCAATCACTGCCCAGGGGTGAACGTGATGCAGAAATTAGAATTCCTCCTTCCCCATGGCCAGAAACCTTGTGGTTGGCATGTTGTCCAACGTTCAATGTGGGAAAACCTGCATTGTCCAAAAGGCCACGCCAGTGCTTGAGGGCCGCCTAGGGCACAGACATGCATTGTGACCTGCAGCGTGAGTCCCGTATTAAAGTAACGCCTCTCAGTGGCTGGACCAAGATCCTGCATATGGGGCTTGTCATATCCATAGGCCCCCAGGCTTAACCCGAGGGCGAGTATTCCAGTTGTCAGTACCCACTGCTATGCTCTAGAATCCCTCTACTGGGGGGACACATGAAGCAGAAAACAGGACACTTCCCTTCCCACAGAATGACCCCAAACGATTGGGGGCTGGACAAACTACCAGAGAGGGAGACTTCTACGACCCATGAGGCAACTCCTACATTAAACGGCCATTGTGGACAAAACATCCAGAGACAAAAGCCTGAGCGACTGCCTCCCTCTCACCCTTCTTTCATATCCAGAGGAGCTCCCCTCATGGACTGTAGATCAGGCCTGCCGTAACCTCGGCCCCAAACCTGAGCTGAGTTAGGGTTTTTGGATGTCTGTCTGCACAGCCATGGCCCACACAGCCTCCAGGCTGGGGTCTCTGGAGCCACACCACAGAACTGTGCCTGCTCTCTCCTAAGAAACTGCCCATTCCATTGGCCACAACTCTACAAAATAGTAGAAACCTCAAGGTCCCCAAGGACATCCCACTACCGCAAGCCGCACTGGACAAATAGGGGCATTATGACACAAGCTGAGCAACTACTACCTCCATGCAGACACACAGACAGATATCCGCAGAGACAGAAGATTGAAAAAGACAGGCCCCTAGGCCCTATTATGAACTCTTGCTTTGGTGTCCAGGTATCACTCCTCAGAGGCCTGGGTTTGAAGACCAGCATACGGGGCTTTCCTTAGGCACCAGACAGAAGACCTCTCATCTCCACATGGGAAGCTTCCTTGTTGGAGTTGTGTCAAGCCCTTCGGGTTGGAGAATCCTGCAGAGTCCCTTAGCTACTGCCACATTCCAAGGTCTCCATGGCCACCAACCCACATTATGACTCATCCTCAGGAGAGTCCATTTAAACTCAGCCTTCTGGGTAGCTCACCCAAGAGCACGCAGATTGAGCGTGCCTTGTCTCGAGCAGGCAATGGGAAGGTGAGTTGGCGTTTCTCGGCATCCATGCTTAGGCCGCTGCTCTTGAATCTTTCTGTATGGGGCATCCTGGAACCAACCAATAGTACTCGACTGTCCTGAAGAAGGAAACTTTGAAGTTTGGAGCACCTCACAACTCCCAGCGTAGGGAAACCTCCCTGGCCTCATGACGCCCCCACCCCCTTCAGGAAGGGGCCGTCATGGACACAAACTCCAGCTTGAGGCAACATCTGATACTCGCCCTGACCTCACCTGCAGGAGATCTCGATTCAGCCTCTGCAGAGTGGGCCTGCCATGCTCTTGGCCCCAAAACTCATGCTAGCTTGTGTTTTCAGACTTCCTTCCTCACAATCCTGGCCACACCCCTCCAGTTTGGCAATTCTGGAGACACAATGCAGCACTCTGCCTGCCCTCCAGAAGAAAAATGTTGCCCTATAGGGCTTACCGGAAACGCCAAATGAGTAACAACCTGCATGCCACTCGACCATACCCCAATTATACAGTCTAGCCTGTGCACTAAAGCCCTGTCTGACACAGCCTGAGGGCAGACCTCCAGTCCAACACCCAGACAGTTGGCCGTACACAGAGCATATCACACCCACAATGGCTTTAGGCCATTATATCTACCCAACCTCAGTTTTCACCTTCAGAACCTAGGCCTTATCTCCACTCACTGCTCAGGAGTGAACGTGATGCAAGAATCAGAACTTCTCCTTCGCCTTGGCAAGTAACCTAGTGGTTGGCATGTTGTCCATTGTTCATTGTAGGAGAAAGCAGCATGGACTATGAGGCCCCACCTATCCCTGAGGGCCACAATGTGCACAAACACACATTGTGACCCTCAGCGTGAACCCTATCCTCATGTAAAGCCTCTTAGTGACTGGAACAACAGCCCACATATGGGGCTTGCCAAGCCCCTAGTCCCCCAATCTCAACCAGAGTTCGAGATGTCTAGTCACCCCTACTCAGGGATCTACTCGGGAATCCCTCGTTGATTGGACACCTGAGGTAAAAAAAAAATACAGAAAGGACTCTTCCAATCCACAGAATGATCCTACCCCGTGCGATCAGGCCAAATCACCAGAGAAAGAATTGTCCATGGCCCTTGAGGACACCCCGACATTCCACGGCCACCGATGACACAAAATCCAGAGACAAAAGCCTGAGCAAGCGCCACATACTCGCCCTTTGTTCATAGCCCGGAAAATTCTCACGGTCTGTAGATCGAGCCTTCATACATATATCCCCAAACCTAAGCTGAGTTTGTGTTTTCAGACTTCTGTCCCCACAGGCCTAGCCCACACACCATCCAAGCTGGGGCCCCTGGAGCCACACCTCAGGACTTTGGCTTCCCTCTCCAGGGGAATTCTGCATTTCCATTGGCCACAACCCAATAGATTAGGAGAATCCGCCAAACTCCCCCAGACCATCCGAATAATTTTGGCTGCCCAGGACACACAGGGATGATCTTTCACAAGTTAGGAAAGTACCTCCACTCAGACCCAGAGACAGATATCCCCATAGAATAAGATTGAACTGGACAGGCACTTAGGCCCTAATCAGATCCATTGCTTTTGATTCCAGTCATCTCTCCTCAGAGGCCTGGTTTCCAATACCAGCATATGGGAGATTCCTTAGGCACTCATCAAAACAATTCTCTTCTCTACATAGGAAACATACTCTTTAGAGCTCCATCAAAACCTCCGGTTATGAACATCCCTCAAGGCCACGGTTCAAGCACCCCATTCCAAGTTCTACATGTACACAAATGCACATTATGACCCATCCTCAACTCACCCATTTCAACACACCCGCCTCGGTTGCTCCCCTAGATCCAGCAGATCGAACTTGCCTTGGCGCTATGAGACACCTGGAATGGGAGGCAGGCTGCTCAGGCATCCATCCTTAGAACCCTGCTCTGGATAACTTCCTTATGGGATGTCCTGGAGCCATCCAACAGGTCTCGACTGTCCCACAGAAGGAATCACTGCGGTTTGGAGCATCTCACAATTCCCATCGTGGGAAAACCTCCATGTCCTCGTGACACCCTCCCCTTCATGAAGGGGCCGTCATGGACAGAAACTTCGACCTAAGCCAACGTCTGATCCTAGCTCTGTCTTCAGGTATACAGGATCTCGAATCATCTCTGCAGAGGGTGCCTGCCATCCCCACACCCCTAAATCTAAGTCTGGCTTGTGTTCTCAGAATTTTTCCCTCACACTCCTGGCCCACAAGCCTTCCAGTTTGGGAATTCTGGAGCCACTATGTGGCACTGTGTCTTCCCTCCAGAAGAAAAACGTTGCCCTCTGGGGCTACCCAGTAACCACAAATGAGTACCATCCTGCACGAAACTCGACTGCACCCCAATGATACAGTCTAGCCTGGGCACTAATTCCCTGTCTGCCACAGCCTGAGCCTGCACCTCCCAACCCACACTCAACAGCTGGCCGAACACTGAGCACATCAGCCACACCATGGCCTTAGGTCTTCATCTCTTCCCAACCTCAGTTTTCAGGCTTCAGAACCTAGACCTTAAATCCAATCACAGTCCAGGAGTGAAAGTGTTGCAGAAATTACAACTCCTTCTTCCCCATGGCCAGAAAACTTGTGGTTGCCATATTGTGCAACGTTCCCTGTAGGAGAAACCAGCATGGTACATTAGGCCACGCCCTGACTTGAGGGGCTCCTTGGGCACAAAAACACATTGTGAAACTCAGTGTGAGACCATTCCTCAAGGAAGGCCTCTCAGTGTCTGGACCAAGAGCCCACATATGGGGCTTACCATGTTCTTAGGTCCCAATGTTAACCAGAGGTCTGGTTGTCCAGTCGCCCCTCCCCAGGACTCTGCTCTGGAATCCCTCTTTTGGTGGTCCACCTTAGGTAAAAAAAATAATAATAATAAGAAAATAAACAAAAAAACAAGAAAGGCCTCCTCCCTTCCCACAGAATGACCCCAAACTCTTGGGATCGGGTCAAATCCCCAGAAAGGGAGCCTCATCGATGGCCCATGAGGACACCCCGACATTCCATGGCAATCGGTGACACATTTCCAGAAAAAAAAAAAAAAAAGCATGAGCCAGCACCTCACATTCGCCCTTTGTTCATATCCCAAAGAGTTCTCCTCACGGTCAATAAATCGGGCCGGCCATACCTACATCCCCCAACCTAAGTGGAGTTTGTGTTTTCAGACTTTTGTCCAAATAGCCCTGGACCACACACGCTCCACACTTGGGTCCCTGGAGCCACACATCAGGACTGTGCTTCCCTTTCAAGGGAATTCTTCCCATTTCATTGGCCACAACCTTGCAAATGAGGAAAAACCTCCAAAGTCACCGAGGCCATCCCATTAGTGTAGGCCGCCCAGGACAAACAGGGGTGATCTCAAACCAGCTGAGCAACTACCTCCACTCAGACAACAGATGTCCCCAGAGAAGAATATTGAACTGGACAGGCCCCTAGGCCCTAATCAGATCCATTGCTTTGGTTTTTAGGCATCTCTCCTCAGAGGCCTCGTTTCCAATACCAGCATATGGTGGTTTCCTGAGGCACCAATAAGAACAAATCTCGTCTCCCCATGGAAAACTTGCTCATTGGAGCTTTGTCATAACCTCTGGTTAGGAGAATCCTTCAGGGCCCTGGTGCCACTGCCCCATACCAAGGTCTCCATGGACTCAAACCAACATTAAGACCATCCTCAGGAAAGTCCATTTCAACTCAGCCCCCTCTGTTGCTACCCCAAGCCAGCAGATCAAACGTTTCTTGTTGCTAGGAGACAATTGGATTGTGAGGCTGGCTGCCCAGGCATCCATACTTAGAACCCTGTTCTGGAAAAATACCATATAAGACGTCCTGGAGCCATCCAACAAATCTTAATTGTCCCACAGAAGGAATCCTTGCGGTTTGGAGCATCTCACAACTCCAATAGTGGGAAAACCCCCATGGGCTCATAATGTACCCCCTTCATGAAAAGGCCAACATGGACAGAAACTCAAACCTGAGCCAAAGTCTGATCCTCGACCTGACTTCAGACGCATGAGATCTCAATTCAGATCTACAGAGTGTGCCTGCCATGTCCTTGCCCCGAAACCTAAGCCTAGCTTGTGTTCTCAGACTTCCCTCACACTCTCCTCACCCACAAGCCCTCCAGTTTGGGAATTCTGAAGCCACAATGCAGCACTCTGCCTGCACTCCAGAAGAAAAACTTTGCCCTATGCTGCTAATAAGAAACCCCAAATGATTTTCTAATGCATGCCACTCGATTGTAAAGCAATTATACAGCCCACCCTGTATTCTAATGCCCTGTCTGGCACAGCCTGAGACGAGACATCCCAAACGACACCCAGACAGCTGGCCCCAACCTGGACACATAGGAACCGCTATGGCTGTAGGTCGTCATCTCTTCCCAACCTCGGTTTTCAGGCTTCAGAACCTAGACCTTATCTCCAATCACTGCCCAGGGTGAACGTGATGCAGAAATTAGAATTCTTCCTTCCCCATGGCCAGAAACCTTGTGGTTGGCATGTTGTCCAACGTTCAATGTGGGAAAACCTGCATTGTCCGAAAGGCCACGCCAGTGCTTGAGGGCCACCTAGGGCACAGACATGCATTGTGACCTGCAGCGTGAGTCCCGTATTAAAGTAACGCCTCTCAGTGGCTGGACCAAGATCCTGCATATGGGGCTTGTCATATCCATAGGACCCCAGGCTTAACCCGAGGGCGAGTATTCCAGTTGTCAGTACCCACTGCTATGCTTTAGAATCCCTCTACAGGGGGGACATATGAGGCAGAAAACAGGACACTTCCCTTCCCACAGAATGACCCCAAACACTTGGGGGCTGGACAAACTACCAGAGAGGGAGACTTCTACGACCCATGAGGCAACTCCTACATTAAACGGCCATTGTGGACAAAACATCCAGAGACAAAAGCCTGAGCGACTGCCTCCCTCTCACCCTTCTTTCATATCCAGAGGAGCTCCCCTCATGGACTGTAGATCAGGCCTGCCATAACCTCGGCCCCAAACCTGAGCTGAGTTAGGGTTTTTGGATGTCTGTCTGCACAGCCATGGCCCACACAGCCTCCAGGCTGGGGTCTCTGGAGCCACACCACAGAACTGTGCCTGCTCTCTCCTAAGTAACTGCCCATTCCATTGGCCACAACTCTACAAAATAGTGGAAACCTCAAGGTCCCCAAGGACATCCCACTACCGCAAGCCGCACTGGACAAATAGGGGCATTATGACACAAGCTGAGCAACTACTACCTCCATGCATTCACACAGACAGATATCCACAGAGACAGAAGATTGAACCAGACAGGCCCCTAGGCCCTATTATGAACTCTTGCTTTGGTGTCCAGGTATCACTCCTCAGAGGCCTGGGTTCGAAAACCAGCATACGGGGCTTTCCTGAGGCACCAGACAGAAGACCTCTCATCTCCACATGGGAAGCTTCCTTGTTGGAGTTGTGTCAAGCCCTTCGGGTTGGAGAATCCTGCAGAGTCCCTTAGCTACTGCCACATTCCAAGGTCTCCATGGCCACCAACCCACATTATGACTCATCCTCAGGAGAGTCCATTTAAACTCAGCCTTCTGGGTAGCTAACCCAAGAGACCGCAGATTGAGCGTGCCTTGTCTCCACCAGGCAATTGCAAGGTGAGTTGGCGTTCTCGGCATCCATGCTTAGGCCCCTGCTCTCGCGTCTTTCTGTATGGGGCATCCTGGAACCATCCAATAGTACTCGACTGTCCTGAAGAAGGAAACTTTGAAGTTTGGAGCAGCTCACAACTCCCAGCGTAGGGAAACCTCCCTGGCCTCATGACGCCCCCACCCCCTTCAGGAAGGGGCCGTCATGGACACAAACTCCAGCTTGAGGCAACATCTGATACTTGCCCTGCCCTCACCTGCAGGAGATCTCGATTCAGCCTCTGCAGAGTGGGCCTGCCATGCTCTTGGCCCCAAAACTCATGCTAGCTTGTGTTTTCAGACTTCCTTCCTCACAATCCTGGCCACACCCCTCCAGTTTGGCAATTCTGGAGACACAATGCAGCACTCTGCCTGCCCTCCAGAAGAAAAATGTTGCCCTATAGGGCTAACCGGAAACGCCAAATGAGTAACAACCTGCATGCCACTCGACCATACCCCAATTATACAGTCTAGCCTGTGCACTAAAGCCCTGTCTGACACAGCCTGAGAGCAGACCTCCAGTCCAACACCCAGACAGCTGGCCGTACACAGAGCATATCACACCCACAATGGCTTTAGGCCATCATCTCTACCCAACCTCAGTTTTCACCTTCAGAACCTAGACCTTATCTCCACTCACTGTTCAGGAGTGAACGTGATGCAAGAATCAGAACTTCTCCTTCCCCTTGGCAAGTAACCTAGTGGTTGGCATGTTGTCCATTGTTCATTGTAGGAGAAAGCAGCATGGACTATGAGGCCCCACCTATCCCTGAGGGCCACAATTTGCACAAACACACATTGTGACCCTCAGCGTGAGCCCTATCCTCATGTAAAGCGTCTTAGTGACTGGAACAACAGCCCACATATGGGGCTTGCCAAGCCCCTAGTCCCCCAATCTCAACCAGAGTTCGAGATGACTAGTCACCCCTACACAGGGCTCTACTCTGGAATCCCTCTTTGGTGGGACACCTGAGGTAAAAAAAAAAAATATATATATATATATATATATATATATATATATATATATATATTATATATATATATATATATATATAATATATATATACAGAAAGGACTCTTCCAATCCACAGAATGATCCCAACCCCTTGGGATCAGGCCAAATCACCAGAGAAAGAATTGTCCATGGCCCTTGAGGACACCCCGACATTCCACGGCCACCGTTGACACAAAATCCAGACACAAAAGCTTGAGCAAGCGCCACATACTAGCCCTTTGTTCATAGCCTGGAAAATTCTCACGGTCTGTAGATCGAGCCTTCATACATACATCCCCAAACCTAAGCTGAGTTTGTGTTTTCAGACTTCTGTCCCCACAGTCCTGGCCCACACACCATCCAAGCTGGGGCCCCTGGAGACACACCTCAGGACTGTGGCTTCCCTCTCCAGGGGAATTCTGCCATTTCCATTGGCCACAACCCTATAGATTAGGAGAATCCTCCAAACTTCCCGAGGCCATCCCAATAGTGTTGGCTGCCCAGGACAAACAGGAATGATCTTTCACAAGTTAGGAACCTACCTCCACTCAGACCCAGAGACAGATATCCCCATAGAATAAGATTGAACTGGACAGGCACTTAGGCTCTAATCAGATCCATTGCTTTTGTTTCCAGGCATCTCTCCTCAGAGGCCTGGTTTCCAATACCAGCATATGGGGGATTACTGAGGCACTCATCAGAAAAATCTCATCTCCACATAGGAAATGTACTCTTTGGAGCTCTATAAAAACCTCTGTTTAGGAGAATCTTTCAGGGCCCCAGATCATGCGCCCCATTCCAAGGTCTCCATGGATTTAAACCCACATTATGATCTATTGTCGGGAGAGTCCATGTCAACTCAACCCCCTTGGTTTCTCCCCCAGGGCCTGCAGATCAAACCTGCCTTGTTGCTAGGAGACAACTAGAATGGGAGGCGGGCTGCCCAGGCATCCATCCTTAGAACCCTACTCTGCAGTCGTTCCACATGGGACATCCTAGAGCCATCCAACAGGTCTCAAGTGTCCCACAGAAGGAATCTTTGCAGTCTGGAGCATCTCACAACTCCCATTGTGGGAAAATCTACATGGCCTCTTGAGACGCTCCACTTTATAAAGGGGCCATCATGGACAGAAACTCCAACCTGAGCAAACGTCTGATATTCGCCCTGACTTCAGGTGCATGAGATCTTGATTCAGCTCTGCAGACTGTGCCTTCTGTGCACTCACCCCCAAAACTAAGCCTAGCTTGTGTTCTCAGACTACCGTCCTCACACCCCTGCCCCAAAAGCCCTACAGATTGGCAATACTGGGGCCATAATGCAGCACACTGCCTGCCCTCCAGAAGAAAAACGTTGCCTTATGGAGCTACCTAGAAACCCGAATAAGGATCAACTGAACGCCACTCGACTGCACCCCAAATATGCAGTCTACCCTGTCTAATGCCTTGTCTGACACAGCATGAGCCCACACCTCCAGACCTACTCTCAACAGCTGGCCGCACACTGAGCTCATTGGACCCATCAGGTCCTTAGGTCTTCATGTCTTCCCAACCTCAGTTTTCGGGTTTCAGAACCAAGACCTAAACTCCAATCACTGTCCAGGGGTGAACGTGATGCAGAAATCACAACTCTTCCTTCGTTATGGCTGGAAACCTTGTGGTTGGCATATTCTCCAACGTTCAGTGTAGGAGAATCCAGCATGGCCCATGAGGCACTTCCCATGCTTGAGGGCCTTGTTGGGCACAAATAGGCATTGTGACCCTCAGCATGAGCCCTGTCCTCAAGGAAGGCCTCTCAGTGTCTGAATCAAGAGCCCGCCTATTGGACTTGCCATGCCCCTAGGCCCCCAAACTTAAACAGAGGTGGGGATATCCAGTTGTCCCTCCCAAGTACTCTGCTCTGGAATCCCTCTTTTATTGGGACACTTGAGGTACATAAAATAAAATATAAAATAAAATAAAATAAAAAACAGAAAAGACTCCTCCAATCCCACAGAATGTACCCAAATCTTGGGATCGGGTCAAATCCTCAGAGAAGGAAAGCCATCCACAACCCATGAGGCCACGCCAGCATTCCACCCACATTGTTGACACAAATCCAGAGACAAAACATGAGCAAGCACCTCAAACTCACCCTTTTTCATATCCCTAAGTGTTATCACAGTCTGTAGATTGGGCGTGCCATACCTATGTCCCCAGCCTAAGCGGAGTTTGTGTTTTCAGACTTTTGTCCCCACAGGCCTGGCCCACACACCCTCAATGCTGGGCCCCTAGAGCCAAACTCAGAACTGTGCCTGCCCTCTCCAGGGGATTTCTGCCCATTCCATTGGCCACAACCCTATAGATTAGGAGAAACTCCAAAGTCCCGAGGCCATCCCAATATTATAGGCTGCCCAAGACAAACAGGGGCGATCTGACACAAGCTGAGCAACTACATCCCCTCAGATCCTTTGACACGTATCCACAGGAAAGAGATTGAACCGGACATGCACCTAGGCCCTAATCATATCGATTGCTTTTGTTTCCAGTCATCTCTCCTCAGAGGCCTGGTTTCCAATACCAGCATATGGGAGATTCCTTAGGCACTCATCAAAACAATTCTCTTCTCTACATAGGAAACGTACTCTTTAGAGCCCATCAAAACCTCCGGTTATGAACATCCCTCAAGGCCCCGGATCAAGCACCCCATTCCGAGGTCTACATGGACACAAATGCACATTATGAGCCTTCCTCAACTCACCCATTTCAACACACCCGCCTCGGTTGCTCCCCTAGATCCAGCAGATCGAACTTGCCTTGGCGCTATGAGACACCTGGAATGGGAGGCAGGCTGCCCAGGCATCCATCCTGAGAACCCTGCTCTGGATAACTTCCTTATGGGATGTCCTGGAGCCATCCAACAGGTCTCGACTGTCCCACAGAAGGAATCATTGCGGTTTGGAGCATCTCACTATTCCCATCGTGGGAAAACCTCCATGTCCTCGTGACACCGTCCCCTTCATGAAGGGGCGTCATGGACAGAAACTCAGACGTAAGCCAACGTCTGATCCTAGCTCTGTCTTCAGGCATACGGGATCTCGAATCATCTCTGCAGAGGGTGCCTGCTGCCCCGACACCCCGAAATCTAAGTCTGGCTTGTGTTCTCAGAATTTTTTTCTCACACTCCTGGCCCACAAGCCTTCCAGTTTGGGAATTCTGGAGCCACTATGTGGCACTGTGTCTTCCCTCCAGAAGAAAAACGTTGCCCTCTGGGGCTACCCAGTAACCACAAATGAGTACCATCCTGCACGAAACTCGACTGCACCCCAATGATACAATCTAGCCTGGGCACTAATTCCCTGCCTGCCACAGCCTGAGCCTGCACCTCCCAACCCACACTCAACAGCTGGCCGAACACTGAGCACATCAGCCACACCATGGCCTTAGGTCTTCATCTCTTCCCAACCTCAGTTTTCAGGCTTCAGAACCTAGACCTTAAATCCAATCACAGTCCAGGAGTGAAAGTGTTGCAGAAATTAGAACTCCTTCTTCCCCATGGCCAGAAAACTTGTGGTTGCCATATTGTGCAACGTTCCCTGTAGGAGAAACCAGCATGGTACATTAGGCCACGCCCTGACTTGAGGGGCTCCTTGGGCACAAAAACACATTGTGAAACTCAGTGTGAGACCTATCCTCAAGGAAGGCCTCTCAGTGTCTGGACCAAGAGCCCACATATGGGGCTTACCATGTTCTTAGGTCCCAATGTTAACCAGAGGTCTGGTTGTCCAGTCGCCCCTCCCCAGGACTCTGCTCTGGAATCCCTCTTTTGGTGGTCCACCTTAGGTAAAAAAAAAAAAATAATAATAATAATAAAATAAACAAAAAAACAAGAAAGGCCTCCTCCCTTCCCACAGAATGACCCCAAACTCTTGGGATCGGGTCAAATCCCCAGAAAGGGAGCCTCATCGATGGCCCATGAGGACACCCCGACATTCCATGGCAATCGGTGACACATTTCCAGAAAAAAAAAAAAAAAAAAAGCATGAGCCAGCACCTCACATTCGCCCTTTGTTCATATCCCAAAGAGTTCTCCTCACGGTCTATAGATCGGGCCGGCCATATCTACATCCCCCAACCTAAGAGGAGTTTGTGTTTTCAGACTTTTGTCCAAATAGCCCTGGACCACACACGCTCCACACTTGGGTCCCTGGAGCCACACCTCAGGACTGTGCTTCCCTTTCAAGGGAATTCTTCCCATTCCATTGGCCACAACCTTGCAAATGAGGAAAAACCTCCAAAGTCACCGAGGCCATCCCAATAGTGTAGGCCGCCCAGGACAAACAGGGGTGATCTCAAACCAGCTGAGCAACTAGCTCCACTCAGACAACAGATGTCCCCAGAGAAGAATATTGAACCGGACAGGCCCCTAGGCCCTAATCAGATCCATTGCTTTGGTTTTTAGGCATCTCTCCTCAGAGGCCTCGTTTCCAATACCAGCATATGGTGGTTTCCTGAGGCACCAATAAGAACAAATCTCGTCTCCCCATGGAAAACTTGCTCATTGGAGCTTTGTCATAACCTCTGGTTAGGAGAATCCTTCAGGGCCCTGGTGCCACTGCCCCATACCAAGGTCTCCATGGACTCAAACCAACATTAAGACCATCCTCAGGAAAGTCCATTTCAACTCAGCCCCCTCTCTTGCTACCCCATGCCAGCAGATCAAACGTTTCTTGTTGCTAGGAGACAATTGGAATGTGAGGCTGGCTGCCCAGGCATCCATACTTAGAACCCTGTTCTGGAAAAATACCTTATAAGATATCCTGGAGCCATCCAACAAATCTTAATTGTCCCACAGAAGGAATCCTTGCTGTTTGGAGCATCTCACAACTCCAATAGTGGGAAAACCCCCATGGGCTCATAATGTACCCCCTTCATGAAGGGGCCAACATGGACAGAAACTCAAACCTGAGCCAAAGTCTAATCCTCGACCTGACTTCAGACGCATGAGATGTCAATTCAGCTCTGCAGAGTGTGCCTGCCATGTCCTTGCCCCGAAACCTAAGCCTAGCTTGTGTTCTCAGACTTCCGTCCTCACTCTCCTGGCCCAAAAGCCCTCCAGTTTGGGAATTCCGATGCCACAATGCAGAACTCTTCCTGCCCTCCAGAAGAAAAACTTTGCCCTATGCTGCTAATAAGAAACCCCAAATGATTTTCTAATGCATGCCACTCGATTGTAAAGCAATTATACAGCCTACCCTGTATACTAATGCCCTGTCTGGCACAGCCTGAGACAAGACATCCCAAACGACACCCAGACAGCTGGCCCCAACCTGGACACATAGGACCCGCTACTGCTGTAGGTCGTCATCTCTTCCCAACCTCGGTTTTCAGGCTTCAGAACCTAGACCTTATCTCTAATCACTGCCCAGGGGAGAACGTGATGAAGAAATTACAATTCCTCCTTCCCCATGGCCAGAAACCTTGTGGTTGGCATGTTGTCCAACGTTCAATGTGGGAAATTCTGCTTTGTCCGAAAGGCCACGCCAGTGCTTGAGGGCCGCCTAGGGCACAGACATGCATTGTGACCTGCAGCGTGAGTCCCGTATTAAAGTAACGCCTCTCAGTGGCTGGACCAAGATCCTGCATATGGGGTTGTCATATCCATAGCCCCCCCGGCTTAACCAGAGGGCGAGTATTCCAGTTGTCAGTACCCACTGCTATGCTCTAGATTCCCTCTACAGGGGAGACACATGAAGCAGAAAACAGGACACTTCCCTTCCCACAGAATGACCCCAAACACTTGGGGGCTGGACAACTACCAGAGAGGGAGTCTTCTACGACCCATGAGGCAACTCCTACATTAAACGGCCATTGTGGACAAAACATCCAGATACAAAAGCCTGAGTGACTGCCTCCCTCTCACCCTTCTTTCATATCCAGAGGAGCTCCCCTCATGGACTGTAGATCAGGCCTGCCGTAACCTCGGCCCCAACCCTGAGCTGAGTTAGGGTTTTTGGATGTCTGTCTGCACAGCCATGGCCCACACAGCCTCCAGGCTGGGGTCTCTGGAGCCACACCACAGAACTGTGCCTGCTCTCTCCTAAGAAACTGCCCATTCCATTGGCCACAACTCTACAAAATAGTAGAAACCTCAAGGTCCCCAAGGACATCCCACTACCGCAAGCTGCACTGGACAAATTGGGGCATTATGACACAAGCTGAGCAACTACTACCTCCATGCAGACACACAGACAGATATCCGCAGAGACAGAAGATTGAACCAGACAGGCCCCTAGGCCCTATTATGAACTCTTGCTTTGGTGTCCAGGTATCACTCCTCAGAGGCCTGCGTTCGAAGACCAGCATACGGGGCTTTCCTGAGGCACCAGACAGAAGACCTCTCATCTCCACATGGGAAGCTTCCTTGTTGGAGTTGTGTCAAGCCCTTTGGGTTGGAGAATCCTGCAGAGTCCCTTAGCTACTGCCACATTCCAAGGTCTCCATGGCCACCAACCCACATTATGACTCATCCTCAGGAGAGTCCATTTAAACTCAGCCTTCTGGGTAGCTCTCCCAAGAGCCCGCAGATTGAGCGTGCCTTGTCTCGACCAGGCAATGGGAAGGTGAGTTGGCGTTTCTCGGCATCCATGCTTAGGACCCTGCTCTCGAGTCTTTCTGTATGGGGCATCCTGGAACCATCCAATAGTACTCGACTGTCCTGAAGAAGGAAACTTCTTTGGAGCAGCTCACAACTCCCAGCGTAGGGAAACCTCCCTGGCCTCATGACGCCCCCACCCCCTTCATGTAAGGGCCGTCATAGACACAAACTCCAGCTTGAGGCAACATCTGATACTCGCCCTGACCTCACCTGCAGGAGATCTCGATTCAGCCTCTGCAGAGTGGGCCTGCCATGCTCTTGGCCCCAAAACTCATGCTAGCTTGTGTTTTCAGACTTCCTTCCTCACAATCCTGGCCACACCCCTCCAGTTTGGCAATTCTGGAGACACAATGCAGCACTCTGCCTGCCCTCCAGAAGAAAAATGTTGCTCTATAGGGGTAACTGGAAATGACAAATGAGTAACAACCTGCATGCCACTCGACCATACCCCAATTATACAGTCTAGCCTGTGCACTAAAGCCCTGTCTGACACAGCCTGAGGGCAGACCTCCAGTCCAACACCCAGACAGCTGACCGTACACAGAGCATATCACACCCACAATGGCTTTAGGCCATCATCTCAACCCAACCTCAGTTTTCACCTTCAGAACCTAGGCCTTATCTCCACTCACTGCTCAGGAGTGAACGTGATGCAAGAATCAGAACTTCTCCTTCGCCTTGGCAAGAAACCTAGTGGTTGGCATGTTGTCCAATGTTCATTGTAGGAGAAAGCAGCGTGGACTATGAGGCCCCACCTAACCCTCAGGGCCACAATTTGCACAAACACACATTGTGACCCTCAGCGTGAGCCCTATCCTCATGTAAAGCGTCTTAGTGACTGGAACAACAGCCCACATATTGGGCTTGCCAAGCCCCTAGTCCCCCAATCTCAACCAGAGTTCGAAATGTCTAGTCAACCCTACTCAGGGCTCTACTCTGGAATCCCTCTTTGGTGGAACACCTGAGGTAAAAAAAAAAAAAAGGACTATTCCCATCCACAGAATGATCCCAACCCCTTGGGATCAGGCCAAATCAACAGAGAAAGAATTGTTCATGGCCCTTGAAGACACCCCGACATTCCACGGCCACCTTTGCACAAAATCCAGAGACAAAAGCTTGAGCAAGCGCCACATACTCGCCCTTTGATCATAGCCCGGAAAATTCTCACTGTCTGTAGATCGAGCCTTCATACATATAACCCCAAACCTAAGCTGAGTTTGTGTTTTCAGACTTCTGTCCCCACAGTCCTGGCCCACACACCATCCAAGCTGGGGCCCCTGGAGACACACCTCAGGACTGTGGCTTCCCTCTCCAGGGGAATTCTGCCATTTCCATTGGCCACAACCCTATAGATTAGGAGAATCCTCCAAACTCCCCGAGGCCATCCCAATAGTGTTGGCTGCCCAGGACAAACAGGAATGATCTTTCACAAGTTAGGAAACTACTTCCACTCAGACCCAGAGACAGATATTCCCATAGAATAAGATTGAACTGGACAGGCAATTAGGCTCTAATCAGATCCATTGCTTTTGTTTCCAGGCATCTCTCCTCAGAGGCCTGGTTTCCAATACCAGCATACGGGGGATTACTGAGGCACTCATCAGAAAAATCTCATCTCCACATAGGAAATGTACTCTTTGGAGCTCTATAAAAACCTCTGTTTAGGAGATCTTTCAGGGCCCCGGATCAAGCACCCCATTCCAAGGTCTCCATGGACTTAAACCCGCATTATGATCTATTGTCGGGAGAGTCCATGTCAACTCAACCCCCTTGGTTTCTCCCCCAGGGCCTGCAGATCAAACCTGCCTTGTTGCTAGGAGACAACTAGAATGGGAGGCGGGCTGCCCAGGCATCCATCCTTAGAACCCTACTCTGCAGTCGTTCCACATGGGACATCCTAGAGCCATCCAACAGGTCTCAAGTGTCCCACAGAAGGAATCTTTGCAGTCTGGAGCATCTCACAACTCCCATTGTGGGAAAATCTACATGGCCTCTTGAGACGCTCCACTTTATAAAGGGGCCATCATGGACAGAAACTCCAACCTGAGCAATCGTCTGATATTCACCCTGACTTCAGGTGCATGAGATCTTGATTCAGCTCTGCAGAGTGTGCCTTCTGTGCACTCACCCCCAAAACTAAGCCTAGCTTGTGTTCTCAGACTACCGTCCTCACACCCCTGCCCCAAAAGCCCTACAGATTGGCAATACTGGGGCCATAATGCAGCACACTGCCTGCCCTCCAGAAGAAAAACGTTGCCTTATGGAGCTACCTAGAAACCCGAATAAGGATCAACTGAACGCCACTCGACTGCACCCCAAATATACAGTCTACCCTGTCTAATGCCTTGTCTGACACAGCATGAGCCCACACCTCCAGACCTACGCTCAACAGCTGGCCACACACTGAGCTCATTGGACCCATCAGGTCCTTAGGTCTTCATCTCTTCCAACCTCAGTTTTCAGGTTTCAGAACCTAGACCTAAACTCCAATCACTGTCCAGGGGTGAACGTGATGCAGAAATCACAACTCTTCCTTCGTTATGGCTGGAAACCTTGTGGTTGGCATATTCTCCAACTTTCAGTGTAGGAGAATCCAGCGTGGCCCATGAGGCCCTTCCCATGCTTGAGGGCCTTGTTGGGCACAAATAGGCATTGTGACCCTCAGCATGAGCCGTGTCCTTAAGGAAGGCCTATCAGTGTCTGAATCAAGAGCCCGCCTTTTGGACTTGCCATGCCCCTAGGCCCTCAAACATAAACAGAGGTGGGGATATCCAGTTGTCCCTCCCAAGGACTCTGCTCTGGAATCCCTCTTTTATTGGGACACTTGAGGTACATAAAATAAAATATAAAATAAAATAAAATAAAAAACAGAAAAGACTCCTCCCATCCCACAGAATGTACCCAAACTCTTGGGATCGGGTCAAATCCTCAGAGAAGGAAAGCCATCCACAACCCATGAGGCCACGCCAGCATTCCACCCACATTGTTGACACAAATCCAGAGACAAAACCTGAGCAAGCACCTCAAACTCACCCTTTTTCATATCCCTAAGTGTTATCACGGTCTGTAGATTGTGCGTGCCATACGTATGTCCCCAATCCTAAGTGGAGTTTGTGTTTTCAGACATTTGTCCACACAGGCCTGGCCCACACAGCCTCAAGGCTGGGCCCCTAGATCCAAACTAAGAACTGTGCCTGCCCTCTCCATGGGATTTCTGCCCATTCCATTGGCCACAACCCTATAGATTAGGAGAAACTCCAAAGTCCTGAGGCCATTCCAATATTATAGGCTGCCCAGGACAAACAGGGGCGATCTGACACAAGCTGAGCAACTACATCCCCTCAGATCCTTAGACACATATCCACAGGAAAGAGATTGAACCGGACAGGCACCTAGGACCTAATCATCTCGATTGCTTTTGTTTCCAGTCATCTCTCCTCAGAGGCCTGGTTTCCAATACCAGCATATGGGAGATTCCTTAGGCACTGATCAAAACAATTCTCTTCTCTACATAGGAAACGTACTCTTTAGAGGCCATCAAAACCTCCGGTTATGAACATCCCTCAAGGCCCCGGATCAAGGACCCCATTCCAAGGTCTACATCGACACAAATGCACATTATGACCCATCCTCAACTCACCCATTTCAACACACCCGCCTCGGATGCTCCCCTAGATCCAGCAGTCGAACTTGCCTTGGCGCTATGAGACACCTGGAATGGGAGGCAGGCTGCCCAGGCATCCATCCTTAGAACCCTGCTCTGGATAACTTCCTTATGGGATGTCCTGGAGCCATCCCACAGGTCTCGACTGTCCCACAGAAGGAATCATTGCGGTTTGGAGCATCTCACAATTCCCATCGTGGGAAAACCTCCATGTCCTCGCGACACCGTCCCCTTCATGAAGGGGCGTCATTAACTGAAACTCCGACTTAAGCCAACGTCTGATCCTAGCTCTGACTTCAGGCATACGGGATCTCGAATCATCTCTGCAGAGGGTGCCTGCCGTCCCCTCACCCCGAAATCTAAGTCTGGCTTGTGTTCTCAGAATTTTTTTCTCACACTCCTGGCTCACAAGCCTTCCAGTTTGGGAATTCTGGAGCCACTATGTGGCACTGTGTCTTCCCTCCAGAAGAAAAACGTTGCCCTCTGGGGCTACCCAGTAACCACAAATGAGTACCATCCTGCACGAAACTCGACTGCACCCCAATGATACAGTCTAGCCTGGGCACTAATTCCCTGTCTGCCACAGCCTGAGCCTGCACCTCCCAATCCACACTCAACAGCTGGCCTAACACTCAGCACATCAGCCACACCATGGCCTTAGGTCTTCATCTCTTCCCAACCTCAGTTTTCAGGCTTCAGAACCTAGACCTTAAATCCAATCACAGTCCAGGAGTGAAAGTGTTGCAGAAATTAGAACTCCTTCTTCCCAATGGCCAGAAAACTTGTGGTTGCCATATTGTGCAATGTTCCGTGTAGGTGAAACCAGCATGGTACATTAGGCCACGCCCTGACTTGAGGGGCTCCTTGGGCACAAAAACACATTGGAAACTCAGTGTGAGACCTATCCTCAAGGAAGGCCTCTCAGTGTCTGGACCAAGAGCCCACATATGGGGCTTGCCAGGTTCTTAGGTCCCAATGTTAACCAGAGGTCTGGTTGTCCATTCGCCCCTCCCCAGGACTCTGCTCTGGAATCCCTCTTTTGGTGGTCCACCTTAGGTAAAAAAAAATAATAATAATAATAAAAAAAATAAACAAAAAAACAAGAAAGGCCTCCTCCCTTCCCACAGAATGACCCCAAACTCTTGGGATCGGGTCAAATCCCCAGAAAGGGTGCCTCATCAATGGCCCATGAGGACACCCCAACATTCCATGGCAATCGGTGACACATTTCCAGAAAAAAAAAAAAAAAGCATGAGCCAGCACCTCACATTCGCCCTTTGTTCATATCCCGAAGAGTTCTCGTCACGGTTTATAGATCGGGCCGGCCATACATACTTCCTCCAAACTAAGTGGAGTTTGTGTTTTCAGACTTTTGTCCAAATAGCCCTGGACCACACACGCTCCACACTTGGGTCCCTGGAGCCACACCTCAGGACTGTGCTTCCCTTTCAAGGGAATTCTTCCCATTCCATTGGCCACAACCTTGCAAATGAGGAAAAACCTCCAAAGTCACCGAGGCCATCCCATTAGTGTAGGCCGCCCAGGACAAACAGGGGTGATCTCAAACCAGCTGAGCAACTACCTCCCCTCAGACAACAGATGTCCCCAGAGAAGAATATTGAACCGGACAGGCCCCTAGGCCCTAATCAGATCCATTGCTTTGGTTTTTAGGCATCTCTCCTCAGAGGCCTCGTTTCCAATACCAGCATATGGTGGTTTCCTGAGGCACCAATAAGAACAAATCTCGTCTCCCCATGGAAAACTTGCTCATTGGAGCTTTGTCATAACCTCTGGTTAGGAGAATCCTTCAGGGCCCTGGTGCCACTGCCCCATACCAAGGTCTCCATGGACTCAAACCAACATTAAGACCATCCTCAGGAAAGTCCATTTCAACTCAGCCCCCTCTGTTGCTACCCCAAGCCAGCAGATCAAACGTTTCTTGTTGCTAGGAGACAATTGGAATGTGAGGCTGGCTTCCCAGGCATCCATACTTAGAACCCTGTTCTGGAAAAATACCTTATAAGACGTCCTGGAGCCATCCAACAAATCTTAATTGTCCCACAGAAGGAATCCTTGCGGTTTGGAGCATCTCACAACTCCAATAGTGGGAAAACCCCCATGGGCTCATAATGTACCCCCTTCATGAAGGGGCCAACATGGACAGAAACTTAAACCTGAGCCAAAGTCTGATCCTCGACCTAACTTCAGACGCATGAGATGTCAATTCAGCTCTGCAGAGTGTGCCTGCCATGTCCTTGCCCCGAAACCTAAGCCTAGCTTGTGTTTTCAGACTTCCGTCACACTCTCCTCACCCACAAGCCCTCCAGTTTAGGAATACCGATGCCACAATGCAACACTCTGCCTGCCCTCCAGAAGAAAAACTTTGCCCTATGCTGCTAATAAGAAACCCCAAATGATTTTCTAATGCATGCCACTTGATTGTAAAGCAATTATACAGCCTACCCTGTATACTAATGCCCTGTCTGGCACAGCCTGAGACAAGTCATCCCAAACGACACCCAGACAGCTGGCCCCAACCTGGACACATAGGACCCGCTATGGCTGTAGGTCGTCATCTCTTCCCAACCTCGGTTTTCAGGCTTCAGAACCTAGACCTTATCTCCAATCACTGCCCAGGGGTGAACGTGATGCAGAAATTAGAATTCCTCCTTCCCCATGGCCAGAAACCTTGTGGTTGGCATGTTGCCCAACGTTCAATGTGGGAAATTCTGCATTGTTCGAAAGGCCACGCCAGTGCTTGAGGGCCGCCTAGGGCACAGACATGCATTGTGACCTGCAGCGTGAGTCCCGTATTAAAGAAACGCCTCTCAGAGGCTGGACCAAGATCTTGCATATGGGGCTTGTCATATCCGTAGGCCCCCAGGCTTAACCAGAGGGCGAGTATTCCAGTTGTCAGTACCCACTGCTATGTGCTAGATTCCCTCTACAGGGGGGACACATGAAGCAGAAAACAGGACACTTCCCTTCCCACAGAATGACCCCAAACACTTGGGGGCTGGACCAACTACCAGAGAGGGAGACTTCTACGACCCATGAGGCAACTCCTACATTAAACGGCCATTGTGGACAAAACATCCAGATACAAAAGCCTGAGCGACTGCCTCCCTCTCACCCTTCTTTCATATCCAGAGGAGCTCCCCTCATGGACTGTAGATCAGGCCTGCCGTAACCTCGGCCCCAAACCTGAGCTGAGTTAGGGTTTTTGGATGTCTGTCTGCACAGCCATGGCCCACACAGCCTCCAGGCTGGGGTCTCTGGAGCCACACCACAGAACTGTGCCTGCTCTCTCCTAAGAAACTGCCCATTCCATTGGCCACAACTCTACAAAATAGTAGAAACCTCAAGGTCCCCAAGGACATCCCACTACCGCAAGCCGCACTGGACAAATAGGGGCATTATGACACAAGCTGAGCAACTACTACCTCCATGCAGACACACAGACAGATATCCGCAGAGACAGAAGATTGAACCAGACAGGCCCCTAGGCCCTATTATGAACTCTTGCTTTGGTGTCCAGGTATCACTCCTCAGAGGCCTGCGTTCGAAGACCAGCATACGGGGCTTTCCTGAGGCACCAGACAGAAGACCTCTCATCTCCACATGGGAAGCTTCCTTGTTGGAGTTGTGTCAAGCCCTTCGGGTTGGAGAATCCTGCAGAGTCCCTTAGCTACTGCCACATTCCAAGGTCTCCATGGCCACTAAACCACATTATGACTCATCCTCAGGAGAGTCCATTTAAACTCAGCCTTCTGGGTAGCTCACCCAAGAGCGCGCAGATTGAGCGTGCCTTGTCTCGACCAGGCAATGGGAAGGTGAGTTGGCGTGTCTCGGCATCCATGCTTAGGCCCCTGCTCTCGAGTCTTTCTGTATGGGGCATCAAGGGACCATCCAATAGTACTCGACTGTCCTGAAGAAGGAAACTTTGAAGTTTGGAGCAGCTCACAACTCCCAGCCTAGGGAAACCTACCTGGCCTCATTACGCCCCCACCCCCTTCATGTAAGGGCCGTCATAGACACAAACTCCAGCTTGAGGCAACATCTGATACTCGCCCTGTCCTCACCTGCAGGAGATCTCGATTCAGCCTCTGCAGAGTGGGCCTGCCATGCTCTTGGCCCCAAAACTCGTGCTACCATATGTTTTCAGACTTCCTTCCTCACAATCCTGGCCACACCCCTCCAGTTTGGCAATTCTGAAGACACAATGCAGCACTCTGCCTGCCCTACAGAAGAAAAATGTTGCCCTATAGGGCTAACCGGAAACGCCAAATGAGTAACAACCTGCATGCCACTCGAACATACCCCAATTATACAGTCTAGCCTGTGCACTAAAGCCCTGTCTGACACAGCCTGAGAGCAGACCTCCAGTCCAACACCCAGACAGCTGGCCGTACACAGAGCATATCACACCCACAATGGCTTTAGGCCATCATCTCTACCCAACCTCAGTTTTCACCTTCAGAACCTAGACATTATCTCCACTCACTGCTCAGGAGTGAACGTGATGCTAGAATCAGAACTTCTCTTTTGCCTTGGCAAGAAACCTAGTGGTTGGCATGATGTCCAATGTTCATTGTAAAAGAAAGCAGCATGGACTATGAGGTCCCACCTATCCCTGAGGGCCACAATTTGCACAAACACACATTGTGACCCTCAGCGTGAACCCTATCCTCATGTAAAGCCTCTTAGTGACTGGAACAACAGCCCACATATGGGGCTTGCCAAGCCCCTAGTCCCCCATTCTCAACCAGACTTCGAAATGTCTAGTCACCCCTACTCAGGGCTCTACTCTGGAATCCCTCTTTGGTGGAACACCTGAGGTAAAAAAAAAAAAAAATACAGAAAGGACTATTCCCATCCACAGAATGACCCAACCCCTTGGGATCAGGCCGAATCACCAGAGAAAGAATTGTCCATGGCCCTTGATGACACCACGACATTCCACGGCCACCGTTGACACAAAATCCAGAGACAAAAGCTTGAGCAAGCGCAACATACTCGCCCTTTGTTCATAGCCCGGAAAATTCTCACGGTCTGTAGATCGAGCCTTCATACATACATCCCCAAACCTAAGCTGAGTTTGTGTTTTCAGACTTCTGTCCCCACAGTCCTGGCCCACACACCATCCAAGCTGGGGCCCCTGGAGACACACCTCAGGACTGTGGCTTCCCTCTCCAGGGGAATTCTGCCATTTCCATTGGCCACAACCCTATAGATTAGGAGAATCCTCCAAACTCCCCGAGGCCATCCCAATAGTGTTGGCTGCCCAGGACAAACAGGGATGATCTTTCACAAGTTAGGAAACTACCTCCACTCAGACCCAGAGACAGATATCCCCATAGAATAAGATTGAACTGGACAGGCACTTAGGCCCTAATCAGATCCATTGCTTTTGTTTCCAGGCATCTCTCCTCAGAGGCCTGGTTTCCAATACTAGCATAAGGGGATTACTGAGGCACTCATCAGAAAAATCTCGTCTCCACATAGGAAATGTACTCTTTGGAGCTCTATAAAAACCTCTGTTTAGGAGAATCTTTCAGGGCCCCGGATCAAGCGCCCCATTTCAAGGTCTCCATGGACTTAAACCCACATTATGATCTATTGTCGGGAAAGTCCATGTCAACTCAACCCCCTTGGTTTCTCCCCCAGGGCCTGCAGATCAAACCTGCCTTGTTGCTAGGAGACATCTAGAATGGGAGGCGGGCTGCCCAGGCATCCATCCTTAGAACCCTACTCTGGAGTCGTTCCACATGGGACATCCTAGAACCATCCAACAGGTCTCAAGTGTCCCACAGAAGGAATCTTTGCAGTCTGGAGCATCTCACAACTCCCATTGTGGGAAAATCTACATGGCCTCTTGAGACGCTCCACTTTATAAAGGGGCCATCATGGACAGAAACTCCAACCTGAGCAAACGTCTGATATTCGCCCTGACTTCAGGTGCATGAGATCTTGATTCAGCTCTGCAGAGTGTGCCTTCTGTGCACTCACCCCCAAAACTAAGCCTAGCTTGTGTTCTCAGACTACCGTCCTCACACCCCTGCCCCAAAAGCCCTACAGATTGGCAATACTGGGGCCATAATGCAGCACACTGCCTGCCCTCCAGAAGAAAAACGTTGCCTTATGGAGCTACCTAGAAACCCGAATAAGGATCAACTGAACGCCACTCGACTGCACCCCAAATATGCAGTCTACCCTGTCTAATGCCTTGTCTGACACAGCATGAGCCCACACCTCCAGACCTACGCTCAAAAGCTGGCCGCACACTGAGCTCATTGGACCCATCAGGTCCTTAGGTCTTCATCTCTTCCAACCTCAGTTTTCGGGTTTCAGAACCTAGACCTAAACTCCAAACACTGTCCAGAAGTGAACGTGATGCAGAAATAACAACTCTTCCTTCGCCATGGCTGGAAACCTTGTGGTTGGCATATTCTCCAACTTTCAGTGTAGAAGAATCCAGCGTGGCCCATGAGGCACTTCCCATGCTTGAGGGCCTTGTTGGGCACAAATAGGCATTGTGACCCTCAGCATGAGCCGTGTCCTCAAGGAAGGCCTATCAGTGTCTGAATCAAGAGCCCGCCTTTTGGACTTGCCATGCCCCTAGGCCCTCAAACATAAACAGAGGTGGGGATATCCAGTTGTCCCTCCCAAGGACTCTGCTCTGGAATCCCTCTTTTATTGGGACACTTGAGGTACATAAAATAAAATATAAAATAAAATAAAATAAAAAACAGAAAAGACTCCTCCCATCCCACAGAATGTACCCAAACTCTTGGGATCGGGTCAAATCCTCAGAGAAGGAAAGCCATCCACAACCCATGAGGCCACGCCAGCATTCCACCCACATTGTTGACACAAATCCAGACTCAAACTCACCCTTTTTCATATCCCTAAGTGTTATCACAGTCTGTAGATTGGGCGTGCCATACCTATGTCCCCAATCCTAAGCGGAGTTTGTGTTTTCAGACTTTTGTCCCCACAGGCCTGGCCCACACAGCCTCAAGGCTGGGCCCCTAGAGCCAAACTCAGAACTGTGCCTGCCCTCTCCAGGGGATTTCTGCCAATTCCATTGGCCACAACCCTATAGATTTGGAGAAACTCCAAAGTCCCGAAGCCATCCCAATATTATAGGCTGCCCAGTACAAACAGGGGCGATCTGACACAAGCTGAGCAACTACATCCCCTCAGATCCTTAGACACGTATCCTCAGGAAAGAGATTGAACCGGACAGGCACCTAGGACCTAATAATCTCGATTGCTTTTGTTTCCAGTCATCTCTCCTCAGAGGCCTGGTTTCCAATACCAGCATATGGGAGATTCCTTAGGCACTCATCAAAACAATTCTCTTCTCTACATAGGAAACGTACTCTTTAGAGCCCATCAAAACCTCCGGTTATGAACATCCCTCAAGGCCCCTGATCAAGCACCCCATTCCAAGGTCTACATAGACACAAATGTAAATTATGACCCATCCTCAACTCACCCATTTCAACACACCCGCCTCGGTTGCTCCGCTAGATCCAGCAGTCGAACTTGCCTTGGCGCTATGAGACACCTGGAATGGGAGGCAGGCTGCCCAGGCATCCATCCTTAGAACCCTGCTCTGGATAACTTCCTTATGGGATGTCCTGGAGCCATCCCACAGGTCTCGACTGTCCCACAGAAGGAATCATTGCGGTTTGGAGCATCTCACAATTCCCATCGTGGGAAAACCTCCATGTCCTCGTGACACCGTCCCCTTCATGAAGGGGCCGTCATGGACAGAAACTCCGACGTAAGCCAACGTCTGATCCTAGCTCTGACTTCAGGCATACGGGATCTCGAATCATCTCTGCAGAGGGTTCTTGCCGTCCCCTCACCCCGAAATCTAAGTCTGGCTTGTGTTCTCAGAATTTTTTTCTCACACTCCTGGCCCACAAGCCTTCCAGTTTGGGAATTCTGGAGCCACTATGTGGCACTGTGTCTTCCCTCCAGAAGAAAAACGTTGCCCTCTGGGGCTACCCAGTAACCACAAATGAGTACCATCCTGCACGAAACTCGACTGCACCCCAATGATACAGTCTAGCCTGGGCACTAATTCCCTGTCTGCCACAGCCTGAGCCTGTACCTCCCAATCCACACTCAACAGCTGGCCGAACACTGAGCACATCAGCCACACCATGGCCTTAGGTCTTCATCTCTTCCCAACCTCAGTTTTCAGGCTTCAGAACCTAGACCTTAAATCCAATCACAGTCCAGGAGTGAAAGTGTTGCAGAAATTAGAACTCTTTCTTCCCAATGGCCAGAAATCTTGTGGTTGCCATATTGTGCAATGTTCAGTGTAGGAGAAACCAGCATGGTACATTAGGCCACACCCTGACTTGAGGGGCTCCTTGGGCACAAAAACACATTGGAAACTCAGTGTGAGACCTATCCTCAAGGAAGGCCTCTCAGTGTCTGGACCAAGAGCCCACATATGGGGCTTGCCATGTTCTTAGGTCCCAATGTTAACCAGAGGTCTGGTTGTCCAGTCGCCTCTCCCCAGGACTCTGCTCTGGAATCCCTCTTTTGGTGGTCCACCTTAGGTAAAAAAAAAAATAATAATAAAAAAATAAACAAAAAAACAAGAAAGACCTCCTCCCTTCCCACAGAATGACCCCAAACTCTTGGGATCGGGTCAAATCCCCAGAAAGGGAGCCTCATCGATGGCCCATGAGGACACCCCGACATTCCATGGCAATCGGTGACACATTTCCAGAAAAAAAAAAAAAAAAGCATGAGCCAACACCTCACATTCGCCCTTTGTTCATATCCCGAAGCGTTCTCCTCACGGTCTATAGATCGGGCCGGCCATACCTACATCCCCCACCCTAAGTTGAGTTTGTGTTTTCAGACTTTTGTCCAAATAGCCCTGGACCACACACGCTCCACACTTGGGTCCCTGGAGCCACACCTCAGGACTGTGCTTCCCTTTCAAGGGAATTCTTCCCATTCCATTGGCCACAACCTTGCAAATGAGGAAAAACCTCCAAAGTCACCGAGGCCATCCCATTAGTGTAGGCCGCCCAGGACAAACAGGGGTGATCTCAAACCAGCTGAGCAACTACCTCCCCTCAGACAACAGATGTCCCCAGAGAAGAATATTGAACCGGACAGGCCCCTAGGCCCTAATCAGATCCATTGCTTTGGTTTTTAGGCATCTCTCCTCAGAGGCCTCGTTTCCAATACCAGCATATGGTGGTTTCCTGAGGCACCAATAAGAACAAATCTCGTCTCCCCATGGAAAACTTGCTCATTGGAGCTTTGTCATAACCTCTGGTTAGGAGAATCCTTCAGGGCCCTGGTGCCACTGCCCCATACCAAGGTCTCCATGGACTCAAACCAACATTAAGACCATCCTCAGGAAAGTCCATTTCAACTCAGCCCCCTCTCTTGCTACCCCAAGCCAGCAGATCAAACGTTTCTTGTTGCTAGGAGACAATTGGAATGTGAGGCTGGCTTCCCAGGCATCCATACTTAGAACCCTGTTCTGGAAAAATACCTTATAAGACGTCCTGGAGCCATCCAACAAATCTTAATTGTCCCACAGAAGGAATCCTTGCGGTTTGGAGCATCTCACAACTCCAATAGTGGGAAAACCCCCATGGCCTCATAATGCCCCCCCTTCCTGAAGGTGCCTACATGGACAGAAACTCAAACCTGAGCCAAAGCCTGAACCTCGACCTGACTTCAGACGCATGAGATCTCAATTCAGCTCTGCAGTGTGTGCCTGCCATGTCCTTGCCCCGAAACCTAAGCCTAGCTTGTGTTCTCAGACTTCCGTCCTCACTCTCCTGGCCCACAAGCCCTACAGTTTGGGAATTCTGATGTCACAATGCAGCACTCTGCCTGCCCTCCAGAAGAAAAATGTTGCCCTATAGGGCTAACCAGAAACGCCAAATGAGTAACAACCTGCATGCCACTCGACCATACCCCAATTATACAGTCTAGCCTGTGCACTAAAGCCCTGTCTGAAACAGCATGAGGGCAGACCTCCAGTCCAACACCCAGACAGCTTGCCGTAAACAGAGCATATCACACCCACAATGGCTTTAGGCCATCAACTCTACACAACCTCAGTTTTCACCTTCAGAACCTAGACCTTATCTCCACTCACTGCTCAGGAGTGAACGTGATACAAGAATCAGAACTTCTCCTTCGCCTTGGCAAGAAACTTAGTGGTTGGCTTGTTTTCCAAAGTTCAGTGTAGTTGAAACCAGTGTGGCCCATGAGGCCCCGCCCATGTTTTGGCCACATTGGTCACAAACACACATTGTGTCCCTCAGCCTGATCCCAGGCCTCAGGTAAGGCCTCTCAGTGGCTGGATGAAGAGTCAGCATATTCGGCTTGCCATGTCCCTAGGCCCCAAATTTTACCCATAGTTCCGGTTTTCCCTTCACTTTTCCCCAGGGCTCATCTTTGGAATTCTTCTTTTGGCGGGACACCTGAGGTAACAAACCTGAAAGGAGTCCTCCCTTTCCACAGATTGACGAAAAACAATTGGGATCGGGCCAAATCCCCAGAGAGAAAGATTCATCCATGGCCCATGCGGCTTCCCGGACATTCCACGGCCATCTCTGATACAAAATCCAGAGACAAAAGCCTGAGCAAGTGCCTCAGACTCGCTCTTTCTTTATATCCGGAAGAGATCTTCTCATGGTTTATAGATCGGGCCTGCCATACCTAACTCCCCAAAGCTAAGCTGAGTTTGTGTTTTCAGACTTCTGTCCCCAACGTCCTGGGCCACACACCTTCCAGGCTGGGGCCCCAGGTGTCACACATTAGGACTGTGTCTACCCAATCCATGGGTATTCTGCCCATTCCATTGTCCAAAACCGTAAAATTAGGAGAACACTCCAAATCCCTGAGGCCATCCCAATGGTGCAGGTCGCTCGGGAAAAACAAGGGCGGTCTGATACGAGCTGAGCATCTACCTCCACTCATACCATAGATGGATGTCCCTTGAGAAGCAGATTGAACCAGACAGGACCCTAGGCCATAATCGGATACATTGCTTTGGATTACAGGCATGTCTCCTCAAAAGCCTGGATTCCAATACCAACATCGAGGGTTTCCTGAGGCACCCATGAAAACAAATCTCGTCTCCACAAGGAACCTTGTGCATCGAGCTATGTCAAAAGCATAGGAGAATACTTCAGGGTCCCGATGCCACCGCCCCATTTTAAGGCCCTCATGGACACAAACACACATTAGGACCCATCCTCAGGAAAGTCCATTTCAAGTCAGTCACTCCTGTTGCTCACGCAGAGCCATCAGATCTAAACTCTCTTGTTGCTAGGAGAAAATTGGAATGCGAGGCCCGCTTCCCAGTCATCCATCCTCGACCGGTGCCCTGGAGTCATTCCATATGGGATGTCCTGAAGCTGCCCAACAGGTCTCAATTGTCCCGCAGAAGGTATCCTTGAAGGGGGCATCCCACAACACCCAACGTGGGAAAACCTACATGGCCTCGAGATTCCGCTCCCTTCATGAAGGGGCCGTCATGCACATAAACTCCAACGTGAGCCAACGTCTGATCCTCGCCCTGACTTCAGATGCATGAGATATTGGTTCAGATCTACAGTGGTCCCTGCCGTGTCCTCGCCTTGATACACAAGTCTAGCTTGTGTTCTAAGACTTCCGTCCTCACACTCCTGGACACGAAGCCCTCAAGTTTGGCAATTCCGGACCGACAATGAAGCACTCTGCCTGCCCTCTAGAAAACAAATTTTGCCTAATGAGCTGCCCAGACAACTTATATGAGGATAAATCTACATGGCACTCGACTTTACCCAAATTATATAGTCTACGGGGGCACTAATGCACTGTCTGACACAACCTGAGCCCGGACCTCCTGACCAACACCCCGACAGCTGACCGCACACTGAGCACATCAGACCCGCCATGGCCTTAGGTTATCATCTCTTCCCTACCTCAGTTTTCAGGCTTCAGAATCTAGACCTTATCTCCAATCACTGCCCAAGGGTGACTGTGATGCAGAAATCAGAACTATTCCTTACCCATGGCAAGAAATCTTGTCGTTGGCAGGTTGTCCAACGTTCAGTGTAGGAGAAACCAGCATTCACCCTGAGGCCCCACCCATTCTTTTTTGCGAAGTGGGCATAAACATGCATTGTGACCCTCAGTGTGAGTCCTGTCCTCTAGTAAGTCCTCTCAGTCGCTCGACCATTAGATGTCATAATGGGCTTGACATGTCCCTAGGCCCAAATTTGTAACAAGATTTCTGGTTGTCCAGTCGGCCCTCCCCAGGGCTCTACTCTGGAATACCTCATTTGGTTGGACACCTGAGGTTAAAAAACAAAACAAGGCAAATCACAACAACAACAAAACGGACTTTTTCCATCCCACAGAATGACCCCGAAATCTTGCGATGGGGACAAACCCCCAGAGAGTAAGACTCGTCCATTTCCCATGAAGTCAACCGGAAATTTCATGACCATGAGTGACACGATATCCAGAGAAAAAAACTTGAGCAAGAGCCTCACACTCGCCCTTTTTTCATATCCCGAAGAGTTTTCCTCATGGTCTGTAGATCAATCCTGCCATACCTGTTACCCGAAACATAAGCCGTGTTTGTGTTTTCAGACAACTGTCCAAACAGCTCTGCCTACACATCCTACAGGCTCAGGCCCCTGGAGCCAAACCTGAGGACTGTACTTGCCCTCTCCAAGGGAATTGTATGTGCCCATTCCAATGGCCACAACCTACTAATAGGATAAACCTCCAAATTCCCTGAGGCCATCCCAATAGTGGTGGCTCTCCAGGACAAACAGGAGCAATCTGAGCCCATCTGACACCTACATGCACTCAGATGCATAGACTGATGTCCCCAGAGGTAAAAAGGTACGAACAGGCCCCTAGGCACTATTTGGATTCATTGTTGTGCTATCCAGTCATCTCTCCTCAGAGGCCTGGATTTCAATACCAGCATATGGCTGTTTCCTGACTCATCCCTCAGAACAAATCTCATCTACATATGGGAAACTTGCACGTTGGAGCTGTGTCAAAGCCTCTGTTTGAAAAACCCTTCAGGGCCCCAGTACCACCGCTTCATTCCAAGATCTCCATAGACACAAAAACATATTAGGATCCATCCACAGGAGAGTCCATTTCAACTCAGCCTCCTGGGTTGCTCCCCCAGATCCAGCAGATCTAACCTGTCTTGTTGCTAGGACACAATTGGAATGCGAGGTGGGCTACCCAGCCATCCATCCTTAGAACCCTGCTCGGAATCGTTGCCCTGGAGCCAACCAACAGGTCACAATTGTCTTGCAGAAGAATCTTTGCAGTTTGGAGCTTCTAACAACTAACATCGTGGGAAAACCCCCACGGCCTCGTGACCACCCCGCCCCTTCATGAAGGGCCATCAGGGACAGAAACACCAACCTGAGCGATCTTCTGATCCTCGCCCTGACATCATAAGCACGAGATCTCGATTCAGGTCTGTAGATTGTTCCTGCCTTGTCCTAACCCAGAAACCTAAGTCTAGCTTGTTCTCAGATTTCCTTCCTCAGACTACTGGCCCACAAGCCTCCAGTTTGAAAACCAGAACTATAATGCAGCACTCTTCCTGCCCTCAGGAAGAAAAACATTGCCCTCTGGGGCTACCCAGAAACTCCAAATGAGGATCAACCTGCACGCCATTCGACTGTACCCCAAATATATAGGATGACCTGGGCACTATTGCCCTTTTTGACACAGCCTGAGCCTGGATTACCTGGCCCCACACAGAAAGCTGGCCGCTCACTGAGCACATCGGACCCGCCATGGTCTTAGGTCGTCATCTCTTCCCAACCACGGTTGTCAAGTTTCAGAACCTAGATCTTATCTCCAATCACTGCCCAGGCTTGAAAGTGATGCAGAAAACACAACTCCTTCCCCGTGGCAAGAAAGCATGTGGTTGGCATGTTGTCCAACGTTCAGTGTAGTTGAAACCAGTGTGGCCCATGAGGCCCCGCTCATGTTTGCGGGCCACATTGGTCAAAACCACACATTGTGACCCTCACCCTGATCCCAGTCCTCAATAAGGCCTCTCAGTGGCTGGATGAAGAGATAGCATATTGGGCTTGCCATGCCCCTAGGCCCCAAATTTTACCCATAGTTCGGGTTCTCCCTTCACTTTTCCCCAGGGCTCTTCTTTGGAATTCCTCTTTTGGCGGGACACCTGAGGTAACAAACCTGAAAGGAGTCCTCCCATTCCACAGATTGACGAAAAACAACTGGGATCGAGCCAAATCCACAGAGAGGAATATTCGTCCATGGCCCATGAGGCCTCCCCGACATTCCATGGCCAACTCTGATACAAAATCCAGAGACAAAAGCCTGAGCAAGCGCCTCAGACTCGCTCATTCTTCATATCCGGAAGAATTCTTCTCATGGTTTATAGATCGGGCCTGCCATACCTACGTCCCCAAACCTAAGCTGAGTTTGTGTTTTCAGACTTCTGTTCTCAAAGTCCTGGGCCACACACCCTCCAGGCTGGGGCCCCTGGAGTCACACATTAGGACTGTGCCTACCCAATCCATGGGAATTCTGCCGATGCCATTGTCCAAAACAGTAAAATTTGGAGAACCCTACAAATCCCTGAGGCCATCCAAATAGTGTAGGTCGCCTGGGACAAACAAGGGCGGTCTGATACCAGCTGAGCATATACCTCCACTCATACCATAGATGGATGTCCCCTGAGAAGAAGATTGAACCAGACAGGACCCTAGGCCATAATCGGATACATTGCTTTGGATTACGGGCATGTCTCCTCAAAAGCCTGGATTCCAATACCAGCATAGAGGTTTTCCTGAGGCACCCATCAAAACAGATCTCGTCTCCACAAGGAACCTTGTGCATCGAGCTATGTCAAAAGCTTAGGAGAATACTTCAGGGTCCCGATGCCACCGCCCCATTTTAAGGCCCTCATGGACACAAAAACACATTAGGACCCATCCTCAGGAAAGTCCATTTCAAGTCAGCCACCCCGGTTTCTCCCGCAGAGCCATCAGATCTAAACTGTCTAGTTGCTAGGAGACAATTGGAATGCGAGGCGGGCTTCCCAGGCATCCATCCTCGAACGGTGCCATGGAGTCATTCCATATGGGATGTCCTGGAGCTGCCCAACAAGTCTCAATTGTCCCGCAGAAGGAATCCTTGAAGGGGGCATCCCACAACTCCCAACGTGGGAAAACCTACATGGCCTCGAGATTCCGCTCCCTTCATGAAGGGGCCGTCATGCACAGAAACTCCAACCTGAGCCAACGTCTGATCCTCGCCCTGACTTCAGATGCATGAGATATAGGTTCAGATCTACAGGGGTACCTGCCGTGCCCTGGCCCTGAAACACAAGTCTAGCTTGTGTTCTCAGACTTCCGTCCTCACACTCCAGGCCCCGAAGCCCGGAAGTTTCGCAATTCCAGACCCACAATGCAGCACTCTGCCTGCCCTCTAGAAAAAAAATTTGGCCTAATGAGCTGCCCAGGCACCTTATATGAGCATAAATCTACATGGCATTCGACTGTACCCAAAGTATATAGTCTAACCTGGGCACTAATGCACTGTCTGACACAACCTGAGCTCGGACCTCCTGACCAACACCCAGACAGCTGACCGCACACTGAGCACATCAGAACCGCCATGGCCTTAGGTCATCATCTCTTCCCAACTGCGGTTTTTCAGGCTTCAGAACCTAGACCTTATCTCCAACCACTGCCCAGGGGTGCCTGTGATGCAGAAATCAGAACTCGTCCTTACCCATGGCAAGAAACCTTGTGGTTGGCATGTTGTCCAACGTTCAGTGTAGGAGAAACCAGCATTCACCCGGAGGCCCTGCCAATTCTTGAGTGCGAAGAGGGCATAAACACGCATTGTGACCCTCAGCGTGAGTCCTGTGCTCTAGTAAGTCCTCTCAGTGGCTCGACCATTAGATGTCATAATGGGCTTGACATGTCCCTAGGCCCCAATTTTTAACCAGATTTCTGGTTGTCCGGTTGGCCCTCCCCAGGGCTCTACTCTGGAATACCTCATTTGTTGAGACACCTGAGGTTAAAAAAAAAAAACAAAGCAAATCAACAACAACAACAAAACGGACTTCTTCCACCCCCAGAATGACTCAAAACTCTTGGGACGGGGCAAAACCCCAGAGAGTAAGACTCGTCCATTTCCCATGAAGTCACCCGGAAATTTCACGACCATGAGTGACACAATATCCAGAGACAAAAACTTGAGCACGAGCCTCACACTCGCCTTTTTTCATATCCTGAAGAGTTCTCCTCATGGTCTGTAGATCAGTCCTGCCATACCTATGACCCGAAACATAAGCCGCGTTTGTGTTTTCAGACAACTGTCCAAACAGCTCTGGCCTACACACCCTACAGGCTCAGGCCCCTGGAGCCAAACCTGAGGACTGTACTTGCCCTCTCCAAGGGAATTGTATGTGCCCATTCCAATGGCCACAACCCTACTAATAGGATAAACTCCAAACTGCTTGAGGCCATCCCAATAGTGGTGGCTTCCCAGGACAAACAGGGGCAATCTGAGCTCATCTGAGCACCTACCTGCACTCAGACGCATAGACTGATGTCCCCAGAGGTAAAAGGGCACGAACAGGCCCCTAGGCACTAAACGGATCCATTGCTGTGGTATCCAGTCATCTCTCCTCAGAGGCCTGGATTTCAATACCAGCGTATGGCTGTTTCTTGACTCACCCATCAGAAAACATCTCATCTACATATGGGAAACTTGCACGTTGGATCTGTGTCAAAGCCTCTGTTTGGAAAAACCCTTCAGGACCCCAGTGCCACCGCTACATTCCAAGGTCTCCATAGACACAAAAAGACATTAGGACCCATCCACAGGAGAGTCCATTTCAACTCAGCCTCCTGGGTTGCTCCCCCAGATCCAGCAGATCTAACCTGTCTTGTTGCTAGGACACAATTGGAATGCGAGGTGGGCTACCCAGCCATCCATCCTTAGAACCCTGCTCGGAATCGTTGCCCTGGAGCCAACCAACAGGTCACAATTGTCCTGCAGAAGAATCTTTGCAGTTTGGAGCTTCTCACAACTAACATCGTGGGAAAACCCCCACGGCCTCGTGGCCCCCCCACCCCTTCATGAAGGGCCATCAGGGACAGAAACACCAACCTGAGCGATCTTCTGATCCTCGCCCTGACTTCATAAGCATGAGATCTCGATTCAGGTCTGTAGATTGTTCCTGCCTTGTCCTCACCCAGAAACCTAAGCCTAGCTTGTTCTCAGATTTCCTTCCTCAGACTACTGGCCCACAAGCCTCCAGTTTGAAAACCAGAACTATAATGCAGCACTCTTCCTGCCCTCAGGAAGAAAAACATTGCCCTCTGGGGCTACCCAGAAACTCCAAAAGAGGATCAACCTGCACGCCATTCGTCTGTACCCCAAATATATAGGCTGACCTGGGCACTATTGCCCTTTTTGACACAGCCTGAGCCTGGATTACCTGGCCCCACACAGAAAGCTGGCCGCTCACTGAGCACATCGGACCCGCCATGGTCTTAGGTCGTCATCTCTTCCCAACCACGGTTGTCAAGTTTCAGAACCTAGACCTTATCTCCAATCACTGCCCAGGCTTGAAAGTGATGCAGAAAACACAACTCCTTCCCCGTGGCAAGAAACCATGTGGTTGGCATGTTGTCCAACGTTCAGTATAGTTGAAACCAGTGTGGCCCATGAGGCCCTGCTCATGTTTGCGGGCCACATTGGTCAAAACCAGACATTGTGACCCTCACCCTGATGCCAGTCCTCAATAAGGCCTCTCAGTGGCTGGATGAAGAGATAGCATATTGGGCTTGCCATGCCCCTGGGCCCCAAATTTTACCCATAGTTCGGGTTCTCCCTTCACTTTTCCCCAGGGCTCTTCTTTGGAATTCCTCTTTTGGCGGGACACCTGAGGTAACAAACCTGAAAGGAGTCCTCCCATTCCACAGATTGACGAAAAACAATTGGGATCGAGCCAAATCCACAGAGAGGAAGATTCGTCCATGGCCCATGAGGCCTCCCCGACATCCAAGGCCATCTCTGATACAAAATCCAGAGACAAAAGCCTGAGCAAGCGCCTCAGACTCGCTCATTCTTCATATCCGGAAGAATTCTTCTCATGGTTTATAGATCGGGCCTGCCATACCTACGTCCCCAAACCTAAGCTGAGTTTGTGTTTTCAGACTTCTGTCCTCAAAGTCCTGGGCCACACACCCTCCAGGCTGGGGCCCCTGGAGTCACACATTAGGACTGTGCCTACCCAATCCATGGGAATTCTGTCGATGCCATTGTCCAAAACAGTAAAATTTGGAGAACCCTACAAATCCCTGAGGCCATCCCAATAGTGCAGGTCGCCCGGGACAAACAAGGGCGGTCTGATACCAGCTGAGCATCTACCTCCACTCATACCATAGATGGATGTCCCCTGAGAAGAAGATTGAACCAGACAGGACCCTAGGCCATAATCGGATACATTGCTTTGGATTACAGGCATGTCTCCTCAAAAGCCTGGATTCCAATACCAACATCGAGGGTTTCCTGAGGCACCCATCAAAACAAATCTCGTCTCCACAAGGAACCTTGTGCATCGAGCTATGTCAAAAGCTTAGGAGAATACTTCAGGGTCCCGATGCCACCGCCCCATTTTAAGGCCCTCATGGACACAAACACACATTAGGACCCATCCTCAGGAAAGTCCATTTCAAGTCAGCCACCCCGGTTTCTCCCGCAGAGCCATCAGATCTAAACTGTCTTGTTGCTGGGAGACAATTGGAATGCGAGGCCTGCTTCCCAGGCATCCAACCTCGAACAGTGCCCTGGAGTCATTCCTATGGGATGTCCTGAAGCTGCCCAACAGGTCTCAATTGTCCCGCAGAAGGAATCCTTGAAGGGGGCATCCCACAACTCCCAACGTGGGAAAAACTCCATGGCCTTGAGATTCCGCCCCCTTCATGAAGGGTCCGTCATGCACAGAAACTCCAACCTGAGCCAACGTCTGATCCTCGCCCTGACTTCAGATGCATGAGATATAGGTTCAGATCTACAGTCGTACCTGCCGTGTCCTCGCCCTGAAACCCAAGTCTAGCTTGTGTTCTCAGACTTCCGTCCTCACACTCCTGGACACGAATCCCTCAAGTTTAAAATTCCGGACCGACAATTAAGCACTCTGCCTGCCCTCTAGAAAACAAATTTTGCCTAATGAGCTGCCCAGACATCTTATATGAGGATAAATCTACATGGCACTCGACTATACCCAAAGTATATAGTCTAAACTGGGCACTAATGCACTCTCTGACACAACCTGAGGCCGGATCTCCTGACCAACACCCAGACAGCTGACCGCACACTGAGCACATCAGACCCGCCATGGCCTTAGGTCATCATCTCTTCCCTACCTCAGTTTTTAGGCTTCAGAACCTAGACCTTATCTCAATCACTGCCCAGGGGTGACTGTGATGCAGAAATCAGAACTCGTCCTTAACCATGGCAAGAAACCTTGTGGTTGGCATGTTGTCCAACGTTCAGTGTAGGAGAAACCAGGATTCACCATGAGGCCCTGCCCATTCTTGTTTGCGAAGTGGGCATAAACACGCATTGTGACCCTCAGCGTGAGTCCTGTGCTCTAGTAAGTCCTCTCAGTGGCTCGACCATTAGATGTCATAATGGGCTTGACATGTCCCTAGGCCACAATTTTTAACCACATTTCTGGTTCTCCGGTCGGCACTCCCCAGGGCTCTACTCTGGAATCCCCCATTTGGTGCCACACCTGAGGTTAAAAAACAAAACAAGGCAAATCAACAACAACAACAATACGGACTTCTTCCATCCCCAGAATGACCCAAAACTCTTTGGACGGGGCCAAACCCCCAGAGTGTAAGACTCGTCCATTTCCCATGAAGTCACCAGGAAATTTCACGACCATGAGTGACATGATATCCAGAGACAAAAACTTGAGCACGAGCCTCACACTAGCCCCTTATTCATATCCCGAAGAGTTCTCCTCATGGTCTGTAGATCAGTCCTGCCATACCTATGACCCGAAACATAAGCCGCGTTTGTGTTTTCAGACGACTGTCCAAACAGCTCTGCCTACACACCCTACAGGCTTGTGCTCCTGGAGCCAAACCTGAGGACTGTACTTGCCCTCTCCAAGGGAATTGTATGTGCCCATTCCAATGGCCACAACCTACTAATAGGATAAACCTGCAAACTCCCTGAGGCCATCCCAATAGTGGTGGCTTCCCAGGACAAACAGGGGCAATCTGAGCCCATCTGAGCACCTACATGCACTCAGACGCATAGACTGATGTCCCCAGGGGTAAAAAGGTTCGAACAGACCCCTAGGCACTATTCGGATTCATTGTTGTGGTATCCAGTCATCTCTCCTCAGAGGCCTGGATTTCAATACCAGCATATGGCTGTTTCCTGACTCATCCATCAGAACAAATCTCATCTACATATGGGAAACTTGCACGTTGGAGCTGTGTCAAAGCCTCTGTTTGAAAAAACCCTTCAGGACCCCAGTGCCACCCCTTCATTCCAAGGTCTCCATAGACACAAAAACATATTAGGATCCATCCACAGGAGAGTCCATTTCAACCCAGATCCAGATTGCTCGCCCAGATCCAGCAGATATAACCTGTCTTGTTGCTAGGACACAATTGGAATGCAAGGTGGGCTACCCAGGCATCCATCCTTAGAACCCTGCTCGGAATCGTTGGCCTGGAGCCAACCAACATGTCTCAATTGTCTGCACAAGAATCTTTGCAGTTTGGACCTTCTCACAACTAACATCGTGGGAAAACCCCCACAAACTCAAGACCCCGCCCCTTCATGAAGGGGCCATCAGGGACAGAAACACCAACCTGAGTGATCTTCTGACCCTCACCCTGACTTCAGAAGCACGAGATCTCGATTCAGGTCTGTGGATTGTTCCTGCCTTGTCCTCACCCAGAAACCTAAGCCTAGCTTGTGTTATCAGATTTCTGTCTTCAGACTACTGGCCCACAAGCCTCCAGTTTGCAAACCAGAACTATAATGCAGCACTCTGCCAGCATTCAGGAAGAAAAACATTGCCCTGTGGGGCTACCCAGAAACTCCAAATGAGGATCAACCTGCATGCCATTCGACTGTACCCCAAATATATAGGCTGACCTAGGCACTATTGCCCTTTCTGACACAGCCTGAGCCTGGACTTCCTGGCCCCACCCAGAAAGCTGGTCGAACACTGAGCACGCCGGACGAGCCATGTCCTTAGGTCGTCATCTCTTCCCAACCTCGGTTGTCAAGTTTCAGAACCTAGACCTTATCTCCAATCACTGCCCAGGCTTGTAAGTGATGCAGAAATCACAACTCCTTCCCCGTGGCTAGAAACCATGTGGTTGGCATGTTTTCCAATGTTCAGTGTAGTTGAAACCAGTGTGGCCCATGAGGCCCCGCCCATGTTTATGGGCAACATTGGTCACAAACACACCTTGTGACCCTCAGCCTGATCCCAGTCCTCAGGTAAGGCCTCTCAGTGGCTGGATGAAGAGACAGCATATTGGGCTTGCCATGCCCCTAGGCCCCAAATTTTACCCATAGTTCGGGTTGTCCCTTCGCTTTTCCCCAGGGCCCTTCTTTGGAATTCCTCTTTTGGTGGGACACCTAAGGTAACCAACCTGAAAGGAGACATCCCATTCCACAGATTGACGAAAAAGAATTGGGATCGGGCCAATTCCACAGAGAGGAAGATTCGTCCATGGCCCATGAGGTTTCCCAGACAATCCACGGCCATCGCTGATACCGAATCTAGAGACAAAAGACTGAACAAGCACCTCAGACTCGCTCTTTCTTCATATCCTGAAGAGTTCTTCTCATGGTTTATAGATCGGGCCTGCTATACCTATGTCTCCAAACCTAAGCTGAGTTTATGTTTTCAGACTTCTGTCCTCAAAGTCCTGGGCCACACACCCTCCAGGCTGCGGTCCCTGGAGCCACACATAAGGACTATGCCTACCCAATCCATGGGAACTCTGCCCATTCCATTGTCCAAAACCGTAAAATTAGGAGAACCCTCCAAATCCCTGAGGCCATCCCAATAGGGCAGGTCGCCCGTGACAAACAAGCGCGGTCTGATAGCAGCTGAGCATCAACCTCCACTCATACCATAGATGGATGTCCCCAGAGAAGAAGATTGAACCAGACAGGACCCTAGGCCATAATCGGATCCATTGCTTTGGTGACAGGCATGTCTCCTCAAAAGCCTGGTTTCCAATATCAGCATAGGGGTTTTCCTGAGGTAGCAATCAGAACAAATCTCGTCTCCACAAGGAAACATGTGCATCGAGCTCTGTCAAAAGCTTAGGAGAATACTTCAGGGTCCTGGTGCCACGGCCCCATTCCAAGGCCCCATGGACACAAACACACATTAGGACCCATCCTGAGGAAAGTCCATTTCAAGTCAGCCACCCCGGTTGCTCCCGCAGAGCCATCAGATCTAAACTGGCTTGTTGCTAGGAGACAATTGGAATGCGAGGCTGGCTTCCCAGGCATCCTCCCTCGAACGGTGCTCTGGAGTCATTCCATATTGGATGTCCTGGAGCTGCCCAAAGGTCTCAATTGTCCCGCAGAAGGAATTCATGAAGGGGGCAACCCACAACTCCCACGTGGGAAAAACTCCATGGACACGAGATTCCGCTCCCTTCATGAAGGAGCCGTCAGGCACAGAAACTCCAGCCTAAGCCAAAGTCTAATTCTCTCCCTGACTTGAAATGGATGAGATATTGGTTCAGATCTGCAGGGGGTACCTGCCGTGCCCTTGCCCTTAGCCCAAGTATAACTTTTGTTCTCAGAATTCCGACCTCACTCTACTGGCCTCAAAGCCCTCATGATTGGTAAATCCGGTCCCACAATTAAGCACATGGCCTGCTTTCTGGAAAAAAAATATTGCCTAAAGAGCTGCCAAGGCACCTTATATGAAGATAAACCTACACGGTACTCGACTTTGCCCGAATTATATAGTCTAACCTGGGCACTAATGCACTGTCTGACACAACCTGAGCCCGGACTTCCTGACCAACACCCAGACAGCTGACCGCACACTGAGCACATCAGACCCGCCATGGCCTTAGGTCATCATCTCTTCCCTACCTCAGTTTTCAGGCCTCAGAAACTAGACTTTATCTCTGCCTGGGGGTGAGTGTGATGCAGAAATCAGAACTTCTCCTTACACGTGGTAAGAAACCTTGTGGTTGGCATGTTGTCCAGCGTTCATTGTAGGAGAAACTAGCATTCACCCTGACGCCCGCCTATTCTTGAGTGCGACGAGGGCATAAATATGCATTGTGACCCTCAGGGTGTGTCCTGTCCTCTAGTAAGTCCTCTCAGAGCCTGGATCACTAGATGTCATAATGGGCTTGACATAGCCCTAGGCCCCAATTTTTAACCAGATTTCTGGTTGTTCAGTCACCCCTCCCCAGAGCTCTACTCTGGAATTCCTCATGTGGTGGGACAACGGAGGTTAAAAAAATGAAACAAAACAAAGCAACAACAACAAAAAAAACGACTTCTTCCATCCCACAGAATGACCCCAACCTCTTTGGAAGGGGCCAAATCCCCAGAGAGTAAGACTCGTCCATTTCCCATGAAGTCACCCGGAAATTTCACGACCATGAGTGACATGATATGTAGAGACAAAAACATGAGCAATAGCCTCACACTCGCCCTTTTTTCATATACCGAAATGTTCTCCTCATGGTCTGTAGATCAGTCCTGCCCTACCTATGACCCGAAACAGAAGTCGAGTTTGTGTTTTCAGACAACTGTCCAAACAGCCCTGGCCTACACACCCTATAGGCTCAGGCCCCTGAAGCCAAACCTGAGGACTGTTCTTGCCCTCGCAAGGGAATTGTGTGAGCCCATTCCAATGGCGACAACGCAACTAAAAGTATAAACCTTTAAATTCCCTGAGGCCATCCCATAGTGTTGGCTTCCAAGGACAAACACGGGCAATCTGAGTTCATCTGAGCACCTACCTGCACTCTGACCCATAGATAGATGTCGCCCGAGGTAAAAAGAAACCAACAGGCCCCTAGGCACTAATCGGATCCATTGCTTTGGTTTCCAGGCATCTCTCCTCAGAGGCCTGGATTTCAATACCAGAATATGGCTGTTTCTTGACTCACCCATCAGAACAAATCTCCTCTACACATGGGAAACTTGCATGGTGGAGCTGTGTCAAACCTCTGTTTAGGAGAAGCCTTCAGGGCCCTAGTGCCACCGCTTAATGCCACAGTCTCCATAGACACAAAAACATATTAGGACCCATCCACAGGAGAGTCCATTTAAACTCAGCCTCCTCGGTTGCTCCCCGAGATTCAACAGATCTAGCCTGTCTTGTAGCTAGGAGAATATTGGAATGCGAGGTGGGCTACCCAGCCATCCATCCTTAGAACCCTGCTCAGAATCGTTGGCCTGGAGCCAACCAACTGGTCTCAAGTGTCCCACAGTAGAATCTTTGCAGTTTGGAGCTTCTCACACCTCCCATGGTGGGAAAACCCCCACGGCCTCGTGATTCCCCCCCTTTATGAAGGGGCCATCAGGGACAGAAAGTCAAACCTGAGGCATCGTCTGATGCTCAACCTGACTTCAGGTGCAAGAGATCTCGATTCAGGTCTGTAGATTGTGCCTGCCATGTCCTCACACATAAAACCTAAGCCTAGCTTGTGTTCTCGGAGTTCCGTCCTCAGACTACCGGCCCATAAGCCCTCCAGTTTGGCAATCCAGAAGTACAATGCGGCACTCTGCCTGCTCCCTGGAAGAAGAACATTGCCCTCTGGGGCTACCCAGAAACCCCAAATGAGGATCAACCTGCACGCCATTTGGCTGTACACCAAATATATAGGCTGAAGTGGGCACAATTGCCCATTCTGACACAGCCTGAGCCTGGAACTCCTGGCCCCACCCAGACAGCTGGCCACACACTGAGCACATCAGACCCGCCATGGCCATAGGTCGTCATCTCTACCCAACCTCGGTTTTCAGGCTTCAGAACCTTGACCTTATCTCCAATCACTGCCCAGGTTTGAAAATGTTGCAGAAATCCGAACTCGTTCCCTTGTTAAGAAACCTCGTGGTTGGCATGTTGTCCAACTTTCAGTGTAGTTGAAACCAGTGTGGCACATGAGACCCAGCCCATGCTTGAGGGCCACATTGGTCTCAAACACACATTGTGACCCTCAGCCTGAGCCCGGTCCTCAGGCAAGGCCTCTCAGTGGCTGCATGAAGAAACAGCATATTGGGCTTGCCATGCCCCTAGACCCCAATTTTTAACCATAGTTCGGGTTGTCCCTTCACTCTTGCACAGGGCTCTGCTTTGGAATTCCTCTTTTGGTGGGACACCTCAGGTAACAAACCTTAAAGGAGTCCTCCCATTCCACAGATTCACGAAAAATAATTGGGATAGGGCCAAATCCACAGAGAGGAAGATTCGTCCATGGCTCATGAGGCCTCCCCGACATTCCACGGCCATCGCTGATACAAAATCCAGAGACAAAAGCCTAAGCAAGCGCCTCAGACTCGCTCTTTCTTCATATCCTGAAGAGTTCTTCTCATGATTTGTAGTTCGGCCGTGCCATACCTACGTCCCCAAACCTAAGCTGAGTTTGTGTTTTTTGAGTTCTGTCCTCAAAGTCCTGGGCCACACACCCTCCAGGCTGGGCCCCTGGAACCACACATTAGGACTGTGCCTTACCAATCCATGGGAATTCTGCCCATTCCATTATCCAAAACCATACAAATTAGGAGAAACCTCCAAATTCCCTGAGGCCATACCAATGGTGTAGGTTTTCCGGGACAAAAAAGGGCCGTCTGACACCAGCTGAGCATCTACCTCAACTCATACCATAGATGGATGTCCCCAGAGAAGAAGATTGACCAGACAGGGCCCCAGGCCATAATGGGATCCATAGCTTTGGTTTACAGGCATGTCTCCTCAAAAGCCTGGTTTCCAATACCAGCTGAGGGCTTCTCCTGAGGCACCCATCAGAACAAATCTCGTCTACACATGGGAAACTTGCATGTTGGAGCTCTCTCAAAGCCTCTGGTTAGAAGGACATTTCAGGTTCCCGGTGCCAGTGCCTCATTCCAAGGTCTCCATGGAGACACACCCACATTAGGACCCATCCACAGGAGAGTCCATTTCAACTCAGCCCCCTCAGTTGCTCCCCCTGATCCAGCAGATCTAACCCGTCTTGTCGCTAGGAGATGATTGGAATGAGAGGCAGGCTTCCCAGCCATCCATACTTAGAACCATTCTCAGAATGATGCTGTATGGGAAGTCCTGGAGCCAACCAACAGGTCTCAATAGTCCCGCAGAAGAATCTTTACTGTTTGGAGCATCTCACAACTCCCATCATGGGAAAACCCCCATGGCCTCTTGATCCCGCCCCCTGTGCTTTATGAAGGGGCCATCAGGGACAGAAGCTCCAACCTGAGCGATCGTCTGATCCTCGCCCTGACTTCAGATGCAGGACATCTTGATTCAGCTCTGCAGAGTGTGCCTGCTGTGCCCTTGCCCAGAAACGTAAGTCTAGTTTGTGTTCTCAACTTCCATCCTCACATTCCTGGCCCACAAGCCCTCCAGTTTGGCAATTCCAGAACTACAAGGCAGCACTCTGCCTGCTTTCTGGAAGAAAAACTTTGCCCTCTGGGGCTACCCAGATTCCCCAAATGAGGATCAACCTGCATGCCACTTGACTGGACCCCAATTATACAGGCTGCCCTGGGCACTACTGCCCTTTCTGGCACAGCCTGAGACTGAACCTCCTGGCTCGCACCCACCCAGCTAGCCACACACTGAGCACATCGGACCCGCCATGGCCTTAGGTAATCATCTCTTTCCAACCTCGGTTTTCAGGCTTCAGAACCTAAACCTTATCTCCAGTCACCACCCAGGGTTGAACATGATGCAGGAATCAGAACTCCTTCCCCATGGCAAGAAACCTTGTGGTTGGCATATTGTCCAACGTAAAGTGTAGTTGAAACCAGTGTGCCCATGAGGCCCTGCAGATGCTTGAGGACCAAGTCGGTCACAAACATGCATTGTGACCCTCAACGTGAGCCCAGTTCTCAAGTAAGGCCTCTCAGCGGCTGGACCAAAAGACAGCATATTGGGCTTGCCATGCCCCTAGGCCCCAATTTTTAACCAGATTTCTGGTTGTCCAGTCTCCCCTCCCCAGGGCTCGGCTTTGGAATCCCTCTTTTGGTGGGACACCTGAGGTAACAAAACTGAAAGGACTCCTCCCATCCCACAGTTTGACCCAAAACAATTGGAATCGTGCCAAATCCACAGAGTGGAAGACTCGTCCATGACCCATGAGGCCTCCCCGACATTCTACGCCCATCGTTGATACAAAATCCAGAAACAAAAGCCTGAACAAGTGCCTCACAATCTCTCTTTCTTCATATCCGGAAGAATTCTCCTCACGGTCTGTAGATCGGGCCTGCCATACCTACGTCCCTAAACCTAAACTGAGTTTGTGTTTTAGACTTCTGTCTCCACAGTCCTGGTGCACACACCCTGCAGGCTGGGGCCCCTGGAGCCACATCAAAACTGTGCCTTCCCTCTCCATGGGAATTCTGCCCATTCCATTGTCCATAATCATAAAATTAGGAGAAACCTCCAAAGTCCCCAAGGCCTTCACAATAGTGTAGGCCGCCTGGGACAAACAAGGGCCATCTGACACCAGCTGAGCATCTAACTCCACTAATACCTTAGATGGATGTACACAGAGAAGAAGATTCAACCGGACAGGCCCCTAGGCTCTAAACGGAGCCATTGTTTTGGTTTCCAGTTATCTCTCTTCAGAGGCCTATATTCCAATAACAGTATATGGGGGTTTCCTGAGGCACCAATCAGAACAAATCTCGTCTCCACATGGGAAACTTGTCCTTTGGAGATGTCTCAAAACCTCCGGTTAGGAGAATCCTTCAGGGCCCATGCACCAACGCCCCATTCCAAGGTCTCCATGGACACAAACCCACATTAGCATCCATCCTCAGGAGAGTCCATTTCAACTCAGCCCCCTTGGTTGCTCTGACAGAGCCAGCATATCAAACCTGTCTATTTGCTAGGAGACAACTGCAATGTGAGGCGGGCTTCCCATGCATCCATCCTTAGATCCCTGCTCTGGTGTCATTCTGTATGGTATGTACTGGAGTGATTCAAAAGGTCTGAATTGTTGATCAGAAGGAATCTTTGTTGTTTGGAGCATCTCACAACTTCCATTGTGGGTAAACCTCCATGGATTTGAGAAGCTGTCCCCTTCATAAAGTGGCCAGAATGGACAGAAATTCAAACCTAAGCCTAGGTTTGAACCTTGCCCTGACTTCAGATTCATGATATCCCGATTCAGATCTGCAGAGGGTGCCTGCCGTGCCCTCGCCCAGAACCTACGCCTAACATGTGTTCTCAGACTTCCGTCCTCACACTCCCCGTCCACAAGGCATCCACTTTGGAAATTCCGGAGCCACAATGCAGCACTCTGCCTGTTCTCCAGAAGAAAAACATTGCCCTTGGGGTTACCCAGAAATGCCAAATAAAGATCAACCTGCACGGCACTCAGTTGTACCCCAATTATACAATCTACCCTGGGCACTAATGCCCTGTCTGACACAGCCCAAGCTTGGACCTCCTGACCAACACCCAGACAGCTGGCTCCACGCTGAGCATATCGGACCCAACATGGTCTTAGGTCGTCATCTCTTCCCAACCTCGGTTTTCAGACTTCACAACCTAGACCTTATCTCCAATCACTGCCCAGGGGTGAATGACATGCAGAAATAAGAATTAATACTTCCCCATGGCAAGAACTCATGTGGTTGACATGCTGACTATCATTCAGTGTAGGAGAAACAAGCATGCACCATGAGTCCCCACCCATGCTTGATTACCACGAGGGTATAAACACGCATTGTGACCCTCAGCATGAGTTCTGTCCTCAATGAAGGCCTCTCAGTGGCTGGACGATTAGAAGGCATATTGGGCTTGCCATGCCCCTAGGCCCGTATTTTTAGTTAGATTTCTTGTTGTCCAGGGCTCTGCTCTGGAATCCCTCTTTTGGTGGGACACCTTAGTTAACAAAACTGAATCCCACAGATTAACCCAAAACAATTTGGATCTGGCCAAATCCACAGAGAGAAAGACTCTTCCATGGCCCATGAGGACTCCTCGACATTCCACAGCCATCATTGACACAAAATCCAGGGGCAAAAGCCTGACAAGTGTCATACTTTCACCCTTTATTCATATCCCAAAAAGTTCTCCTCATAGTCTGTAAATCGGACCTGCCATACCTACGTCCCCAAAGCTAAGCTGAGTTTGTGTTTTCAGACATCTGTCCCCACAGTCCTTGCCCACACACCCTCAAGGCTGGGCCCTTGGAGCCACACATCAGGTCTGTGCCTGCCCACTCCACAGGAATTCTGCCCATGCCATTGTCCATAATCATACAATTTAGGAGAAACCTCCAAAGTCCCCGAGGCCATCCCTATAGTGTAGGCCGCCCGGACAAACAGGAGCGGTCTGACACCAGCTGAGCAACTACCTCCATTTCATAAAGTAGACAGATGTCGACAGAGAAGAAGATTGAACCAGAGAGGCTCCTAGGACCTAATTGGATGCATTGCTGTGGTTTCTATGTATCTCTCCTCAGAGGCCTGGTTCTAATACCAGCATATGTGGGTTTCCTGAGGCACCAATTAGAACAAATCTTGTCTCCACATGGAAAACTTGCTCTTTCGAGTTGTTTCAAAATCTCCGGTTAGAATCCTTTAGAGCCCTGGGGCCACCACCCCATTCCAACGTCCTCATGGACACAAACACACATTAAGACCCATCTTCAGGAGAGTCCATTTCAACTCAGCTCCCACGATTGCTCCTGCATAGCCATCAGATCGTACCTGTCTTGTGGCAGGGAGACAATTGGTGTAAGAGGCAGTCTGCTCAGGCATCCATCCTTAGAACCCGGCTCTGGAGTCATTCCATATGGGATGTCCTGGAGCCATCCAACAGTTCTCAATTTTCCCGCAGAAGGAATTCTTGCAGTTTGGAGCATCCCACAACTACCAACGTGGGAAAACCTCCATGGCCTCGAGATTCCACCCCTTTGATGAAGGGGCCATCATGGACAGAAACTCCAACCTGCGCCTAAGTCTGATCCTCGTCCTGACTTCAGATGAATGAGATTTTGATTCGGATCTGCAGAGGGTGCCTGCCGTGCCCTCGCCCTGAAACTTAAGTTTAGCTTATGATCTCAGACTTACGTCCTCACACTCCTGGTCCCGACGCCCTCAAGTTTGGCAATTCTGGACCCACAATGCTGCACTCTGCCTGCCCACCAGAAGAAAAATGTTGCCCCAGTGAGCTTCCCTGACACAATAAATGAGGATGAGCCTACATGGAACTCAACTGTACCCAAATTATACATTCTAACCTGGGCACTAATGCACTGTCTGACACAGCCTGAATCCATACCTCCTGAACAACACCCAGAAAGCTGACCGCACACTGAGCACATCGGACCCTCCATGACCTTAGGTTATCATCTCATCCCAACCTCTATTTTCTGGATTCAGAACTTAGATCTTATCTCCAGTCACTGCCCAGGGGTGAACATGATGCAGAAATCAGAATTCCTCCTTCCCCATGGAAAGAAACCTTGTGGTTCGTATGTTGTCCAAAGTTCAGTGTAGGAGAATCAAGCATGGCCCATGAGTCCCCGCCCATGCTTGATGCCTACATTGGGCACAAACATGCATTGTGACCCTCAGTGTGAGCACTGTACTCAAGTAAGACCTCTCAGTGGCTGGACCAAGGTACCCCATATGGGGATTGCCATGCCCTTAGGCCCCCAATCTTATACAGAGTTCGGGTTGTCCAGTCGCCCCTTCCCAGGGTTCTGCTCTGGAATCCCTCTTTAGTGGCACACCTGAGGTAAAAAAAAAAAAAAAAAAAAAAAAAACAGAATGGACTCCTCCCATCCCACGGAATGACCCCAAAATATTGGGATCATCCAAATCCCCATAGAGGAAGTCTCACCCATGGTCCATGAGGACGCCCCTACATTCCACGGCCATCAGTGACACAAAATCCAGAGTCAAAAGCCTGAGCAAGTGCCTCACACTCACTCTTTGTTCATATCCTGAAGAGTTCTGCTCAAGGTCTGTAGATCGGGCCTCCCATACCAATGTCCCCAAACCTAAGACGAGTTTCTGTTTTCAGACTTCTGTCCCCACAGCTCTGACCCACACACCCTCCATGCTTGAGCCCCTAGAGCCACACCTCAGGATTGTGCCTTCCCTCCCCAAAGGAATTCTGCCCATTTCATTGGCCACAAACTTGAAAATTAGGAGAAACCTCCAAAGTCTAAGTGGCCATCCCAATAGTGTAGACTGCCCAGGACAAATAGGGGCAATCTGACACCAGCTGAGGAACTACCTCCACTCAATCCCATAGACAGATGAACCGAGAGAAGAAGATTAAACCAGACAGGCCCCAGGCCCTAATCAGATCCATTGCCTTGGTTTCCAGGCATCTCTCCTCAGAGTTCTGGTTTCCAATACCAGCATATTGGGGGTTACTGAAGCACCAATGAGAACAAATCTTGTTTCCCCATGGGAAAAATGCTTCTTGGAGCTGTGTCAAAACCTCTGGTTAGGAGCATCCTTCAGAGCCCTGGTGCCACTGCCCCATTCCAAGGTCTCCATGGACACAATCCCACATTATGACCGATCCTCAGGAGAATGCATTTCAACTCAGCCCCCTCGGCTGCTACATCATAGGTAGCAATCAAACGTGCCGTTTCGCTAGGAGACAATCATGGACAGAAACTCCAACCTGAGCCAACATATGAACCTCGCCCTGACCTCAGATGCATGAAATCTAAATTCAGCTCTGCAGAGTGTGCCTGCCATTTCCTCGCCCTGAAACCAAAGCAAAGCTTCAGTTCTCAGACTTACATCCTTGCATTCCTGGCCGCAAGGCCTCCAGTTTGGCAGTTCCGGAGCCAGAATGCAGCACTCTGCCTGCCCTCCAGAAGAAAGACTTTGCCTTATGGGGCTACGGAGAAACCCCAAATAATTATCTTCTGCATGTCACACAACTGTACCCCAATTATACAGCGTATCTGGGCACGAATGCCCTGTCTGGCACAGCCTGAGTGCAGACCTCCTGAACGACACATAGAAAGCTGGCCGCAAACTGAACACATCGGACCCGCCATGGCCTTAGGTCGTCATCTCTTCCAAACCTCGGTTTTCAGGCTTCAGAACCTAGACCTTATCTCCAATTAGTGCCCAGAGGTAAACGTAATGCAGAAATCAAAACTCCTCCTTCCCCATGGCAAGAAACCCTGAGGTTGGCATGTCCAAGGTTCAGTGTAGGAGAAACCTGCAAGCTCAATGAGGTCCCGCCCAATATTGAGGACCACCTTGGGCACAAACACACATTGTGACCCTCAGCATGAGTCCACTATTCAAGTAACGTCTCTCAGTGGCTGGACCAAGAATCTGCATATGGGCTTGCCATGCCCAATGGACCCCAGGCCTAACCAGAGGGTGGGTATTCCAGTTGTATGTACCCAGTGCTCTGCTCTAGAATCCCTCTATTGTGGGGACACATGAGGCAGAAAACAGGACTCCTCCCTTCCCACAAAATGACCCCAATCTCTTGGGAGCCGGACAAATCACCAGAGAGGGAGACTTCCATGGCCCATGAGACCATGCTTACATTAAATGACCATCATGAATACAACATCCAGAGACATAAGCCTGAACGACCGCCTCTCACTCGCCTTACTTTCTAATCACAATGAGCTCCCCTCACGGACTGTAGATCACTCCTGCCATAACCTCAGCCCCAAACCTCAGCCGAGTTTGTGTTTTTGGATGTCTGTCCCCACAGCCCTGGCCCACACAGCCGCCAGGCTGGGGCCTCTGGAGCCACACCACAGGACTGTCCTGCTCTCTCCAAGGAGACTATGCCCATTCCATTGCCCATAACCCCACAGAATAGGAGAAACCTCAAGGCCCCCGAGGACATCCCACTACTATAAGCCTCTCTGGACAAAGGCATCCTGACACTAGCTGAGCAACTACCTCCATGCAGAAACACAGACAGATGTCGGCAGAGACAGTAGATTGAACCAGACAGGCCCCTGGGCCCTAATCTGAACTCTTGCTTTGGTTTCCAGGTGTCACTCCTCAGAGGCCTGGATTTGAAGACCAGCATCTGGGGCTTTCCAGAGACACCAAACAGAACAACTATCGTCTCCACATGGGAAGCTTCATTGTTGGAGCTGTGTCAAACCCTTCGGTTTGGAGAAACCTGCAGAGTCCCTGAGCCCCCGCCACATTCCAAGGTCTCCATGGCCACCAACCCACAGTATGACTCATCCTCAGGAGAGTTCATTTCAACTCAGTCCTCTGAGAAACCCGCCCAAGAGCCTGCAGATTGAGCCTGCCTTGCCCCAAGCAGCCAGTGGGAATGTGAGGTGGCATTTGCAGACATTCATGCTTAGACCCCTTCTCTCGAGTCTTTCTGTAGGGGTCATCCTAGAACCATCTCATAGTACTCGACTGTCCTACAGAGGAAACCTTGTTGTTTGGGGCAGCTCATAACTCCCAGCGTTGGGAAACCTCCCTGGCCTCATGACGCCCCCACCCCCTTCAGGAAGGGGCCATAATGGACACAAACTCCAACCTGAGGCAACGTCTGATACTCGCCCTGACCTCAGATGCAGGAGATCTTGATTCAGTCTCTGCAGAGTGGGCCTGCCATGCCCTCGGCCCCAAACCTAACGCTAGCTTGTGTTTTCAGACTTCCCTCTTCACACTCCTGGCAAACAAGCCCTCCAGACTGGGAATTCCAGAACCACAACACAGTTTTCTGCCTGCCCACCAGAAGAAAAACGTTGCCCTATGGGGCTCTCCAGAAACCACAAATGAGAACCAACCTGCTCTGGCCTCGACCGCACCCTAACTGGAAAGGCTACCCTGGTCAGTAATGCTCTGTCTGACACAGCCTGACGTCCCGACAGACAAGGAAACAGCTGGCTGCACACTAAGCACATCAGACAGGCCATGGCCTTATGCCGTCATCTCTTCCCAAGCTGGGTTTTCAGACATCTGACCCTAGATATTATATCAAATCCTGGCAAACGAGGGTAACTGAAGCACAAATCAGATCTTCTCCTTCCCCATGGCTGGAAAACTTGCTGTTGGCATGGAGTCATACCTTCAGTGTAGGAGAAACCTTCATGGCCCCTGAGGCCATCCTAAACTTGAGTGCCTCCTTGGGTACAAACTCGCATTGGGACTATCAGCATGGGCCCCATGTCGAAGTAAGGTCTCTCAGGGCCTCGACCAAGAGCCCGCATATGGGGCTTGCCAAGCCCCTATGATCCCAATCTTCACAAGAGCTCGAGTATTCCATTTGCTCGAACCCAGGACTGTGATCTGGAGTCCCTCTCCTGGAAGAACACCTGAGCCAGACAGCAGGACTCCACCCTTCCCACAAAATGTACCCAAAATCTTAAGAGCTGGACCAACTCCTCAGAGAGGGAGACTCTTCCATAGCCCCTGAGGTCACCCCTACATTCCACGGCTATGGGAGACAAAACATCCAAAGACAAAATCTTGCGTGACTGCCTCCCATTTGCCCTTCTTTCATAAGCTGAGGATCTCCTCTCACGGTCTGTGGGTCCATCCTGCAATGCTCTCGGCTCCACACCCAAGCCGAGTTTGTGTTTTCAGACTTCTGTGCCCACAGCCCGGACCCACACACCCTCCAGGCTAGGGCCTATGGAGACACACTGAAGGACTGTGCCAGTCCTCTCCAAGAAAACTGTACCCAATCCATTGGCCACAACCCTAGAGATTAGGAGAATCCAATAAGGTCTCCAAGGCCATGCCTCGGCCATGGACTAAGAGGGGCACTCTGACACCAGCTGAGCAACTATCTCCACTTAGATACTCAGACAGTGTCCCCAGAGACAGAAGATTGAAACGGACAGGCATCTAGGCTCTAATCTGAACCCTAGCTTTGGTTTCCAGGTGTCTCTACTCAGAGAACTGGTTTGAAGACCAGTATCTGGGGCTTTTCTGAGGCACCAAAGAGAACCTGTCTCATCTCCACATAGGGATCTCTTTTTAATTGGAGCAATATTACACCCTTCGGTTAGGCGAATACTTCATGGCCCCTGAGCTGCCAACATATTCCAAGGTCTCCATGCACACAAACCCACATTATGACCCATCCGCAGGAGAGTCCATTTCAATTCAGCCCCCTAGTTAGCTCGCCCCAGAGCCAGTAGTTCAAACATGTCTTGTCACAAAGAGCCAATGGGAATGTGAGGTATGCTGTACAGGCATCCATCCTTCGAATCCTGCTCTCCAGTCTTTCCGTATGGGACATCCTGGAGCCATTCAACAGGACTCGACTGTCCAGCAGATGGAAAGCTTTTGGTATGGGTCAACGCACAAACTAGAGTTTGTGCTGGTGTCTAAGGTGCTGTGCAGGATTCTCCAATCTTGAGGGTTTGGCACAGGTCGAAGGGCATGGTTTCCTACTGGGGACAGGAGATATTCTATTGTGTGGCTCAGGGACCACATGTTGTATCCTAAGTTGGTATTTCAGAACAGGACCCTGAGGACAGATGCCTGAAAACCTAATCTAGTGTTCCAATGACGTCCTAGGAGCATGTCAGGTACAATCTTCTGACCCAGGAACATTGAAATGGCTGTCTGCTTGGATGTAGGTGATCAGGGCGTTTCAGACTGGCATTTGTGTCCAGTGCTGCCGACAATATTGGGTCGGGCTCAGGGCTCTTGCGTGTTTCTCCTAAACTGGAAGGTTTGGGCAGGTTTGACGGGCACAGTTTCCTTGGGGATGGCAGGCCCAGTCATGTGTTGTGGATCCAGAGACCCTGTCCTGGAGGGCATATGAGCCATGGTTTTGGGAGAGAAGTCTGCAAACACAAATGTGGGTTATGGTTAGTGGAAAGGTGATCACAGGCCCAATGAGTAGACCTGGAGTGCAGCTTGTCAGGAGTAATTAGGGTGACTGGAAGGCAGTAGCACAGGCTTTTCTCTCTATATTGTGTGTCCAGGATGGCCTTGGAATGCAGGTATAGGCTCATGGGTCCATGGGAAACTTTTCCTCTCTATGGATCTGTGCAGCTCATAGTTTGGTGGCTTTTTTGGGGAAGGGAATAGTGTTGTTTTCCATCTTATGGGTGCCCCAAAACAGGGATTCCAGATACAGGCTCTTTTTCTGGGCATCTGGGACTTCCCACCAAGGGTTAGGATTTGCACCTTGGGGTGTATGAGGCCTGCAATGCGGGATCATGATGGTGCAACTGAGAGGGATTGTTTGAAAGCTTGCTCAGGCTGAGTCTCACAATGCCTGTTTGCTCCCATGGCGGCCCTCAGGAGTGGGAGTGGTCTCATTGGTCATATATCTGGCTCCCTCTTAGAGAGTTGGACACCCAACCCAACAGCCAAATGTCCTGCCATGAGGAAGGATGAGTTCTCTTCCGTCAGGTTCCTCTGTGCTTCAGGTTGCCCCATTGGCAGGGTTTCCAGCAAGGTCTCGAGATAGGTGCCTGAATACCAAGGATGGGTGGAGATGACGTTCTTGGGCCATAGCAATCCCAAATGCTAGATATGAGGCCTAAAACTCGGTCGGGGCTCAGGCTCTGTCAGACACAGCGCTAGTGGCCATGGCAGCCTTTATATCAGAGTAGATTCGAGGGCGGAGCAGATTGATCCTCATGTGGAGTTTCTTGGGAAGATTCCCAGGCATTTGTTCATTCAATAGGGAAGGCAGAATGCTGTGTTGTGGCTCCAGGTTTCCCAATCACGAGAGCTTGGGAACCAGTCAGTTTTGGGTGGAATTGTAAACAAAAGCTATGGTTCAATTCAGTGCCAAGCAGAAGGCAGTTCCAATTTGTAGCAGTTTACTCGAGACATCCAGCACTGGAATAAGGGTGGATGTCAGATGCTTGCTCACACTAGAGTTTTTGTCTATGATGACCGACAAGTGGAGGGGTGGTATAAAGAGGCCATGGAGGAGTTCACATGCTGAGGCCTGTGAACTGCTGCAAAAAGTAACATTTCTTTGTACAGTGTAGGTGAAGTCTGGTTTGTTTACTCTAGGTTTCCCCATGTGGAAAGTTTGTGAAGAAGAGCTCTCCGGCATGGATGCCAGGAAAGCACACCTCCATTGACAATTGCAGCTGAGGAACATGGCAGATTCGTTCTGGTGGCTCTGGGACAAAGTGCCAAGGCCTTGAGTTGACATGGGATCTCTTGCAGATGGGTCACAATGCTTGTTTGTTACCAGGGAGAACTTAGAATGTGCTGGTTGCTAAGGTGCCATGCAGGATTCTCCTACCCTGAGGGTTTGGCACAGGTCGAAGAGCATGGTATTCTTCTGGGGACAGGGGATGTTCTGTCGTGTGGCTCAGAGACCACATGATGTGTCATAGATTGGTATTTCAGAACAGGCCCCTGAGGACAGATGCCTAAAAACCTAATGGGGTTCCATTGAGAGCCTAGGGGCATTTTAGGTTCAATCGTCTATCTCACGATCATTGACTTGGCTATTTCCCTGGATGTAGATGATAAGGGTGTTTCAGACTGCGCATTTCCATCCCGAGTGGCCGGCAATATTGGTGTGGGCTCAGGGGCCACACAGGTTTCTCCTAATCTGGAAGGTTTGGGCAAATCTGATATGCACAGTGTCCTTGGGGTTGGCAGCCAGAGTTCTGTGGTGTGGCTCCAGAGATCACATTCTGGTGGGCATGTGAGCCATGGTTTTGGGAGAGAAGTCTGCAAACACAAATACAAATTAGGGTGAGTGGCGAGGTGATCACAGGCCCAATGCGTAGACCTGGAGGGAAGCTCGTCATGAACTATAATTAGGGAGGCTGGAAGGCAGTAGCACAGGCTTTTCTCTCTGGATTGTGTGTCCAGGATGGCCTTGGAATGCAGGTGTGGTCTCATGGGTCCATGGGAGTCTTTTCCTCTCTATGGATCCTGGTGGCTCTCCATAGTTTGGTGGCTTTTTCGGGGAAGGGGAGAGTGATGTTTTCCACCTTATGGGTGCCCCAAAACAGGGATTTGCTCACACTGGAGTTTGTGTCTATGATGACTGACAAATGGAGGGGTGCCGTCAAGAAGCCATGGAGGGATTTTCACGTTGAGACTCATGAGCTGCTCCAAATAGCAAGGTTTCGTTCTACTGGACAGGTGGAGTGTGGTTTATTTGCTCCAGGGTCCCCCATGTGGAAAGTTTGGGTAGCAGAGCTCTACCGCATGGATGCCTGGAATGTTCAACTTCATTGACCATTGCAACTGAAGAACATGGCAGCTTTATTCTGGTGTCTCTGTAGCAAAGTACCAAGTCCTTGATTTGACATGGAATCTCTTGCAGATGGGCCACACAGCTGGTTTGTTACCAGGTAGATCTTAGAATGTGCTGGTGGCTTAGTAGTTGTGCAGGAATCTACTACTCTGGGATTTTGCACAGATTGTAGGGCACGGTTTCCTTCTGGGGACAGGAGATGTTCTGTTGTGTGGCCCAGGCACCACATGTTGTATCATAACTTTGCATTCTAGAACAGGCCTCTGAGGACACATGTCTGATAACCGAATCAATGGTTCCAATGACGTCCTAGGGGCATGTTAGGTTCATTATTCTGACTCAGGACCATTGACTTGGCTGTGTTCCTGGATGTAGGGGATCAGGGTATTTCAGACTGTGCATTTGTGTTCAGAGCGGCCGCCGAAATTGGGGTAGGCCCAGAGGCCTTGTAGGTTTCTCCTAATCTAGACAGTTTGGGCAACTGTGATGGGAACAGTTTCCTTGTGGATGCCAGGGACAGTCCTGCAGTGTGGATCCAGAGACCCCATCCTGTAGGGCATGTGTGCCATGGTTTTGGTAGATAAGTCTGCAAACACAAATTCGAATTAGGGTGAGTGGCGAGGTGATCACAGGCCCAATGTATATACTTGAGAGCAGCTCATCTGGAACTGTAATTAGGGTGAATGGAAGGCAGTAGCACAGGCTTTTCTCTCCGGATTGTGTGTCCAGGATGGCCTCGGAATGCAGGTGTGTTCTCATGGGTCCATGGGAGACATTGCCTCTCTATGGATCCTGGTGGCTCCTCATAATTTGGTGACATTTTTGGGGAAGGGATGAGTGCTGTTTTCCATCTGAAGGGTGCACCAAAACAAAAATTCCAGAGATGGTCTCTGGGTCTGGGCACCTCGAAAATCCCACCAAGTTTTATGATGTGAACTTACAGGCATACCAGGCCTGAAATGAGGGATCATTGTGGTGAATCTGAGAGGGATTTTTTGAAAGCATGCTCAGGGTGAGGGTCACAATGCCTGTTTCTGCCAGGGTAGTCCTCAGGAGTGTGTGTGGTGTCATTGATGCTGTAACTGGCTCCCCCTTTGAGGGTAGAACACCCATCCCAAAAGCCAGGTTTATTGCCATGGGGAAAGAAGAGTTCTCTATTGTGCTTCAAGTTCCCTAATTGTCAGGGATCCCTGCCAAGGTCTGGGGACAGGTGCCTGAATATCAAGGATGGGTAGAGATGACATACTTGGGCCATGGCAATCCCAAATGCTAGATATGGGGCCTGCTCTCTAGTGGCTGAAACTCAGTCGAGCTCAGGCTCTGTCAGACACGGCACTAGTGGCCATGGCAGCCTATAAATCGGTGTTGACTCGAAGGCCGACCTGATTGATCCTCATGTGGGTTTTCAGGGCAGACTCACCAGGCATTTCTTCATTCGATGGGGAAGGCAGAATGCTGCGTTGTGGCCCCAGATTTCCCTATCAAGAGGGCTTAGGGACCAGTCAGGTGAGGATGGAATTGTAAACACAAGCTATGGTTCAATTCAGTGCCAAGTGGAAGGCAGTTCCAATGTGCAGTGGTTTATTCAAGACATCCAGCACCGGGATAAGGGTGCATGTCAGATGTTTGCTTAGACTGGAGTTTGTGTCTATGATGACCGACCAATGGAGTGGTGGCATCAAGAGGCCATGGAGCAGTTTACACGCTGAGGCCTGTGAGTTGATCCAAACATAAGGTTTCCTTCTACTGGACAGGGGAGGTCTGGTTTGTTTACACCAGGTTCCCCCATGTGCAAAGTTTGGGTAGCATAGTACTCGCACGTGGATAAGGGAAAGCACACCTACATTGACCATTTCACCTAAGGAACATGGCAGGTTCTTTCTGGTTGCTCTAGGGCAAAGTACCAAGGCCTGGTTTCTAATGAAGTTGGGTCACAATGCAGTTTTGTTACCACGGAAATCTTACTATGTGCTGGTGGCTAAGGGGCCATGTATGATTAGTCTATCCTGATGGTTTGACACCGGTCGAAGAACACGGTTTTTTTCTGGGTATCGGAGATGTTCTGTTGTGGGGCTCACGGACCAAATGTTGTATCATAAGTTGGTATTCCAGAACAGGCCTCTGAGGACAGATGCCTAAAAACTTCATCTAGGGTTCCAATGAAGTCCAAGGGGAATTTCAGGTTCAATCATCAGACTCAGGACCATTGACTTCGGTGTCTGCCTATATGTAGGCAATCAGGGTGTTTCTGACTGTGCCTTTGTGTACAGAGTGGCCTCCAATATTGGGGTGGGCTCTGGGGCCTTGCAGGTTTCTCCTAATCTTGAAGGTTTAGGCAAATTGTGGGCACGGTTTCCTTGGGGGTGGCAGGCACAGTCCTGTGGTGTGGCTCCAGAGACTCCATCGTGGAGGGCATGTAAGCCATGGTTTTGGGAGAGAAGTCTGCAATCACAAACTCGGATTAGGTTGAGTTGCGAGGTGATCGTAGGCCCAATGCATAGACCTGGAGGGCAGATGGTCAGGAACTGTAATTCACGTACCTCAAAGGCACTAGCACTGGCTTTTGTATCTGGATTGTGTGTCCATGATAGCCTTGGAATGCAGGTGTGTTCTAATGTTTCCATGAGAGTATTTTCCTCTCTACGGATCCTGGAAGCTCCCAATA